>NC_080634.1:95693213-96013213 GCF_027579445.1 Ammospiza nelsoni | reverse complement strand
CTGCCTTGCTTATCTTCTTTTTGATACTGTTCTTCGACAATTATTCTTTCAGGAGCAATGCTGACACAAGCAATCCCATAGCCTTCATTCCTCTCATCCCCTCCTATCTTGCCACACCACATTTCCTCTTGGTTTATGGGGCCTTGAAATCGTCTAGGCTCAACTGGAGAGCTACTCTCAGTTAAAAATAACCCAGGCACATAAAAAAGTGTTGAGTTTTAATGTCATTTTCTTGACTCACAACCTCTCAAGCAGTTCAGCCACCAAATTTGGGGGACTGGTCTGGATACTATGATGTATTTGCAGGCCTGAAAGAATGCAACAACAACGACAAAAAATTAAATAAGTCCTAAATACTTGAGTATCTTCCTTAGATTTTTTAATTCTTTTCCCAATCACAGCTATTTCACATTCTCAGTGGGTTTCATGATATTGCAGCTCCTTTACCTGCAACTGCTCTTGCAGTCAGTAGGAGATCAGGGTGGTTTATTGGATATTGCTCACTGACTTAAATCATCCATGCATTGACTGATAAATATAGGAGTAGACTTTCTGGTAATGGTAGATAAGTAATACTCAAAATTACATACTTAAGTCTATTTAAACGTTGGTTAAGCTTTTAAAAACCCAGACCACAAAATCATATATCTGCTCTTTATTGATGAATAAAACAGCAGAATTTTATCCTTTTCTTTTTCCAGGTGTAGAGCTGAATTCCTTACGCCAAATGAAGATTCAGAGAGCTATGACAATGCTTACAGACGTTCGACAGCTCATCTCGAGTGGAGGGAGTGTGAACCAGAAGAATGATGAAGGAGTTACCCTGGTGAGTGGCAGCATGGAATCATCACCCTGGGAATATGCATGTGTTGCAACAAGTTCAGCATGTTTGCAAGGCAATTCTCTTAAGAGGGTTTTGGTTCTACCTGTTGTTTTGAAAATAGATATGTGTTAATTCCATGCATAATATGAATTTTAAAATAAGGTAGTGCAACATCTCAATGACAACTTTTTTTCTCCCAGCCAACAAATATGCAACATTAAATTTAATAGCAAAACTATTAGCACCTTAGTTTAAAGCTGCAGGAGATAGATGTGGTGTCTGACATTCTGTGTGAGAGAGGGGCTGAAACTTCACTCAGTGATCCCTGGTTTTGGCTTGTATCTTCTGGCTGAGCCCTACTAAAACACTGTTTCCTGTAGCAATCCAATCTTGATTCAGTGTACTGAAGCATTCACTATATACATGGAAAAGTACTCCTACTCACAAATTTGCATGTTATTTATGGTCACTGGATTTTACTATACTTTCTTCTTCAAATAGATCTTCTATCCATTTGTTTTGTCAGTATTTCAATTTCTTCAGCTGTCAAATAATTCTAATTTCATGTGTAGTTCCATAGCATGTATGTGGAATGTTCCCTTTGCATATGAAATCTTCAACACTATTATCAATCAATAAATGGTAAATCAGCAGCATTAATATATTGAAAACATTTTTAAGAGTTCCTTGGTTTGTTTTTTGCAAATAGTGTACAACTATAATTAGAGCACTAATAATTATTACTATAATTTCTGCATTTGCATTGAATTACATTGCCCGATACTGAATTAATATACTAAGTCATTGTATATTTTAATATCTGTGGAGTGTTTAAGCTATAACTGAAAAAGTGATCAGCCTCATCCCTGGATTGAATCCAGCCACAGGCTTTCTCTAGGAACAGAACACTATGACTTCTGGGGTGACAACCCCAAGGCAGTTAATTTATAAACAGGACAGCAGGGAAGGGTGGGAAGAAACAGCACAAGTTTTAGTTTATTTCATAAAAGCATTAATTTACCCTCCAGTTTCCTGATATTTTTATCTAAGCTGCTAAATCACATAGCCATTGTACTTAACTTCTATTGCTATTTTAGTCAGAATTGTCTGAGTTAAACTGAGTTATGAACTTAAATAAATCCAACTGTATAAACACTTTCCTGTAGTTAGCTGGAATAGTTGAAATACATTTCTGAAAGATGTTTAAAAGAATTGCAAATACTAGGAGAATAACATTGTGGGTACTTTGGGATTTTTGCTGTTTACTTAGTAGAATGTTGACAAAAGGGATACTTTTTGCATAAAAGTTTTTATGCTGAAATCTGATTTTTTCAGGAAATAGACACAAAGTAGGTAACTTTACTTTTCTTTGAGATTTCTATTATGTGAAACTATTGTTTGACAAATTGGTGGAACATCCAGAATTTCTTTAACAATTATCTTTGTATTCATGGGTGTTGAGTCACCCACTCTGTGAATGTTGTATGGATATCAGAGGGTTCTGGAAATAAGGTTTTGTTCCTCTACGTCTATCTCTACAAAAAAGACAAATACATTTGTTTTAAGTCTCAAATCCAATTTTTTAATTCTTAAATCTCAAATTTCTCTTGACAGAATATATATATATATCCATGAGTAAATTAAGATGAATTGAGCAAGAAGTTGTTTTAAATGTAAATATAAATAGACACATTCTCCTTGGCTCATAACAACTACATTTGTGCACATGTGGTACCAACAGACACTGAATTTTTTTTCTGCTGTATTCTCCTCTAATAGTTTTTCTTTGAAGATTTCAGCCATAAAATATTTCCTAGGAGCTCTTACATTGCTTGAAAATAGCACTTGTCAAGTTGATGTCTGGATAGAAACTATAGTTTCTTCTGTTAAAACACGTCCTCCCTCTACCATGAAGTTGTGTCAAATTACAGGAAAGATTTGAGGGTTTTGTACATTGGAAATCATAGCATGCAGAATCAAAGTTCTGTCCCCAGGGGAGTTTTGCACCCTTTCCAGGGGAAGATTTTGAATGACTGTATTTTTTCCCTCTGCATCAATCATGTTCATAGTGAAAACTTTATGTATGCTCTGTGTCTGCAGCTGAACCAGAAACAGCAGGTAAGGGAAATTATATCCTGAAATCTCATTTTAGGTTCTCCTATTCTTACAGTGACTTTGGAATACACAGTTGTAGTAACAGGTTTATTGCAAGAACTTTTTTATTGCCATTATTGATCTATTTCAATCACCAGAAAAAGAATATCTTCTGCTAACAGTGCTTTGAGGAGAAAAAGTCACGCAGGGGGCTGTGGGGTTTGGGGATACAGGGACCAACTATAATCTGACTTCTCAATTTCTGCCATATTCCTATGCCCTATTCTTACTGACCAGTGTGAGTATTAAGTTCTTCTGACTGGGGATGATCAGTGCTATTTTACCGAATTCCAAATTCAGGCCTTGTCCCCCGCATTCCTAGAACTGAAGGGAATGTTTGAAATTACAACAGAGGACTGTGAGAAAGTAAAGACAACTGAACTGTAGCCTGGGTCAATCTCATCATATGAAATACATGCCTCAACAGTTATTCACCACATATAAAAAAATTTCCACCAAAACCTGCAAATTACATGTTTTCCCTGATATAGGATTCCTTATTGTATTTTCTTCTTCTACTTGATTATTATAAGAGAAAATAATTTTATTGCCCTATTATATCTTTCCCTTTTTCTCTGTTCACAAGACCTGTTTGCTATTATATTGTTTTTATATTTATTTCGCACACTTCCTATTTGTTTTAAATGAAACCCCACATGGCTGTTGGCATTTTTTATATTAAAAAATCTAAATCTATAAATAGCATATGGTGGAACTGATTGCTGATATAAATGCCAAACACATACAGAGTCTTAAATAATAATACATTGCAAAATATAATGTCTAGCTCCTCAAATCTCCTCAAAGATATTTTTTAAATTTCTTTTTTCCTTTTCTTGCCATTACAGTTTTCACACTTTATCATTCTTACACTATTTGCTGCTCAGAGTGACAAGCCCTGATCAAACACAGCCACCTTTGAAGTTATCCCTGTTTTAGCAGCAAGTTGCTCTACTTGACCTCCTGAGGTTCCTGCTGACCTAAGTTTTAGTCACTCTGTTACTGCATTTTGCACCATCCTCCAGTTTCATTTTGACTCTTAAATGAAGTTTAGAGATACAGAAAATCAACTAAAATTGTTTAAACAATTACAAAAAAAAAAAAAATATCTAGGTAAGCAATGCAAGTATAGAAAATAAAATCTTTGTGGTTTAAGCCTGAGAAAGTATTTTTTGTCTAATTTCGTGCTGCAGTGTCAATGTGCTTGGTTTGATTATGTGCTAATGAATTCATTCTGGAGTAGTGTCAGCTAAAATCTGGGATACTTGAACTGCTAGAAAACAAAGTTCTAGGCTTGAAGAGAGCTCAAGCTCTGTTGAAATCTGTGATTCCACCTTGGCTTGTGAAGTCTTTGAATGTGTTTGAAAGCATGTTTGCTTGAAGTTATATGAAAATGATAGACTAGATTGGTTAGTAGCTCACAAAAAGCTAGAATTATTTTTTTCATGTGCATCTTGTTTATAAATGCTAAAAAAGATTCTGCTGATGTTTTCTAACCTGTAGTAATCACATGCACATTTTGTGTTTGCTGTAACTGTGATTTAGAAAAGATATGAAGTAGTACACCATGGATGAGTTCTTTGAACTGTTACTATATGCAAAATTTACCTTGTATTTTGCAGCTGCATGTGGCCTGTGCTAACGGATACAAGAATGTTGCATCTCTGATACTGGATCATGGGGCTGATCTCAATGCAGTGGATAATCAGTACTGGACACCCCTACATTTGGCTGCAAAGTATGGACAGGTAAAGCATGATTTTTCACCTGCTTCTCTTGCCTTTGTGGTAGTCTTCTGTAGCAATAGCAAATGCTTTCAAGTCTGGGAGACTATTCTTACTTTAATGCAAAAAACTTCCTCATTCATGTGGTACAGATTGGCATCTGAAATAACAGAGACCATTTGAGACTGAAGCTTGTAAAGCTATTAACCCAAAACAGCTATTAACACCAGCAACAGTTTGTCTGCAGCAAAAACTAGGTTTGCACTGACATTTGAAAGGAAGACAAAATAAATACTTTGTCTGATATTTTTTACAGTCTAATATCAAAGCTTATTTAGATTTTTGCTGTGTGTATTTCTGTGAATAAATGTCCAGGATTCATCTAGCAGCTGTGTTCAAAGTTTCCATTCACTGAGTTCTGGGAGGGTGTCCTGGGTTTGGGATTTAGGGGCCATGCCTAAACATGACTTGCCCCTCTTAATACTTTTTCAGTTTTCAGTTTTATTACCTTTTCAGTTCTACTTCATCCTAGGTCTCCCCTGACATGTTCAGTGAGTCTTTTTACAGTTTGACCATTTTAGGAGAATTCTTCACAGCTCTCCATCCACCTCAGGGCTCACAAATCACCACTTACCCATAGGTGTCTTATAAAAACCTCTGTGATACATCTCAGAAAATAAAGAATCCACTTTATAACAAGAAAAAAGTAAAAATGGAGCAAAAGTTATAGTAAAATAGTAAAAGTAGATATGTTTATTTAGGTAAATTAGTTCTGCTGGGTAATAGATTTCTCCTATTGAGATACCCTGTGCGTGCTCTTTTATAGAATGTCAAAGATCTGCATATTTTCATAACAAATTAAGATAGTGGTTTTTATATATATATATATATATATATATATTAAAAATACATATATGTGGCCTGAAGTGTATCCTCAATAACTTCAGGTAGTTTAAATTTACAGAGAAAAATTTCACACAGAGATATGCTGAACCAAAATTTTGTTAGCAAGTGAGGTATCAGGGATCTCTTGAATTTATTGTAGATTTAATTTTCCCATCCTGTCTTACCCTGTGTTGTTCTGTAATTCTGCTTCAGTTCTACTGCTCTCACTGATCCCTCTGCTCTCACTCTGCCTGTTCAGACTTCAGTAGGGCAGGAAAGCTTTTATTCAGAAATAAGGGATAGTAGTGATGCAGTCTTGAGCTTGAGCTTCTTATTCTCACATTTTAGGATGGCTTACGAGTTAGGGCTTTGTACTGCAACAATGTGATTCTACTACAGCTGGGCATTTCTTCTCTTGTAAAGCTAAACCTGAGTTTAATTGAAGAGGACTTGAAAGGGCTGGGAAAGGACTTACCTTTCCTTATATAGGTGTAGCATGCATGTGTTTGCACCACTAACTCTGGATGACTTGAAATAGTCTTTTTCTTGTGAAGATAGGTGTTTTTCTTTTAGAAACAGGCCTGTACGTGTAAAGTTTGTAGTTGAAAGTGGCTAATGGAAAAAAAATGTCTTTCCTTTTGAAGAATTCTAAGAGCTCAGATTGCTATTTTTGAAATTATTCTTTTTGTTGGCACTTTTGTTGGACTGCATCTCCCTTATATCCCAGATGACAATGGTGTTAATTCTTACTATTTCAGGAGTTTTCAGTGAGGAGTCAGGGACCAGCTGCTCTAGTCTCTATACAGCAGTATAGGCACACGCAGACAAAGACTATGAAAGGACATTGTGCTCTTCTTCACTAAAATTAGCTAAATACAGGCCAAATATTTTCCTTTTGTAGTGTTAGTAAATAATAAAGTTTAGAAATATCCAATTAGCATTATATATAATTTGCCAATGTTATTAAGCAGATAAATACAGCTTTTGTGTGATTCTGTTTGTAAGAAACAAGTAAATAATGTAAATTCTTTTATTAAAGGGATTTATTGCATATCTTCTACTTCTTTCTGGTAACTACACTATCAGGGTGTTTTTAAAATTTCCTGTCTTATGATAATTTTGAAATATCTTTTAGCCTTAGAATGAATTCACATGCATACCGTATTTATAATTCCATTTTGAGTAATTAATTATAGACTAATATGAGCATTGTTCCTATTTTTGGTATAAGTAGTTTGGCAGAAAGGAAATAACCTTAGACAAGACATGAATTGGATAGTCTCTTTTAAATTAAAGTATATTTATGAGGAAATAGTTATTTTTTAGCTGAAAATTTTAATGTTCCCTGAAAAAGCAATTAATATAAATTCTGGACTTGATCCCTTACATTTTCACACTCTTCTAACACATATTTGTGGCATGTTTTTTTTAAAAGTCACACTTTAAAAACTTGCTACAGTGATAAATATCTTGTACTGGAAGACTGTCATAAAGTCTGTTTTGCTTTAGTTTGATGTCCTTTTAAGTTCTTGGGAGGACTTTTGTCCTTCCAGAAATGTATTTAAACAGCAAAATAACCTTTACTTGTCTTAGGGCTTGTCTACTAAGCAATGATCCTTTAATGAGTGGTCACAGAAATTTCAGAAAACCTGTTGTAAATCATTGTCATTGAATAGGTTTCTAGCACTGGTTCTGCATTGCCTGCAACCAAACCCCATGCAATATTGGAAAAATGTTATATTCCAGGAGTCTTAAGGACTGATAGTTTTTCCTGTTTATAAAATAGCTGCAGATGTATTTTTCATGTGGAGAAGCTTCTCACCTTAATAAAATGCTATTAAATTAGTTATACAAATTACAGATTTAGTTTTTGAGCTATTTTATGGTACATACCTTCCTTACATATGTATATTTTACATATTATCTTACCAAAAAGAAGTTGTGATATGAAGCAATTGTTACTCTATTTTAGAGTAACATCCAGACTAAGTTGAAGCACTTCAGCTCTCTACATATACTGTTCTGTATTTTTAAATCCACAAAATGGGAAAAACCCCACACATTGGCTATTTGCAAGAGCATAGCAATAATGAAAATAGTACTAATTTACATTACTCGGAGGAAAAAAAAAAAGAAAAAACAACCCCAAAAAAAACACCCAAGGAACCGTGTAAGTTTTAAATTTATAGTGAGAAAATTTAATTTGCTTCTGCACAGGAGGAAACTTGTAAATAATAAAGGCACTGTAAGCTTCTTCTTACAAATCTCAAGTTGTGAATGAAGTGGATTATAAAAATCTTACTGCTCCATCTTGCACAGTAATTTATATGTACAATTACTGGTGAAAGATACATCAGTCTGAGTGAACTAATCATGTGAAAGACATTGCATCCACACCTTTTAATAAACCTGGCTCATAGAGATTCCTTGGTAATGACAAATCCATTTTTATTTCAGATGGGGTTCCTCTCAACTAAATTTAGCCAATTAAACTTAAGGGCATAATCAAAGCTTTTTCTTATCTAATGGGAAGAATTACCTTTAGAAGACAACTCAGAGAATTCTAGGGGATGCATTTAAAATAAGGATGATGATTCATTGCTTGTAGGTCTGACCCTCCTTGGTTATAGAAGTCATGGGCAGCTAGCATATGTCAGAGGTGTAATCTGAACGTCTTTAAATCCTTCATGAGGGATCCAGATCAAAGTGTGAGGCTAAAGGATGGGGCAGCTGCCCACTGGTGTTCTGGGTCTCCCCAGTTACCATGAAGGGGGCATGGAGTTGATGCCTTTTATTTAGAAAACGTAAGGTTGTACAGAGGGAACCCTGGAGGAGGAGTAGAGTTAGATATTTAAAACAAAACCAATCTGATCACAAGCAAAACATAGCAGAATCCTGTTGTATTGTCTCCATAGAGAGAATAATTAAGAGTTTTAAGTGTCAGTACATATTATCTGATGTTAAAAAAATATTATCTATGTTTATCTTTACAAATATTTGTAAAGAAAACCAGTTTAATGGATAAATTTGCCATTATGACTATTAAAACAGAGCATGGGTGAAGGATAAATGAATTGTCCTGTAAGTGACAGAAAGTGTAGATCCAGAGTAGAATATTTTTCTTGCATAGGAGTACAGGATATAGCTGGTGAGTTTGAGAGTTGTGTACAGGATATGGCTACTGAGTACAGAATAGGGCAGCTGAAGCCACTGCCTGAAGGTCAGTCTCTGTAAGACAAGAATCTGCTTTACAGAAACAGATTAGGTTATTAATGAGTGTAATAGACTATTAATTGAAACACTACTAGTCTGCAAGCATTAAAAAATAGACCTATTTTTAAACAATGTTATTCTGAGTTCCTAGGAATGACAGTTCCTGCTGTCATTTCCTCCCCCCATATAATCATTAAGGGTAAAGGCAATTTTGTATTTTTAATGCATTAATGTCCATTTCTAGTTCCTAGAAATGACAGTTCCTGCTTTAATTTTCTCCCTCCCTCCCATATAAGCATTAAGGGTAAAGGCAATTTGTGTTTTTAATGCATATTAACATTATAACAAAATATTTATATTAATGAGGTATTAAGATCAGAGTTACTTACCTTAATCATTTTACTCTAAAAAAAATGATGGAAAATAATAACCTCTACAATACACATCCAAATTTGCGCCTGCGACACACAAAAACCTCTTCAAAATAAGATTATTAAGGCAACAAAGCTAGCCTCAAGAGATTAGAATATCTCAGAATTGCCTATGTAAATTTACCAGGGCCTTTTGGACACAGACGAGTTTAACCCTGTTTTGGATGGCAGCTGGAGCCCTTTGTGTCCCTGTCAGGCAGCAGGGGCAGTGCTGGTGTGTTTGTGGTTGCTGTCTGTGCACACCAGCGCAGGGCACACGTCCTTGTCCCTTGGGTGCCCCCCTGCCCCTGCTGGCACTGGTGCCAGCTGCAGAAGGGTGACTTGTGTTTCTCAGGCCGGCCCCTTAATTTGAATTTACTTTGTGGACAGCTAGTAATCTGGCATTGGTAGTGCTGTTCCTGCTGGACATCTTCCAGCTGCTGTGATCAGGAGAGCGCACACTCGCCCTCCCCATGGTGGGAATAGGCTGCAGCTCTGACATTTGCCTTGGGTACTTTGGCACAATTCCCAGGCACAAGCTGTTTCTTTGCTGTTTATCACAGAAATGTCACCTTTCAAACAGCTATCGGAGACATGCAGGTCAGAGCTGACTCCGCAGTAGCTGAAGCGCTACCTCTCCCAAAATTTCATCCTTGGGGGATGATGCCTATGTCTAAACTGTTAAATCACTAAATAAAAGAGGACTAGGAATTAGGCCAGGCAACAGCCTGGCCCACATTCATATTGTTTAATATTGTTTAAAGCTAGTTTCCTCTATAGGAGATTAGTCATGTTTGTAGGGAGCTGGTTGGAGTGGTCCAAAGGAGAGTCAGGGGGAGAGCTAACAGTTCAGCAGTGTGGATTATAAGGGATACTTAAGCTTGCTCCATTGCACTCTCCTGCTTAGTAAAACAGATTTAGCCTCTGGCTTTGAGGTTTAAAGGGTTTCATGATGTAAAAAAAACTTGATAAGATATTTGTTCAACTGCTGACTGAATCTCTGCAAGAGTAACTCCTGTACTAGCAAGGATGTCTTCCAATATAAACTGGGAATATTTCACATAAAAAACCTCAAACTTATAGATGTCATCAGGCCTACCTCATGTTTCTTAACAAATTATATACATCCTGTGTCATTTTCAAATGTGTGAAATTGTCATTCTGTAAGTATATTCTCCCTTACACACATTTGGTTGACCTGAATCATACCCCTCTGATTACTTAGTTCATCCAAACACAACATTTGTTTCAGATTATAAAAGGACTCTGCTCCTTGCTTAAATTCAGATTATATACTCTCTTACATTGGGAACTAATTTGCTCATCGTTACCAAAAAAAATTAGTAATTTTACTCAACTATGACCTGTAGATTCTTTTTTTTTTCTTTAAGTGCATCTTGCACTTGAAGCAACAACAACAACAAAAAAATCCACATCTGTTGCTAGAATTTACTTCAGTATAGATGAATATGTGAACCCATTGTGGGAAATGTTACTTAATCCCATGAAGTTTGGCCATTGCTACAGGAGTTCCCTTGAATGGAGTATCTGAGCTTCTGCAACCACAAATGCTTTCAGTGAGAAGAGCCTAAAGAAGGAGGTGCTTATTTAGGTGCTTGTTTCAAAAAGAATAGATTATAATTTTTGTCACACAGGGAATAAATATTTTCCCTGCCAAGTAGTTGGAGTCTTTAATTTATGGTCAGAAAATCCTCTAGAGCATGTTTTATCCAGACATGTCTCACTCTCTTTTCTTTAGTCTTTTTCAGATATTTGGCATATCTGATTGTACTCAGGTAGAAAAGCTTTATTTCCCTTCAGATCAAATTACACTCAGTTTCCTCAAACAGAGCTCACTTTGGGATTTCTGCTTGTGATATCTTTTTTTCACTCTCAATATATTCACAAGATTTCTATAGATGATTCAAATGCTAATTGTGGGCAGAGAATATAAGGAATCCTAGATTCACACAATACCAAATGATAAGAAAAGAGTTTGAATTTCATTTACAGACTAGGAAAAATCTCAATTTACAAAATTACTACAAAATTCTCAGTGTTTACATGTGTGCTTTTAAAGCTGAGGTGTGCATAGTCTGCACAATATACTTGGTTATTGCAGGATCTCTCTGATCAATATAAATTTCATTTTCCTTAAAATACCATTTATAGTGACCTTCATATATGAGAGGCAAGTATGAAAAAAGAGGTCTTACAAGGCTTTTCAGGCACAAACTTTGGGAAGTGGATTTCTGATCTCTGTAATATAAATATATAACTTGTAGGACCATAACTTACAAGCATCGTTAATCACAAGATCACATAATATTTTCCCTGATTTATTTTATTTTTCTCTGTCTAAATTCCTGGTGTATTGAAAAATAGAAATGTAGGTTATCAGTCTTCAAGTAAAGACTGATGCAGTTTTTACATCAGCTGTAGAAAACCATTTATATGACCTTTGTCACTTGCTTTAACGGCTGAAAACAGCATTAGGCTTCCCTTTTTTTTGCTGGAACTGTTCCAGAGGTTCAGGAGGCATCTTCTTAAAGCATATAGGTTAAACTTGCTGACTGCAGAAAGGTAGTGGTGGTGGCACTTGGGGAGCCTGGGTTCCCTTCCAGGCTCTGTGCCTGAACAGCCGCAGTGTTTACGGTTCATTCCTCCCTGACATTGCCTCCAGTCTGTTCCATTCTTGTCCTTATTCTATTGCCTTATTGTCTGATTCATTTGCCTGGCTTCGTGTCCTTTCCTTACAAGTTTTGTCTGAATCCTGATTCCTTGCACAGTCAGCTTCTGCCCCTCCTCCATTCCCTGGTTCTCATCCAAGCTTTCATTTTTTTTTCTACTTTGACTTCATGCCAACCTTCCTGCCCTTCTGTCCCACTTGCTTACAGTCCTAATCTCCCTTGTTCAATCTCAGTGTTTTTTTCCTCGCATGTCACTTTCTTCTTTCATTTTTCTGATTAGTCTGTCTCTACCTACCTCCTGGCTCCTTGCCACATTTCTCTTCTTCCCTTTCACTTCATTTATTTCACGCTGTTAGTTCCAGATTCCAGCTTTTTATCTATGCCTTCTTCCATTCCACACGCTCCCCCTCAATGCTTTCTACCCTGCTGCTAGTCTTATTCCCACAACCTACTTTTCCTGATCTGTTCCTCTTTGCTGACCACGGTTAGTTATGGTCCCCTTTTCTCTGCACTCAAATAGAAAACAAAAAAATCTTCCTAATCTATATTCTGTTAAGAATAGAGATCTGTAATGAGTTGCAGACTTAATTTCCTGTGTTTAGAACAGTATTGTGGATCAGACTTCCAATTGCAGAGGAAATTCTATTTAGCCTCTGAACACGATTGCTCTTTTTTAGGGCTTTACCTATGAAATTTTGTCTGTAACAGTCGCAGTTATCTAAGGCATGCCATTATGTAATAGAGAACAAATACGTGATCTTAGAAGCTCAGTTCACAGGAACTCCAGTGGCTTAATAGCTATCTTAACTCTCTAATGTTGGGAGTCTCTGTCTTGGAATTTGTTTCACTCCCCAGGAGTAAGGTTCCTAACCTACATTTTTTCTTTTTTATGTCCTTGATGCTTGGTAAAGGGCCTGTTATCACCCCATTAATTAGTTGAATAGTCCCCAGTATTATTCTAAGGAGTTATATTGCTCCATGACTTATCTGATCTTATTTATTCAGTCTATGGAATATATGGTTAGCATTAAACTACAGCACTTCTGTCACAGAAGCTTAGTAATTACAATAATAACAGAAGTAATAAAAATAGCAACTACTTTCCTGATTTTTTATTCTTTTTATTGCAAATATTTTGAACATCCAACTGTATATTTAAATAGAGCAGCTGTTACTGGTTCTGTTAACATGTAGGCCTTTAGTGGACTGTACTAGAAAAAGGGGGCTCCCTGATTTATCCATTATAATTAAAAAACTGTCTTAAAAAAAAAAAAAATTGGGTAGCTGATTTTTTTAAAGTTTTGAAACCTGGCTAAGTTTTGATGATTTTCCAAGCAGGCAACAACAACAACAAAATATTCTCAGCCTATGGAATTCATTTTCTACCTAAGAAAAGTCTTCAAATCATACAAACACAGGAGCTCACAAGGATAAGTAAAATATTTTTCCACACCAGGCCATCAGAAGGGCTTAATTTTTAGTTACTTTTCCTGTCTAATTAAAAAAAAAAAAACACAAAAAACCCAAAGAAAACAAAAAACAAACAAGCAAACAAAACAAACAAAAAAAAAAACAAAACAAAAAAACCTGAAAAATCATAAGCATTCACAGGCAGCAGTCCTAGCAACTTCCTAACAAAAAATTACACAGCTAAACATGCACTTTTCAACCTAGCAAGTTAAATTTTACTCATATGAGCAATAGAAAACTGGACCTTAGGAGTACAGAGATCATCTTGCTCAGTGGTGAAGACTGCAGAGTATAATGGTGTAACCAGTGATATTTCTTGTGTTCTGTCTAGAGGTTTTGCTGTGTTTCATGAACATACACCTTAGATATGTTTGGAGATTTTACTGTATTTTACACAATAGTATGAGATTGATGGCCAAAAAAAATACTGATTTTGATTTAAGATTGTTCCACTAATTTCTTATCGTATGTCTTTGCCTCACTGTGGATGAGCACATGGTGGGGACCACATCCAGTGATAAACTGAGAAGGGTCAAGAAGTAGAACAAAATTGCCAAAAGAAGGTGGTGAGGCCTTAGCCTGAGAGAACAGAGGAGTGGATATGAAGAAGTGCATGGAGAACAAAAAATGGAGAAGGAGGTTAGGAACCAAAAGGTTGGTGGTGAACCAGGTCCCTTAGAGATTACAGAATATTTCCAATGTTGAAACAGAGAGGAGTGGAGAAGTGGAGAGAAATTTTGGTGATGATAGGGAAGAAAATGAAAGACTGAAGGAATTTACTGTTGGGGGTTCATGCAAATTGGATAATGCATATTCATTGCTGTGCAAAACAGCACATGAGGACATTTGCATAAAACCTCCAGCTTTTTGAATTTAGGATTTAAGCAGGTATCCCTCTGATGATAAAGAAAAGAGAATAAATGATCTGAGTTAGTGGCTCTGGGACTGGGACTTGGATAATAAGAGCTAAAAAAGCTCAGGCAGGGCCAGCAGTTTATCCTTTGCAGGTGCTCATACACATCTAATGTCCTGTACATGGCTTCAGAGGAAAAGTATCTGACCAGACAAGGAACAAAGGAAGACACTTTTCAGGAATACTGGTTCTGCTCTACAGTTAATTAATTACCAGTAAAAAATAGCATGGTTTGAGAGCAGTTTGGAGATGCCTTGGCAGCCTCAAGTGCATGGGGAGATTCTTGAAAAATCTGTTACTCCTTCATGCCCCATATTTCCTACTCTGTCACTGCAGTTACTTATCTGTGGCAAGAAGCCTTGCAGTCTTGCCAACAATGGTGCTCCTGAGCCTTTTTTAAATGAAACTCAGAATTGTTTTGTTGTTTTTTTTCACTGGCATTTAATGTGTGGTAAAACTTAGCCTCTTTTTCAGTACAGGGCAATTGTATTTGGAGGCTTTATAATGTGTATTGCAGTAAATTTATTTATGCTGCCTTATGTCACAGAACCACAGAAGGGATAAGACTGGAAGGGACCACAGTGGGCCACATGGTCTAAACCTGCTGCTCAAGCAGGATCATCCCAGGGCACAGGATTATGTCCAGACACACTGAGTATTTCCAGTGAGGGAGACTCCACAACCTCTGTGGGTGATTGCTTCATGGTCACCTGCATATAAAGAAGTTATTGCTCGTGTTCAGGTGAAACTTCTTGTGAATAATTTTCTGCCCATTTTCTCTTGTCCTGTTGCTCAGAACCATGGAGCCTGGCTCTATCCTCTTGATGCCTTGCCTTCAGATGCTGACAGAGAATGATGTGGTCCCCTCCCAGTCATCCCATCTTCAGACTGAACAGGCCCAACTCCCTCAATCCATCTGTGCAAGGGAGATACCTCAGTACCCTACTTACCTGTCACTAAGCAACACTAAGAAAAAAGCTTGTCTCTGTCATATTTATACCCTCCCTTCTGGTATTTACCCACATGGATGGCATTCCCCTTAACCTTTGTTTCTCCAGGTTGGATAATTCCAGCTCTCCTGTTTTTTCCTCATATGTGAGGTTCTCCAGTCTCTTAATTAGTGTAGTGCCCTTTTTCTAGACTCTTCTATGTCTCTTTTGTATTGAGAAGTTCAGAAATGGGCACAGCACTGCAGGTGTAACCTCACCTGCACTGAGTAGTGAGCAAAGCTCACCATAGGTCAGGTATGGGCAACACTCTTCCTAATGCTGTTCAGGGAGCCATTGGCTTTCTGCCTAGCCAAAGCACATTGCTCACTCTTGTGCAGCAAGGTATTTACCAGAACCCCCAAGTGCTTTTCTGCAAAGCTCCTTTCCAGTTGGGTAGCCTTCGGCATGTACTGGTGTCAGGATCCGTCCTAGTGAACAGATGACCTGATGGTTCGTTTCAATTCGAGCAGAATACCAGGAAAAGAAAGACAGTCATGCTTTATGAATACAGAAATTAACTAATTTTGTATTTTGCGAAGGAGGATATTCAGAGATAAGATCTGGAAGGAGAAAATTAAAGTCTGAGATGTTTCCTGGTGCTCTTTCTAAAGGTACTGAATAAATAGTTAAGGGTAAAAAAGGAGAAGCAAGACAAATGTTATTTTATAAGCAGACATTTTAAATAACTGCCATTATTGTGGCATTTTATGTATAGTAAGTCATGACTCTGTCTATTTTTTTTTTTAATTGACATGAATTTGCAAATACTACACTGGGAAAAAAGGAATATACATATATATATACTGCACACTAATTTTATTCATAGGTTCTACAATAATTCATTAGGTATTTATGTTATTTCTTGACGTACTCATATATATTTTATTTGTAACTCTGCATTTGAAATACTTCTGCTTAGTGGTAATTTCCTGTAATTATTCTACAAATATTTCTTCTGTTAGACACAGTTCTGAAGATATGTATTTTTACATTACAACCTAAATTGTATTTTAAAATACTCCTTCTAAAGCATTAGTGAATGAGTTAAATTCCAGCACAGGAGAGTTGTGTATCCAAAAGCAGGTTATTGAAATTGTTGGTGACCCAAATACCTTAGTCTTGGTGACATGCATCAAGGAATCCCAGCTGGAAATATTTCATTGGCAGCAGGAAGCACTGATATTGGAGCATGGTATTTCTTGTGAAATAAATCCAAACCTTTGGTAATCCTAAAAGCTGTGTATTGTTATTATACTGAAAATGCATTCAAAGCCTCCTTCCTCTAATACAGCTACTATCACTTTTCAGAGATTATTCAATGGCTCCATAACTAAGCATGTTCCTTTTTTTCCTAATAAAGAAAGACATATACATGTGTATATTTTTACATGACTTGCGATTTCTCAGTGGAAAGCAGGGCTAATTGGATTTGGAAATAAACATGTTATGGCTTCCCCACTTCTTGGAATTTGCTGAATTTTCTGCTGTTACTGCAAGAAAAGAAAACCAGCATTAGAAATCTGAAGAGAGCAAGATCTTTTTATTTTATAGACATTTGCAACAATATTTTTCTGCTTTTCTATGATTTGAAGCTTGGAGTTTTCTTTGCATTTAATGGATTCCTCATTATCATGGTGTTTTCTGTAATTTTCCTCCTGTGTACTGAATCCAAACTGATTTTTTTATTGCAATGAATTTTTCCTATTTATTTATTTATTGCTTGTGTTTATGCCAGCTTTCGCTTAGCTGACTTCCAGGTCAGGTCTCATTTATCTCTAGATGTGTTGTTCTTCTCTGAAGAATCTTTTCTTTCCTTCACAGCATTTTTCCCCCTGTGCTCATCCTCGTCTCTCCTGTCGGTTGCACTTGCATTATACATTCTATTTTCTTTAAAATATATTCAAAAATACATATAGTTCTATCATTTAGTTGGGCTGTAAATTCATATTCTAAAAGTATTTTTTGTTCCTTCTGCAGCCTTTCACTTATTTCTGACCAGTTTGTCAGGATAGACATTGCTACAGCCTTTGATGGGAAAGCATCTCTAGAGACTTAGGTGCAGCCATAGAAGAACTCACTAAAACCAGTTCCTTGTAGGAATTGAAAAATATGTTTTAGGCTTTTTCATTATATGTTACTTTACCCTCCCCTACTGTGCTAGATTAGATGATTTTGGTAAACATAAGATAAATGTGCCAATTTCGACAACTGACTGAGAACAGATTTACTTCTGTGATGGTGGCTGTGAGTCAGAGCCCTTTGACAGTGCTGGCACACCATTGTTGAATTAGTTAGATACAAAGAAATTTTTGTGATCTAAGTCTTAACAGGTGGTAATAGGTGGTAGGTTTTTTCCTTTGTGAATTTGTTTGCACATGTGTAAAAGGTGATTTGGGGGTGGAGTTTTGCCAAGGTTATTCAGAAATTGTAGAAGAATTGAATTTTACTCTGCCACATTTACAGAAATGTTTTTAGTAGCTGAAGAAAGTGGGCTTGAGAAGGTGGGTGGGGGTGGGTGTGGTTTATCATATGATTTCAGATAGTGCAGGAAGGAAGGAATAAACTGAGTGACAGGCACCTGTCCTGCTTCTCTCATTTCAAACACCTCTGGTTTTGCCCATTTTAGACCAATCTTGTGAAGCTGCTTTTGATGCACCAGGCAAATCCCAATCTTCTTAACTGCAATAATGAAAAGCCTTCAGGTAAGTGAAAATCCATGTACATGGTGTATGTATTAGCTATTGTGACACATTTTCTTTCCTTCGTGTTTTCTTAGCTATTGTTTATTTAGTGTGTAGAGTTATATACACATACACATGTGTACCTTCTTAAACACATTGCTGAAAACTGCTGGTCATGGTAACACAGGATATCATATCAAATGACAGCATGTCCTTCCACTTGTTTCATTCCCTGTTTATCTTTAGCTATGTTTCTTACTTGAGAGTTCTTCTGGGCCTTGGTGGTAGCTGCATTTACACATTTTGGTGACTTCCCACTGAGGTCCTTTCTCAACTGCTTGTAGTACATGGCCTCTTGAGTTGGGATATCTATAGCTATTGTCTGAAAACAAATTCAACACCTTGTTTTGAAGTGTAGCTGCCATTGCTTACTGCAGATGACACCTTCTTAAACCACAGAGCAACAGGGAGCTGAAGCGCTGGCTGTAAAGGTAATAGAGTTGTAGACTCTGTTAGGTTGGAAGGGACTTCAGATCAATTGGTCTAGCACAGACATCAAAGCAGAGCTGATGTCAGCAATGCTAGTTAGCAGTGTGGAGAAGAAGAAACACATGGCTGTTCTACATTCTGTGCCTAGGATGAAGATGCAACTCAGTAATGTAGATAATAGGAACTTCCTGTCAGGTTATGGGTGAAACTTCCCTTGCATAATAAAGCAAAATATGTTATGCTTCAAGTGCTGTACTGCCTACAAACACAGGGAACTTCATGATACTAACCTTAGCAGTGTTGTCTGTGGTTAGATAGAGATTTCATTTGTAAAAAAGGCTGTGAACTAAACTCAGATAATCTGAGTTATAATAACAACTGCCTTGTTATGCAGTTAGCTAACCATATTCAGTAGGTATTTAATACAGTTGAGTTAACTGTCTTCCTGGTCTGCAAGCAGAACTGTTTTCAGCACTTCTGTATGTATAAAGCATATAAATCTAGCTTGTAGAAATGTAAAAACATTTTAAAAGAATTTAAGTGCATGTTTTCACAGGAATAAAGTTGAAAAGAGTTGTATTGTTTTTCCTGAAGTCCTGTAAATTATTGAATACTTTGGTTTGCTACACAGCAAGAATAGTTTTGAGGTTTTGCATATGACAACTTAAGTCTGTACTGAATTTACTTTGCCTTTGTTTTCCCAGTAATTTCAAGTATTATTTTATGGTTGATATCTGAGCAATTCCTTTTGGGTTGTCTAGCCTCATGTTTAGTCTTAATCTAATGTAGAGATTTTAATTCAAAGGAGCTTTTCTGCACCATTTTCTTGTCTGAAATGCTGTTGTTCCAATGTCTTAGATGTTGCAGCTTCTGATTTTATTGAGGAAATGCTTCTGAAGGCTGAAATTGTTTGGGAGGAAAAAATGAAAGACCCTTTAGCTGCTTCTTCTTTATCTCAAGAAGAGCCATATGAAGAGATCGTCCATGATTTGCCCACAATTTCCAATAAACTGTAAGTAAGTGCTGGTGGTGTTATAGAGCAATTCCCTGCAGTCATATTATCCTTTGAACCATATCTGTCAATCTGTGAATCCTAGCTGAATGTGCTTGGAGATGTTTAAATCCCAGCTGGACATGGTCCTGGGCAGCTGTCTTTGCATGTCCCTGCCTGAGCAGGATGAATGGACCAGGTGCGCTCTAGGAAGTCCTTTCCACCCCCAGCCATTCTGTGATTCTGTGTGATTTGATGGATCAAGTAACTTTCCTTTTTGAAATCTCCTGAATAATCTTTTGCATTTGTATCTCTCATATCTTTTTGTCAGCCTTTGTTTTATAGTTATAGATTATGAATAATAAAATATTATAATTGCCAGCAGAAATTACCTGGAGTTGCCTTAGCAGAATTATTAGAGGTTAATACTGTAGACTTGAACACCCTTTTCTTAAGGTAGATGGGTATAGTGTGAGTAAAACTATCATTGCCTATGAGAGAAGCAAGGAAAAATCCTGAAAAGAGAAAAATCAGATACATGATTGCAGATGAATTTATACTGGTCAAAATTATATTTACAAGTTTATATTTAGATTTGTACTGCTTAAAATTCAAGTGGAATCAAGTAGCATTTAGCAGTGAGGACTTAAAACTCAATATTGAAGAGTCAATTTTTTGTCTTAAATTGAAATGTTGGTACTTTTGTATTTTTTTGTCAACCTTAAAAAAAGATTGCCATGGGTATGTAAAAAGAGATGTACAATAGGTATGAAGCATAAATGGCTGTGTTATGGTAGTACAAGACATACTGATATTTCAAATTCTTCTTTCCAGATACTGTGATCCAGGGAATTTTAAAAGTTACAAGTAATGCATTTATACAGTGTGCAGTTGCCATATGTTGAAAGTATATATTTGTTAGTTGCATAATCTTGCAAAACATTGACAATAATTTTTCTGTAGTAATCACTGAATAGTGTGTGGAGAAGACAATAACCTCCCATAGAGAGACAGATAAAGCATATATGCTTCCATTTCATAAAATTTGGAAGAGGTGAGCAACTGTCATGAAATGATCAATCTGTTAAACTCAGAACTCTGTGGGATACATTGATATTTAGTAAAGATTTAATATTTAATGGATGGTAAACACAGTGTGTTGCTTCGTCATTTGTAGTCATTAATACATGCTGAATATATGATACTACTGTTTATGAAATTAAAAATTTTTCCTGCTTGATAATTCCTTACAAAATAATCAGTCCTCTAGTCTGACCCACTGTTTCAATAGCATAAATCATACTCCTCCAATTTATGTGGCCTTCAACTGTCTTTTAAATGAAAAAAAATTAATCTTGAGGCATCACTTGAGGCCTTTAGATTCTGAAATGTAACTAAAAAATTTATTTTTAATTATTGATATGTTTTAATACTAGAAGTAGAGGGTAGGTCACTCTTGTACCTATGTAATGATGCCTAGCAAAAGTTATTCATAGAGGTTTTAGAGACTTTGAGAACAGTCATCATTCTTGTGATGACTAAGTGATCTAGGTGATGCATTTCCATGTGTTTTATATTCTAGAAGTTTGTACTGCAGTGCACATATTGTACTGAAAACTGGTTTCAGTGCTAACACCCATTAACCTCTGGAAGACATGATCTACACATATTTTAAGTGGTGTGAAAATATTTTTTTCTCTACTCTTTCCTTCCTGTAATGCATAGATTAAGATAGCTGATTTTTGACAGTTTTCCATATAGTGACTCTTTATATGACAGTAATGCGACCTGATGTGTAAAAACCTTCACTGGAAGTTTTGAGAAAGCAAAGCCCACTGAAGAGAAAATCATAGAAAATCAATGTATGTGTGGGATTGGATGAGTTTAGCTTCTATTGCCAATGTATCCCAGTGTGGGACTGCATGTAGTCTGTGGTGCTTGCATGAGAATGCAGCACCAGGTGAAGCCAAAGCCCTGCTCAGCTCTGTGCACTGACTCTGGCAGTGATCCTTTGCACATACCCATAGGGGGCCATTATTAGGATACAGCAAGCTTGAAGTAATGACACTTTGGCACATTCTTGAGACTTTTAGCAGTCTTAGGTTTAGACTTCCTCAGCCAGAGCTTTGCAGTATCCATCTATCAGTTCTGCTGTCAGTGCAGTGATGTATCAGCTGGCCCTTCTGACATTGGAGCATTCTCGGAAGGCAAAATTATTTATGTATTTTTCTCATGCATGTCTCAGCTATCACCACTGAATATGTAAAATTTTTGGTGAACCATACCCCACAGACTTGCATGTTACTTATAAATCCTCTAACCTTAATTTATAGTGGCTGAAAATCAGGTGTCATCTCATAGTAAGCTCTACAGTATCATGCTTATAATTGTGAAGCCTAAAACCTTTGCAGAGAGGTATTATTCCAAATGATAGTACACATATTCTTAAGATATAGTGAATTATCCTCCAGAGTGACACCATGCTGCATTTTGGAGAGGCAGCCTAGATGCCTGGTTTCAATTTTTTTTTTTTTTTTAATGGCTAATGTTGAAAACAGAGTTTCATCCTTCATGCTCTGTTAACAGTCTTTAGAAAAATGTGTACTGTGCTAGTTTGAAGATAAATATCTGTGCTCTTCTTGTGTACCAAACCAATTTTTTAGTGGTGAAGAGGAGTGCACAATAATAATCCACATATACCTTTGCTTTAGTATACATTGCATCCATTCTTCATCAACTCTCTCGATGCAAAAAAGCAGTCTGAGGTGGAAAGTTTTGCAGTAGTTCCTAGTAATTCTATACTGTGGCCATATTGCTTTATGGCCATGTCTCAGAAGAAAACAGTATTCAAAAGCAGACTCAAAAATGATGAACAAACAATTATAAATAGCATGTGTTCTGTCAGCAAATCTAGTTTTGCTGGTTGAAATTTAAATTACAGCATTGATTTCTGGGATAACATTGTAAAGAGGTGAATTGAAGTTAGGAGAGGAAACAAAATTTAGTAGTCAGTATATTTGAAGTATGCTGTTACCAAGCAAACCTGGCTTTCTGCATTGCACTCAATCTCATCAGTGAGGTGTGGGTGGCACGGGGCAGGGTTGCAGTTAT
Source organism: Ammospiza nelsoni (assembly GCF_027579445.1). Taxonomy (NCBI): domain Eukaryota; kingdom Metazoa; phylum Chordata; class Aves; order Passeriformes; family Passerellidae; genus Ammospiza; species Ammospiza nelsoni. The sequence goes on along the minus strand of NC_080634.1, from coordinate 95,990,670 downwards.
TTCTCTTTGTCACTCCTCTTGTCTTGCTCTTTTCTTGTGCTTTGCACAGGCCCTCCAAAAGCTGCAACACCTTTGAGGCCCTACCTGCTTCAGCATAGTTCTTTGGTCATAATTGACCAAGTAAATTAGCTGAAGGACAGAATTTTAGTAATGTCATGAAGTTATTTGAAGGTTGACCATTGCAGCAAACCTAAGGTCTATGCTGGAAAGTTTAGCCAGTCTTAATTCTAATGGTACATTCAAAAGAAAATTTGTTACTCCACTGGCAAAAATACCAGCACAGAATACATTAGTTGACATAGCTTACAGTTCAGAACATTAAATTGGCCATATCTGTTTAAAAGAGACTTTACGCTCATGCTATGGTCACAATGTTTGCTGTACTTCTACTCCAGTACATCTGCCTGTAGAGCACAGATAGTGCACTCATCTTGGTAGTGATAATTACCAAAAAATTAAGAACTTAGTCACAAAGTAATGCTAACTTAATCACATTGTATATTTTCCAATGCATGTTTAAGTAAATATTAATTTTAGTAATGATGTGTTTCAAAATCAGCACAAGAATGTGAAATAAAATTGAAATAGATGTTTTCAAGACAGTAGAACAGAAAAGAGATTCAATTGTTTTTACATTTCAGTTATTTTTTTCTATGTAACCATTTATTTAGCACTCGCCTTTCAATTATTCTAGTGTTTTCAAACACCCGTCTAATGTTTAATCTCTTCTGAAGGTTCTTTTATGCAACTTTAAGAAGTTTTTAGACTGAAATTTCAGCGATTATGCACTTTACAGGTGTCAGCTGGCCTAGAAATTGTTTGAAGTATCTCAGAATTGCCTGTGGAAGATTACAGAAATTTTCTCCAACAAAAGCTATAAGCTCAAAGGGCCTATGACAATATTACTGCAGATTCTTCCTTGATATAATTCTTTTATCAAATTAGAAGTTGTCCAAGTGCTTCCAATATTGATGACAAAACTTCCAATTTTTTGATTGTCAGCTCTTATGTTTCATGTTATTTCTTTCTTTTTTTCTTTTTAAATGACATGGTAGAGGATGGCAACTTATAGAAAAACATCTCACTTTATCTTAAAAAATGTCCAATAAAAAATACACTATATTTCAAATTAATTCCATACATGAAGTCTTCTTGGCATAAAAATTAAAATCACTGTTCCTCCATATAACATTGAATATTTTTTTCCAGTCAGTTAGGCAGGTAGAAAGTCCTACCATGTTCAAATAATATTATCCTAGATGACACTTCTTATCTACTGTGCAACATTATTTTGGCATAAGTCTTCCTTTGTGGTTAATTATTTATTAATTATCCATTAATTTTCATAAAAGAAGACAGTTCATGCTAATCTACTTGCCTATATTAACATACAATCTTTCCTTGCTCTGTTCTATAGTTGAGCTTTCAGAGGCATTGCTTGACTTAACCTTTTAACTAGTAGAAATACTTTTCGAAAAAGCCAGTGTTTTCTGGAAACATTTTGTTTTATTTTTCATACTGTCTTCTTGAACCTGAGTTATAATGAACTGTTAGAGTAATTTTAATATGTTTTTTTTCTTTCACAGAATCATTCACTTTTTTGTTTTAATATGAATTGTATGTCATCCTTTCCATCACATGAAGTCCTATTAATATCTCATAAATGTACATAATACAAAGGCTATTCTTGTGTACATCATTACATGAAAAGTGCCTGAGAAATGAGGTTATTTTTGTCCTCTTAAGTTCAAAATGCATCTGTCAAAACAGTAGACACTCCTTTACCCCCACAGTTTTCTTTGATTTACAACCTGCTTCTGAGACACCTGAAAGGTTAATTTTGTTGTGAGGAGTTTATAGCTGAATTTTAAGATTTAAGAAGCTGAATTTTCTAATGTGTGTTGTGTAGTTACCACAAAAGGGCAAGACTGAATGGGTAAGGTTCAACTTCACAGCAAAAAAATCCTGGATCGTCACAATTTAAAAGAAATGTCAAATTAATATTAAGAAAGATATAAGTGGCAGTGCTTTGGTTTTTGATACTTGAATTTTGCTTACACTTTTCTTAAAATCTTTCCTTTGTATGTAATTAAAGAAATTTGAGCAGTTTTGGACAGTAGCATAGGGCTACTCAGAAAGAAGACTTCATATTTAATTGTGTTTTGCTCAATTCTGAATCTGGGTAAAATGTGAATTAATATTTGTCATTCATGTTTGTGTCACAGGTGTTTAATTTCTTCTACAGTCTAATCACTAATATATCTTATTCTAATTGCCAAGTTCTGCTCTGCAGTTCAAACTGAATAAAAAGAGGGTATATCTTTTGTCCATGTGATATTTGGTAAATTTGTCACACAATTATCTATGGTAAATCTAAGCAGCAAATAGAAATTTTTATTTTTACCTATGTTCCTCTAAATATTTTACATTTACATGTCTGAAGCAAAACATCTTGAGGCAAAAATAATTTATATTTCACTATATGATGTTTAAACTAATTCTTTCAATATTTGCAGACTTACAGTTTCATGAAAGGCTTTGTTTGTCCATCTTTTATTCTGTGGCAAATGACTTTGTCTTGTTTTTCAATTAATTCTGTCTAGAAGATGTTGTAAACTTTATTTCTAAAATGATGGGTGTATTTCAGTTCTGTTTCCAAGAGCAACTCTTATCCTGAGTTGCTATCAATGTTAGCTATGATTATTCATTTGAGTTAACTGTGTAATCATGTTTTTTTAATAATCAGTGATTAAACTCAAGTTACTTAGAGTAAATATAAGATTTATTTTAACTAAGTTTGGGCTTTATTCTCACATTCCCATATTAAGTCCACATTTGCTTTCAAAGAGATTATGTACACATTTTGGCAAGGAGCTGATGTACACTGCATGAGATTGTCTCATTTGCAGTCAGAATCCAGACTAATATTTTTTAAGATACTTGTATTCTCAGCTCATGCAGCTGATTCCTTGCTAATTCCTTGGATGTACAACTTAGAAAAATTATCCAAGATTTTGGCATTGTTTTGTTTTCAGAAGTGTCATATTGTCTGAACTGCCAGTAGGGAAAACAAGTCCATGTGTATAATAGAAATAGTTTTAACTCTTATGTAGATGAAAAGTAATGCACATTGTTCAAGTAATTTCAGGAGTCTGCTGTTTGATTTCTTGTTTGTTTGGTTATTTTTACCTTAGCACAATTTCAGAGCAGCTAGATAAAATGCATCTTCAATATTGCCAGACTAAAGGTGAGCTAAAAAGTGATGGAATTTAATTTTGATAACTGCAATGGTGATATATGTATTGTTACATTTAAACACGCTATTTTTCAAAATAGTATTGTGTAGTTTAATTGTGCTTTTTAAATTCAGTTGCAAAATTGGCTATTGATTTGCCAGCCTAGTGGTGTCAAAAGCAGACTCATGCATATTCACTTTGGCTTGCTCAATTCTGCTTCAGGAAGACATGCATAAAGGTGAATTTTTAATCAAAGTATGTTGCTCTGTGTCTTTGGGAACAGACCAGCCTATGTGAACAGTTTATTTCTCACCAATTTGTTTTCAGTACTTGGACCAGGAGCTTGTGTTTGAGTCCTGAGCTGTGTCTCAGTTCTGTGCTTGTGCCACCCACAATTTGATTGTCTGTCATCTTCAGTAGGAGTCTAATTGCTTTATTGATTCTCTTTGTAGCAATCCCCTGGCATTACCAATTGCCAAGCAAGACAGTTTGCTGGAGAAAGATACCATGTTCAAAGATGCAGCTAAAGGCTTGTGTAAGCAGCAATCTCAAGACAGTGCATCTGAAAATATCACTGTGAACACCACAACCAAACTTGAGCAGGTATCAGTATGCTGTGTCTTGAAATTTTCATTAGTGCTTAGATCTGGAGGTTGTAAACTTAATGAAGCTGAAGACCATAGTACTTTATTCCCTCACCATAGAGCACTATCATTTGCATTATGGAGCCTTGACCACTCCCTGCAGTCTGTCTGTTTCCTCTGCAAATGGAACAGCTGCTTCCTGCCAGCTGCTGGTCAGGGGCTGTGGGGAGGGCTCCGAGCCCCTCAAATTCTATTCATGGGTGACAACAGGGGGGGGACAACTGTTGGTGCTGCCCAGAGTGTGTGCTTGTCTCAGACTTCGAGTTACAAAAGAAACACAGCCTGGGAGACTGAAAAAACAAATAAATGTCTAAGGAATATCAAGTTGCAGTAAGTGACTGTAATTCAAAGCTAGGAATTGCCGGATTTACAGCTGCAGTGTTAACTTCCTTACTTGTGATAATGTATTAGATCATCAGCACTGATTATTTGGATACACTTTACAGTTTTCTCAACAGGAGGACAATCTCATTCATTAGATAGGATGGATGCAAAAGGAGACAATTATCTATTGCTTATAAATCTAGCATGTCCCAGGTTTGAATGTTTAGGACTTAATTTTTTGGGTTGTTCTTTGCGTTTGTTTTGGGTTTTGTTTTCTTTGGATTTGTTTATGATACAAAGAGTTTGGTTTTTTTCCTGTTACAGGCGTTTGGGAAACACATATTCCAGAAATATTTAGCCATTTAAGAAAAAGCTACTTTAGGAACAAGGGATGGGGGAGGGTAGCATTTCCATTAAAAATAATTTAATTTGAATTTGAAGCATAACAAAGGAGCAAGATATTGGTTTGATTTAAGCCACGTTTGGTTCAAAGAAACTGCATCTCTGTCTTGGCAGAAGAATGCATGCTCCTCTGCTTTTTATTTGGATGTGTTTCAGAGGAATGGCTTGATCATACGAGATCAATCAGTGCATCCATATGTAAATGATATGAGTCAATCTGTGAAAGAACTTCAGCTTTGGAATCCTGTGGAGTGCTGGTTCCCTACCCAGTCAGCGGATACCACAGCATGTTTTGCACTTGGCTTACATCTTGTTTTCATGTCGTGCAGTTTCTGATGTTGCTGACTGATGTGATTTGGTAGAAACTGCCTTTCCAAAGGGACAAGCGCTGCTTGTCAGAAAAGTGAATGCTTGCAACCCTTTAAGGAGGAATCCTCCTATAATTGCAGGAAAAGAGAGGGGAGTATTTTGCTTACAGTCTTGCCAAGACTATTGCTTGCTTCTAGATGTTCAACAGAAGTGTGTACAAGAACACAAATACTTTTTTTGCGTCTGAATAATTTTGATGTAAACCTCGTCAAAATTATTCAGGTTTTCATTATTGCTAAGCTAAACTTTTGCTTTATAGTTTGTGCACTAAAACATGCGCAGAAAGTGATAAGATTAACAGATTAATTTTCAGTCTTTCAGATGAAAATGAACAAACAGAAGTTTTTATGCTGATAGTTTCATTGCCCACCACGATCTTGAGTCTCTTCAGGGTCTCAGGGCAGATTTTCAAAAGCACTCCTGTTGTTTCACTGCTTACTACAGTGGAACCTCCCACAATAATTACAATTCAAAGACAAGAGAGCAGACTTAAAGCTGAAACTGTTTTAACTCTTATTTGAGAAATTGCTGCAGGAAACAGTCTGAAATTCTACTCTAATCTAGCTAAGAGTGTGTATCCTATGTTTTTTTAAGAGCAGAGTAAACTAGAAAATATCTCTAGTTGCTGAATTTGGAGAAGTGCATGGATAGGAAGAGGCCTGTCTGAGAAATTGTCATTAGAAGGGGATAGGTTAAAAATAGTGCTATTTTAGTGAGTTTTAAAATGACTGGTTGCATTAGAAAAGAATTAATAAAACTCTTCAGTTGGCAAGAGCTTAATGAGCTTTAGCTCTTGTGAAGGAAGTAAAGAGCCTCTAGATTTTGTCAAATTAAAATATGTAATATTTTTTCTTTTGATGTAATTGTGATCCTGGAAGTAGAGGGTTTGTATTCTCTACTACTTGCCATGCTTTATGAGCTGTAGGTATATGTGTATCATATCTGTATTTGTCTTAATAATATTTAGATCTCAGTTTTCAAAGACAAAATTTTTCCATTTAACACTTTTTATTATTATTATTTTTTAATTTCACAACTTGGGAAATAAAGCTTTGTTTTAGTGCTGATAACAAAGGAAATCTTTGAACAATCCCTTCCTGCTGTTCCTGCCTTTTGGGTATCCTAATCTTAAGGATTGTCTAATGAGTTGTCTTTTATTCTTACTAGTTGCATTCAAAGTACACTCAAAGTAATCATGTTCTGTTTAATTTTTCAGTAGGATATGTGGAGTCATTACTTGGATTTTATGTTCATATATTATTGAAATATATCAGGATGATATTTTGTATGCTTTATGTCAGAAACACCACACATTCTTAGGCAATCTGGCATGCAGATTAGGCCTTTATTGGGAGGTCAAAAAGAAAAAATTGATCCTAGCACATTTCAGGCATGCATTTTTAATAGAAAAAGCCTTTAAGTTTTTTGGTTTGGAAAGAAATAACTATTCAAATTTATGTATCACTTCAGATTTCTTTAATTGTAAAAATGTTGAAAAATAGCCTTAAGAAAATATTATTTCCTAGATAGATTTTTATTATTTGAAGTATAGGAGATGGTGATGAAGTGACTACTTCAATAAAGCCTTTTGGACCTTTCTTGGCTTGTATTAGCTTTTGTTTTTTTCTTATTTAAAAGGTGTTCTTTGATCATCAGTAATGTCAAGATCTGTGCTGCCAAACAAAGAAAGCAGTATGAATAATTTTCAGAATTTTATCATATTCTCAATTTCTCTTCCTCTCATCTGGGAAAGATAGTTTTTGATAACAGATTCAAGTTAATAGCTTGGAATTGAATTACATGCTTCATGCTGCAAATAAATATAAATGAAATATTTTATTTCTCGTAATTGAGTCGTCTTTAAAAAAGTAAAATTGTCCTTTGGTTCTTGTTTATGTATTGTTGGCCATGTGAAATGTGTGATAGAGTATCCCCGATGCCCTTTTGATTGTTCCCATATGAATTATGACACAGACAAGGCTCAGCTGTGAATAATACAATATTACACATAAGAGCTGGGATTTATAAATATATTTCAGTGACACAAGTATGTAAAAAATATATTTAACTAAATAATATATATAACTATGTAACTAGATATAACTAATCTATGAGCAGATTCTGAACGTTGTTAAGTATGTAATTGAATAGAGTAAATAGAAATCTTCTTTGTAAGCATTACAAAAATTTAAAAAGGAATCACTCTCAGAGGCATGGTTATGTTGGAACTTCTGCTGTATGTATGGCTATTTTTATTTTATGTCTCATAACATATACATGATGCAATTAAAATGACAGCCAGATAGATGCATTGAGCTAAAAAACACATCTGTATGCTCAGAAAAGTGGATGAGAATGGACGCTTAAGGTGCCCATAAATAAGATATTAAAAATATCATTTAGTGTTAAGGCAAATCAGTGATTAGTTTAAGGGATTTAGAGTTTCGTATTTCTATGTGATTATTTGCTTGTTGAACAATGGAATTGGATGCAATCATTCAGGTAGAAAATGCTGAAACTCCAAATCCTAATTTTGTAGAAAAATGTTGAAAAGATTTTGATTTCCTTACCTGGAGTTTTACTGAGCACTTCACATTTCTAACCTTACTTACTGAATGAGCATTTTTGGCCATGCCTAGATTATGAAATAAATGCCAGCCAGTGCCTGTTCCTGGCCTAGGGCTGTGTGGGATGACTCCATAGACATCTGTAAGGAAAAATGTTTCTCCCTCCAGAGATGGGGCCATGTCCAAATGACCTATGGAAAAAGATTATTTTCATTTGACTTGAATGATACCCAGGTTTCATCTGCATGAGTGCTAGCTGATAGGAACCAGGAAGGTACAAGGAAGTGTGCTAAAAAGTTCAAAAACATGAAGAATCCCAGGGCAGTACTTTTATCCAAGCCTTGCTTTTATTTACAAATACCTAGCAGAGGTTTAATCTTTGTAGGGATAGTTTAAAAGAAGCTCATTCTATGGCACAGGTGTTCTGAGTTTTGATAGCACACAAGGGGGTGCAGTGAATGCCACTGCCTGTTTTGTTCTTTCATGCCAGGTAAGCACACTATTAAAGAAAGAATGCCACAGATTTGTCTCTCTGCTCTCTCTCTACAACACTTAAAAATATTCTTGGAATTCTTTGGTTATTTTTTTTTCTCTATTCCAATATACATCATCAAAGACAAATTCCAAAATGCAATTTAATTTTTTGTTTTGCCAAGTAGAATTCTTGTTTTCTAGTCAGCTGTACGTCCAACTGCCATAATTAAAAACAAAAAAGGGCAAGAAATGCCATTTTCTATGTGACAGAGGGATCTTCATTCACTTCAATGGGATGAGGAACAAACCTCTTCAATAGGTAGACAATGGGTGCCTTACACCTGAAAGGCACAGGTAGTGAAATCTGAGTATCAGGTTTTCTGAACGTGACCTTAAACCTATGGCAACTGAGCTGCAGCTTGGAAGTTCTGTGTCAGATCTCCAGTACTGAACACAAGTATCCATTGTCTTTGGGCTCTTCCCCATGGTAGAAGCAAGCTCCATGATCTCTCCAGTATCTCCCAGTCTGCTTCTGTCTCTGATCTCCTGTTACTGACAAAAGCTGAAGGTGCTGAGGTGTTCATCAAAACAGGGCAGTGCCTGCTTTTCTCTTGAGCCTTCACTTTAAGCAGAGCAATAGAAGAAAGAAGTATCATCTTATTTGTCCATTCTCAAAATAGACCCTAAGTTATTATAGTAAACTCTGAACAAACAACTTAATTCTACTGCCATTCATGTGAGAATTTTCTGTTTCTGGGTATTTTGCTGCCATAAAAAATGAATCAAACTACATTTGAAGCATAGACCATTATTTATAAGCACACTGCTTAGTGTGTCAGTGTTGATTTTGTCTTTAATCAAATTTCCATTATCACTGATTCTTTCTTCTTCTGTCTCCTGTCTCAGTCTTTTGGATCTTTTTTGTTTCATTAGGTTTTTATTTACCCTTTCAGAGTTTTTATTATTCACCCTAATCGCAGAAGTGTTAAACAATTTCACTCACGAGTTTTGGCTAAAGTGGACTCTTCTGATTATCTTCTGGTTTCCCTAACAACACATTTCTAATTTCTTACTAACTTGCTTCTCTTCTGCAAGAAAAATTCAAGTACAATTTCAAATCCCATATGATAAAGAGTGGTCTGAGAGCTTCGTTAAATACTGCAAGAAATACTTTACAAGTCCAGTAGCTAATTTCTTGATTTCTTCTGCTATAAACATTTAATGAAGAGAGCAGGAAAATTGCATTTGATCCAAGAATCTTTATGAGTTTAAGAACTGAAAATTGTGCTCTGGTATCTTCTAAAGAGCCCATCAGACTCATGCAGTTATACACCATAACATTGACATTAATTTTTATATTCTTCTCTTCATTAATGATGTGGATTTATTGGGAGTCACAGCTTATCAGTTTCCTAATGCATTTTTTCCCATAAATTCTAGTGGTCTTGGTTTATACTGTAGAGTTAGAACATTATGGTACAGAATGATTCACTGTGAAGTTACTTTATGTCTCTAATTTTTGTTTTCTAGATCAAGCTAATGCCTCCAGCTCCAAATGATGACCTGGCCTCTCTGAGTGAGCTAACAGACAGCAGCCTGCTTTACGAGATTCAGAAGCGTTTCAACAACAATCAGATATATGTGAGTTGCTATTCACCTATCAATAGTAAGCTTTCAAAAAAGACCAAAGAGAGAACAGGAGAAATAGGATTGCTAACATATTTACTGGACAGTAACCTGCTCCAAACTCATGCTTAGTTTTAAAAGGATGAGGGCATGTATGTGTGTGTTAGCCCTGCAATTCCTCAAGATTGTGTAGGAAAAGGAGAAATAAAAAATAGAGTATCACTTCAGACAGGTTTGAATAGAATTTATGTGTGTTTATTTCATGGAGGAAGTAAGTTGGTAAACATTGGTGAATGCATTTGTCATGAATGGGTGTTTTAAGGTCACTCCAATCACAGTGTGGTGGGGTGGGAATGCACCACCATGATTTATAATCTTCCTTCTCACACCACCAAAAGAGCCTTCCATTTTCAATGCTATGTTAATTTAATAGAGCATGAGTACTGGAAATGTAAAAGAAACTAGGATCTAAAGAGCTTAGAATTCTGCATGGGAGAGTTAATTATTCGTTTCTTCTAGCATCAGAGAAATAATTATATTGTAGTGTTAATCATCTAGATACCAAAAGAAATTTTTGTATCCCTGTCCATACCTTACCCATAACTTATTACTAACTTACTAAACAGCTGAGTGTAATGCAAATGTGAAACGAGTATATTATGTTTAAATTTATAAGTTGATTACACTATTTAGACTAAGGGAATATGGGGAACTGTTATGTTGCTGTGATGGGAACTTCAGTTTTAGGTGTTATGACATTCAATGGTAAAAAAAATCCTGGGGTTTGGAGTCATGGATCAAATGCTAAATATACTCATTTTATGAGTATTTATTTTTCTTTATCTCACTTTCAAATATACCAGATAACTTAATCTGAATTAATGAAGATCCACAGAGGAAGTCTTTTATTTTAAGATGCTGAAGATTTCACCTGAAAGGATCTTGTACTCTGGAATTCTCTTAGCTTAATAGAATTTGTAGGCAGCAATCACTAGTGTTCTGCTCAACAGCAGCCACTGTGCTTTGGTAGTGTCAGCTCCAGTGCTGAAGATGCTTGCATCTTGACTTGGTTCTTAGACTTAGAAGGAAAAGTCCCAGCCAAAGTCCTCATTACCACTAAACACTTCCTGCTTCATCTTCTTTTTTAGCTTTATAAAGTTTCATTCTGCCAGAAAACCCAACAGTGAACTCAAGGTTGGTGAGAGAAGGGAAAGAAATTGATGCATTTTAGAAGAAAGCCAGTGCATTTACTATGAAAGACAATATTTTCCACCTCCCCAAATCACAATGATTCATCTTGAAAAAGACAACGTGGCTGGAACTGTTCACGTGATGCTTTGCTGTCTGAGCTCCTCAGAAACAGAAGTCTGGCAATTTCTGCATTCTAATAGCAGTAGCTATTTATGTGGAGTGAAAAGTATAGCAGCAAGATTGGCCTACAGTCTTACACTTAAGTGGACAGAATTGTAGAATGGTTTGAGTTGGAAAGGACCTTTAAGGATCATCTGGTTCCAACCCCCCTGCCATGGCCAGAGACATCTTCCAGTAGAAGATGTTAAACTCAGAGCCCCATCCAGCCTATCCTTGAACATTTCCAGGCATGAGGCATCCTCTGGGCAACCTCTTCTAGTGCCTCAGAATTGTCACAGTTAAGATTTTTTTTTCCTAGTAGCTAATATAATTCTTTCTCTTTCAGCTTAAATCCATTTCTCCTCATTCTGTCCCTACAATCCCTGATAAAGAGTCCCTCCCTATCTTTCCTGTAGTATTTCTCCCTGGAGCCTTCTGTCTCAACTTTCTCAGCCTATCTTCACAGCAGAAGTGCTCCAGGCCTCTGATCATCTTTGTGGCCCTCATTTTGCCCTAGCAGGTCCATGTCTTTGCTGTGCTGGGACCCAGAGCTGGATGTAGTGCTGCAGGTGGGCTCTCACCAGAGCAGAGGGGCAGAATCCCCTCTCACAGTGCTTGTGGTGCAGCCCAGGCCACAATTGGCTTTCTGGGCGGCAAGAGCACACTGCTGGCTCATGTCCAGCCTCTCATCCATCAATAGCCCCAATATGAAATAGAAAAATCTTGCAAACATGCAATCATTAGATGATTTACTCTTTCTGATATGGTCAGGATAGCTTTCCTAGATTCATGCTCATAAGTTCCTATACACATACACTTGCATAAAGACTTGCATGTGTATCAATTGCTCCATTTTACCCCACAAGCAACATATTTTAATGTATTGGCTCTGGATAACCAGTGAAGCATTTTTAAATTATGTCGTCTATTCCATAAAAATCACTTGAGGAGCTTTTTTATGTGGTAGGCATGCCAGGAGTTAGACTCGATGATCCTTGAGAGTCCCTTCCAATTCAGCAGCTTCTGGGATTCTCTGACATTTTTTTTTTTTAGTTTAGCAAGTGGTAAGCTACAAATTAACTTTCAAATAATCTACCAATAATATATGTAGTGCAATTTTTCTCTGCATAATTTTCAGTTATGAAGAATTCAATTTTATTACAAAAAATACTAATTAATTCTGTTCAAAATGTAAATTTAGATTTCAAATTCAAACTGTGGAGTTAAAAGCTCAGAATTCATGAATTATGTTTAGCATGTTGTTAGCTAGATTTATGAGGCTTTGTTGAGAGTTCTTTTTGGAAGAAAGCCATTAACCTCCTGAAAAAATTAATTTGTTATTTAATAAAGCAATTATGCCTTGTTTTTTTCAGACCTACATTGGTGATATACTGTTACTTGTTAACCCGTTTAAAGAACTTCCTATTTATTCCACCATGGTAAGCATTCTCTTTTAAAAAGTTTGCAGATATTTTTTCACAATTCATATAGTTCATTTGACCGGTCAAACCCCTAAAATTAATTAATGTATATGCACATTTTATAAGGGGGGCATCTCAGTTTTAATATTTTAGCAAAACCTCAAAAATTTCTTCCAAGATACGACTATTTTTTCTGTATCTTTCTGGTAAGACAGCCATTTTGATAACACTGTGAATGAGCAGGACCTCTTTTGCTTGTTTAAAAATAGTTCCTGATGACCTTGGTGGTTTCTGCTGCTGTCAAACTTATAGAAAAAGATGCATACTTCATACAGTGGTTGTTTGAGTTCACACCCCTTGCTCAAAGCATGATTATGGAGATAACAACCTTGGATGGTGCACAAAGGCTCAAAATGTCTGTCTGTGCTCCACACCAGGCTCCTCATCTTGGGCACTTTGGAGATCAAAACGCTGAGCACCAGCTGAGCACTGCCCTGGGTCGGGCACAGGGAAGGGGATTGTGCCAGGCACAGGCAGCGTTTGGGCAAGGGGGATTGAGCCATGTGAAAACATCCAAGTGTTTTGATTTCTCCTTCATCTTCACCCAGACATTTTAGAGATACAGCGTTGGTGTAACTTAATTTATCCTCCCCTCTTATCTTCTCATTGATGCACAGAGATCACAGAACTCAGCCTCCCTGACAGAGAGTGTCCAAATATGTCTATTTAACCTACAGGAATTATAAAGGGTTAAAAATTTGGGAAGCAAATTGTAATTTATGGCTGTTTGCTGCATCATGTGGCTTGGTGTGTAACTAGTAAATCTGAGAGAAAGAAACACAGTGATGTTCATGGCAGAAGCAGCAGATTCTAAGTAGGGCGTCTGAATTTATTTCTAGAAATGGAAATCATCCATCATCCCCAAGGTTTTAGATGATGGTATTTCTTCCTGGCACTGTGTATTTTATATTGGATACATGATCTTGTGCACCAAGAGAGAACTGTAAAGAGGAAGAGTTTACATATTAAAATGTTTCCTGAATGTTTGCTGCATCTTTACTTCTCTGTGATAGATCTATTTAATTAAATTCATCATGAGACACTTTTTTGTCCTGTAATTGTTTGGGTCACCTTGGATAATAATTGCTTTCACTTCATCTTTGTAATCTGCAGACAATTGTGCAGCTATTTCCCACATGATCAAGAAACCATGGCTGTAAAACCACTTTGTTTTTGAAATGCTATAGTATAGTGCAGCAGCTTAGCTGATGTTGTATTAAAGTCTCTGTTAGATGGTCTATGTATTAAAGTAATAAAAAGTGATGAGCTCGATTCCTCACTAAATGCTGACATGCTATATGATGTGGCTCATTAGTTAGCATTTTTTTTTCAGGTATGTAGTTTGTTAGCTGTCAAAAAGAAAAGGAATGCAAACATGTATTGAGCATGATACTATTTTTGGAACAAGGATGAAGCAATGAAAATATTATAATCTATATCTTTTAATAAGAACCACATTTTATGTTTCCTTCTTTTTTTAAAAAATAATATATATAACTTTTTGACAGAAAATTCTGTTATTGTGCAGTGATTGCCCACACTTTCTTCCAATAGAATACTACCAAAATAAATATTTTATAAGAAATCATTCACTCTGAGATGACATAAAGAATCACACATTAATGGACACTGATGTACTTTGCTCCTCATGAAATTCCATGTAATTGCAAGATGACAAAATTACTGCTTTTCTACATAGAAATACACTGTACAACTACACTGCACATTACAATAGCATTATACAAGGAACATGCAAGTACAATTTTGAAGGTATCATAGTGACTGTAGAAATGCTTGAGCTGTAGTCTTGCTGCTTTGTTACATTCCTGCAGAATTTACTTGTGCCCAATTAAGACAAATATATTCTTGAAGTTCATGTTAGAAAAATACATAAATTTGCCACATTTTGCATTGAGCATACTTGTGTGAGGGTTTTTCTTTGTACTTTGTGACATTCTGAAATGATTCCTGGAGAATTGGTGTGGATTTAATCCTTTTTGTCTGGTAGCCCTTAAGGCCTGACTGAGAAGATACCATGGAGGATTCATTCAGCTTCACTGTTGTAGATACACCAGGATTAAATAGTTTAGTATCTAATTAAATAAGACAGCATGGGACAGAAAGGGGCAGAAAGGGGTGACATATCAGGATATCCTCAGAAAAAAAAAAAAAGAAAAAAAAAAAGAAGTGGTTTCTATAACAGATAATTGGATTTACTCAGGCTTCAAGGGTAGTACACTTTGCCAGCTATGTGTGTCAGGAGTTATTCTATATTGCAGAGAGCCTATTCGTAGGAGACTGCTCTGCCATGTAATAAATTATTAGTTTATAACTTATTCCTTTAACTTTTCATGGGATGTTCATATTTAATTTTGTAAATTTTCAAGTCAAGACATTGAAAAACTATAAATGTAAGGCATTAAAAAGTAGCTTACTAGGTTTTCTTTTACTTAATGGACAAAGCAGCACTGTTAAGTCCTCTAGTTACGTTTCATTTTGTATCTTAATTAGACCTTCTGTGTTTAAAGATCTATTTTCTGTAATTAAGATTTTCATAGCTGTTGTAAAGGTATCGCTTCTGTACATGGAGAAGTTCTGTTCATAATGCTTAGAAAGCTTTGCAGAAGATCCAGGATTAAAGGGGTGAAACATAACTGTTTTGAAATGCATTTATCATTTTAATTTTCTGCAATTTTTCAGGTCACTCAGCTTTATTTAAGTAACTCTGGAAAACTGTGTTCCTCACTTCCCCCACACATATATTCCTGTGCTGAAAGAGCTTACCACATGCTATTCCAGGAGCAGCGTCCCCAGTGCTTTATCCTCAGGTGAAAATTTATCTTTCTATTAATTAATTTGTACCTCCTGCCTTTCAGCAGTTTCCCTTGGGCCTCAGCAGTTGAGATTTCCATTTTATTTTTTCTCTAACTGATTTTTTTTCTGTGTACTGATCTCTGTATCATACATTAGAGCAAAATAGAAATGAAAAAGGTTTAATTACATCTCAAGTTCATAAATTCTCTTGGGCGATTGCCCCTCCATGCAGCTGCATCTAATTAGGAACAAGAGTTAATGGTAAAGAATTCAAAACTGCTGTGTGTGTTTGCTGATATTACATGAATCAGGATTAAAAACAGAATCTATTGACAATAAAATGATAAGTCCTTGACTAAATTATAAACCTCTGTGGTGAGGCGCCTGCATTGGAGCATGCAATCTGCCTCTGTTTGTGTGACCGTGAGTTTGTTCTTTAGCTCTCCAAGCTCAAAATAGACTTTAAAATGGACTTTAACCCTTACTCACAGTGTTGTTTCAATGATAAAATATTTCAAGATTGTGAGTAATTGTATTAGTAATCTGTGAAAAAAGTTTCATCCAAATATTCTGGTTTTATAATGAGGAAATTTGGCATTCACCTGGAATGTTTTAAACAAATCGCCAAATCTATTAATCCTTTTAATAAATAAATCCTTATAATAAATCCTTTTAATAATTCCAATCCTTTTCTCAAACTCTTTGAAAACAGTGAGAAAACAGTGAGTCTGGTGAATTTGATGTACTCAGTCAAAGAAATGTGTTGCTCAGTCTCATCCCTTTTCAATCTTTTCACTCTTTACATACTTTCATATCTTGTCAATCTTTAATCTTAACATCCTCCTTGGGATTAGAGACTCAATGAGATTTTAAAAGACCTTTGAAATCATCGAGCCCAACCTTTGACTGAACACCACCTTGTCAACTAGACCATGTCACTGAGTGCAGTTCCAGTCATTTCTTGAATAGCTCCAGGGATGGTGACTCCACCACCTCCCTGAGCAGCCCATTCTAATGTCTAATCACCCCACCTGCAAAGACCTGATGTCCAACTGTCCTGCTTTAGGGTAAATTTGGGAGAAAACTTCTAAAGGGGTTCTTCTTGAAAGTAAGTTTAAGTGGACACTCCCCCCAACTGGTTTGAGAAAAGATTTCTTTGGAGAAAAGTGGAAAAAAAAGTTTATTTTTGTTAAATTGTTTAACAGGTAAAGCATTCACTAGCACAAAATGTGAATAATATAAAACAATAAAACCTCTTGCCACTCTGAAAAGATGACAAACTCAGAAAGTCCCCTTGGTGGGCTGTGCTCAGCTCACTCAGTCTCTGGTCAGTCCCTCAGTGCTGGAAATGCCGCAGCCCAGGCCCGGCCCGGTGGGCCACAGGTGCAGCTGCCGGTGCTCTGCTGGTGTTCAGCCCAGAGCAGGTTCAAACAGTTCCAAGAAAAGAAAAAACAACAGTCTAGGGAGCTTCTCTGCCTCAGCTAGCTAAAACTAACCAAAAGCAAAGGAGAGCTCTGTCCCACCGTCTGCCTGTGCTGCCGATAACACAGTCCAGGAGAAAGATACAGGGGAGCAAGTGCAGTCCCTGACTACAAACTCCCACCTTCCCTCTTGGAACCAGCCTTAAAGGTGTAAAACTTATTTCTGGGCTAAACAAACAAATGGGGATATGGGCATCATAAAGTCAGTCTAGGGCACCTAAACCTCCCCTAGTGCAGCTTGAGGCTATTTTCTCACTGTTTTGTCACTGGTTGCCTGGGAGAAGAGGCCAATCCCCACCTACATCCTCCTTTCAAGCAGCTGTAGAGAGCGATCAGGTCTCTCCCAAGCCTCCTTTTCTCCAGGCTAAACACCCCCAGTTCCCTCAGCCATTCTGCCTAGGACTTGGTGCTCCAAACTCTTGAGCAGCTCCATTGCCCTTCTCTGGACTGCCTCCAGCACTTGAATTTATATTCATGAAGTGAGGAGACCAGAACTGGACATGGGACTTGAGGAGCAGCCAGATTTGTTACCCTTTTACATTTTTTTCCCCCAGTCAATTCACATCTGATCAAAAGCTCACTCATTGAAATACAGCATTTTACAACAGGAAAGCATTTAGCCAAATCACTGAAGCACCTACTATCTATTATTTGCAATTATTTTCGGTTTGTAGCAAGCCAGCTTTATTCATGTATGCTTAACACCAAGAACTGTCTTTGTGTAAACTTCTAATGGAAATTATGGAATAAAATTATATTATTAGTTATGCTGTTAAATAGCCAGTAGGTGGACTTTTCATTATTAGCTTCTTTCTGACTGCATTTTGCTCCTGCTTTTCAGGATATGAAAATACATTAAGCACTGACAAGAGAAGTAAAGAGCTGTCCAGGGAGCCTAAATATAGCCCTGTTAAGAGCTAAGGATCCTTAATAAATCAAACCAAAGATTTATGGCATGCTGATTGCTAATTTTGTGAGTCAAAAAGTCATAATGAATACATAAAATGAAATGGTCTAGCTTGTTAACAGTCAGGAGTGTCAATATCCAATGATACTGTTGTGACAAAATCACATATTTAAGCCAAATAATCTGGAATGGGGAGAAGTCCTTGTGTTTTACAATGGAATTCATTGAAAGCTTTGGATTTCCTCAGTTTAGCATCACTAAAAGTATTCTGTTCAATTTAACTTTTTAAGTATAATTCCATGTGTTTTAAATGCAATGGGCTCCTGCAGTACAGTTACATATTTGTATTGAAACATTGTTTATAAATACACTGACCAATTCAGCTTAATTTTAGAAATATAATTTCCAACTAAAATGAAAGATTGATCAGTTACAGATAACATTGCTGATAATACAAGACTCATTCTTTTTTATTTAACAGTTTTGCTTGCACATATTTGTTTCAAATCTAGAAACTTCAGTCACTGGGAGCAAGACTCAGTGTCTCACTTACCTACTCTGAAAATGGAGAAGAAATAAATTGTTCTGACCCCCAAAAGTGTGTAAACTTAGTCACTCTTCCCTGGATGTACCTTACTATATTAATGGGAATTTGGAGTAGTAATGCTTCCTGTAGTACAATAAGAGATTTGTTTCAAAAGTCGATGTAGAACAGCACACCTAGTTTTTTTTAAATCTGGTGGAAATCTTATATGACACATTCTGTCAGCAGTTTTCCATCACTTCTGATTATAGTTAAAGTACTGCAGGAGTAAGGGTTTTTTTTTTTGTTAAGTATGGTATGAGTGTGGTATCGTTGGTCAGAATTGAAAATGAAGCACAAAAAATAAAACCCTGCCATTTATAACATCTGAAATGACAGATATATTGCTCCTTACAAGTTCTGTATTTTGTCATATTTTCCCTAAATAGATGATTTATAGAATTTCTTTACAATGGAGTTGTTGTTTATCTAACAGTAATGATCCAGTCATGATCCACTGTTCTGAAATCATAAAGGTATAGACAAAGATGCCTAAGATGTAGAAACTGGGGGTAAGCAAGTACTTCTCAGTACTTGCAGAAAGTAATTCTTAAAAAGTGCCTGGGGTTGGCTGCTTTCTGACTCTTTTATCTGGGCTTCCTTGATTAATTGTTTCCATGTGATGGCTATGTCTATGCAAAAGTCCCCCTCTATGCAATATATATGATAATGGATGATAATCCAAATGCTGCAGATTTGACAGTTGTAGCTTCTTTAATTCCCCTGGGTGTATAATGGGTCATCTTCTTTGCTTCACATGACTTTGTATTTTCACACTTTCAATTGGTCTTTTTCCTAACAAATTTAGATTTTAATTTTTTTTCTTAATTTCGAAACAGAACTTATTTTTTTAATTATTCGTAGTATTTGAAGAAAGAAGTTTTGAGCTGTAATTAAGGCTGTATTAACAAAATATTTATAAAGCAATAGTAGGAAACAGGCCCTCCAGCAGGTAGTTACAAAGAAAAGCTAGAAAGCCAGAGGAGGAAAGGTGAGAAAACTTCATCAACTTCCTTCCTAACTAACTAAACTTCATGTTTCTTCCTGAAGTCTCACCAAAATTTCCCCTCTTTCAGTTTGTACCATTATTCCTTGTCCTGTCACTACAGTTCGTGACTAAGAGTCCCACTTTGGCTTCCCTGCAGGGGATTTTGCTTATTTCCTCCATGCCACCACTTTTCTATTGTTTCTTTCAACATTGGTCATTCTATTGCCTTTCACCCTATTTACTCACCCTATACACTTTCCCTGGCAGAAATTCTCATTCTTTTGAATATTTATTCTACACCACAAACCAGAAATCACAGCAATCTAGATAGAATCACTAAAGTCAGAATGTACTGCAGAAAGCGGGCAGGTTGTAAAATCAATCAACTTTTTATTTTCCTTCCTGTTCCTTTTGTACTTTCTTTCCATTCTTCCTATTGTATTCTTCACTTTCAATGTCTTCTGATTCCCCATCATTACCACAACAGTAATTTCCCATCTGCAAAGAGAACCAGGCAGCATTAGTGAGCTCCTTTACTGGATGAAAGATAAAGGAAAACATAAAATCTGTGCTGTAAGTACCTTCAAAAAGACTTGAAAGCATTAGATTTGTTTGGTTTGACCTGTGGTACAAGACAAGGTGTCTTGACAGCTCTGACAGCCTTCATGTATATACACAGTCAGTCAGTCTGTCTCCTGTGTTGTGCTCTTTGTCATCTATAAACCTTCTGTTATTTGAAATAAAGGCTTGATGGAGGTACCTTCAATCCATTCAAACAAAGCCAGCAGAGAATATAAATAGCATTTCAGTCGTGTAGCTAGCCCTGATTCCTCCCTCTCTCCCTTGCCTGTCTTCTTGCAGTGGAGAAAGTGGTTCTGGGAAGACTGAAGCCTGCAAACAGATAGTGAAACACCTCACTTGCAGAGCCAGCTGCAGCAGAAATGCCTTTGATACAAAGATAAAACATGTAAGTAGCATTCTGACCACTGAGTGGAATGAAGCAAAACCTTGGCCTCTTGGATAGACAGAGATATTTGAATTGTATGGAAAAAGGTGTCAGCTCTGTAGAAATTCATAAATGGCTTGTTTTCACCTTTGAAGTCAAACAAAGTTGTTTTTTTTTTTCCATGAATGGAAATGGTATTGGGATTAAGCTCACATTGGTCTGATAAGAAGCATCTTCAAAGTGGAGATAGTTTTGTTTCTAAGTTTTGGTGACTTTGAAAATCAGTGTTGCAGTGAATAGGAAAAATTTCCGTGATAAGGAACTGTTTCTTATACATGAAATTAATTGCCTTCAGTAAATAAATAAATTTGCCTGTATGGTATTTTATGGACAGTATAAGTTGAGACATCTGAAGTAACAGTATGCAGGACAGAAACTATAAACTTGCAGGAGAACTACAAGGATTGAATGAAGTCATATGGCTCCATATCTGTGTACTAAATATATTTAAGAACTAGATAAGAGTTCTGAATATTTTTTCAGTCATAATTAATTTCCAAAATATATACCCATATTTAATTCCTTAGAAAGGTTCACTCTGAAATTTTAAATTATGCTGAACCCTGGATTGCCAATTCAAATTTTTTAAAGAAATTACCTTTCCTGATGAAACTTTTCATCTGAGATACCAACTCAGAGACAGCTATCAATGGGTCTTTATGGAGGTGGAAGAGCATTATCAAATTTTGGGTATAGAAAGACCCTTTAAATCTAGCTTAGATGGGATATCTGACTTTAGATGGTAAAGGTATTGGATCTCATCTATAGGGAATAGAGTAGAGATTCTAATTTTGTTACCTTGTAAGGTGCCCTAATGAACACAGTTGTCTGGATTCATTCGTGCTGCAGTTATGCATAGCACATTAAATTAATAAAGTTACAGAGGTTAAAGCAAGTGCTGAATTAGCCTAAAAGCAAACACATACTAAACAGCACTACTGGAGTGGGACTGGAACCAAAACTTGGCTGGCTAGTTTTCTGCTGCCACCTACTGCACAGACATCTGGTTTAATTAATAATTGTGAATGGTTTAATTTTTAGAGCTTCTGTACCACTCCATCACCCTTTTTTCCTTCTCAGCTTGTTCATCCACCTTCATGAAAAGAGTGATGTCAGAACAACAGTGTATATGCACCACATTGCAATCAGCTTCAAGGATGCACAGAGGAAAGTTCTGAAGGGAATCTGTCAGGGTGCAAGCAACTAATTATACACAAAAAAAGCTAAATACAATGGCTGTGACCATGAAAGCCTAACATGCAAATGCATTAGTGAGCCATACCATAAAAAATGTCTGAATCTACTTTCCCCTGCATTTTTCACTAGTATAATACTAAAATAATTCTATTTGAAATCAATAATTTATGCCATTTCTGACATTATATAAAACTTGTAAATTCCTTTGTTGGGTTATTAGTATTGACTGACTGTTGCTTCACAAGCTTTCAAAGATTTTAATATTTTTGCGAAGTATGCCAGCTCCAGGAATATGACTCCAGTCACTAGTATCCAAAATACTTGTAGGAACACTGTAGTGAACCTCCTAGGTTCATATGTGAACCTTTCACTTAAAACTTCCACTATTCTGACATTGATTTTTTGGAATATGTTTATTTTGACCTGTCTCACTTAAATTTCTATTTTGGAAAGAAACCTGCCAAGTATTTTTTAAATTCCAAGATTAAAAATTATCTTCTTTTTTTCCCCCAATTTATTAATCACAAGCAAACCTTACAGATGCTTCTTGAAATATCTTCCCGTTTATTTCCTCTCTTTTTGCTTCTTTTATATTATTTTGCAGGTAAACTGTATCTTGGAGGCCTTTGGACATGCTAAGACACCTTTGAATGCTTTGTCCAGCTGTTTTATAAAGTATTTTGAACTACAGTTTTGTGAGAGAAAAAAAACATTAATTGCCGGTAAGTATCACTTAATCTGTAAATTTTGATGTCACACACACAGAGTGTCAGATGAGAGATCCCAGTGTGCCATGCACAGAATTGGACAGCAAGGGGGGTTCAAGGTGCAAGAAAGAGGCCCGGGGGGTTCGGGAGTGTCAGAGGAACAGATTTCACAGCCTGTGAATTGATCACTCGTCGGGAGTGAGCAGTGCCCTGTCCTAAGCAACCACAAGGTGGCAGGAAAAGACAAGAAACAAATGGACAACAGCAATTCCTTATATTTCCCAGGAGGTCACGTTTTGTTTTATTTCACAGATCAACAAACTGAGAGAGCTGTGTAGTGCAACACTGTGAAATAAGAGTGAAAAATGGATTAAGTTGTTAAGTTGTGCTTTTGTGCCTAGTATTGTATTGGGTATTTTAAGTATCCTTTAAATTAGTTAGTAATATAATCTGTTTAGTAAAAAAAACACCACAAAAACAAACAAAACCACTAACAAAAACAAAAAACCAAACAAGCCTACAACAAGTATATTCTGTAATACTGAAATTAGAAGTAATTTATTTCAACTTAGAGCTTCTTTTAAAACAATTAGGAACCATATTGTTGTTTATTCTTCTTAGAGGCAAGATAGTGTGAAATTCATTCCTGCTTTCAGAGTGTGAGTCTTCTGATCCATAGTAAGAATTCCTTACTTTAAAAAAAAAAAAAAGAGACAAAAACAAAAACCTCCAAAAAAAAAAAAAAAAAAGAAAGAAAAACAAGGAAATTGAGCAAACTTTCAGTTTGAGTCTGAAAACTCTCTCTTCAAAAGCAGTCAGAGAGAGCTTTCCTTTCTGGTCCACATAGGTCATCATAAAGCTACTCACTGTCAAAGCAAGGTATGTCTGCAGAAACAACTACACACAGTTTCCTACTTGCACTGTTCCTGGATGCAGAAGCTGTATGGCAAGACACACTTTTGGTCCAAGTAAATTAGATTCTGTTAGATAAGCATTTCCAAATCTACTCCCTTGTGTTTTTTTTGGTTTTTTTTTTTGTGTAATTTTAAATGTGTTTGTGCTTTCTGAAGAGTTTCCTAAAAAATTTCTTTGGAAATCTTTCCAATTACATTTTCTTGAGACAGTTCACTATACTCTAGAAAATATGGTAGTTCCTTCATGGGAAATGTCATGCATGGGAATTTGCCAACACTTTTTTCTGGTTTGTTTTATAATGAGTGTAGGATAATTGCAAAGGAAATTCAAAACTAAAAATGTGCGATTTTGTTTTTCATTTATAAGCTCTTGTGGGAGGAATGCAAATTTAAATATACATTAACATGGACTGAAGAGCATCTCAGTTCAGTTTGTAAAAATAAACCTCCATCTCTAAAGC
Organism: Ammospiza nelsoni; assembly: GCF_027579445.1. NCBI lineage: Eukaryota > Metazoa > Chordata > Aves > Passeriformes > Passerellidae > Ammospiza > Ammospiza nelsoni. The sequence continues at coordinate 95,967,139 of NC_080634.1, read as the reverse complement.
TAAAATGTTATGGACCCTTTGTATTGTACCTATTTAATTTTAGTATGTTGTGTCTATAGAGACATGGGTTTATGGACAGCTTTACTCAGAACTGACAGTTTAATTCACAGCCACTGCCTATGACAGGATCAGTTATACAGGTTCTTGTGTCAGTTTTATGATACACTGATTCTGTGGTTTTATGATTTTCAAGCCATAGGCATCAAATGAGAAAATGTAAAGGTAAACAGGTCAATTAACAAATGTAAACAAATTACTTATCTACCCTGCTATTCCCCAATTATTTAGGAATTAATTATTTTTGCCAACTCTAAGGTAGCTTAAAGTTACATAATTTACGGTCAAGAGAGACATGCCTTGCTACAGCAGTAGAAATGTGTTGTATATTTCTGAAATTGGTAATTGTTCCTGCTGTTTGATTTGCATAGTGGATGTTGCCATTTCTTGGCCACTGCTAAGCATCACATCTGAGTGAAATTGTCCCAGCTTTAGACCACCATAAATGAGAAAAGAATAATGCATATTGTCTTTGGTAGGTTTCAATTCCACCCAGGCATACTCTGTATTTATTTGCACGATCATTTGCAGCAGTATTTACTGTCCTGCACTGTTTAAACATAAATGAATAATTTAAGTATGCAGAACATCTGATTTTGCTGAGCCCTGAATTTATAAGTCATTGATACTAATGGGGCTAAATATGTCTGATTTGTAAACAAAAACCCAAGTGGCACAAGGCTGCCTCCATCAAAGGGTTTAGGTGGTTTAAACTGCTCCACAGACAGATATTACAGGTGGAGATCTGGAACAATTTACTAAGGCAGGGACATGCAAAGTACGTGTGCACACTTTTATTACAGAGAGCAAGCCCAAGGTGGCACTCCTTGTGTTTTGAGGGGACACCAGTGAAGTTTGTGACAACTTCTTATTCATGCTGAAGTTCTTCTAGACCCTGGAAATGCTCTGACTTTTATCACATTATTATTCTTCTGGCAGAAAGTACAATGTTCCTAAATAAATGAAATGAAATTAATTAAATGTTCCCCATAATTTTCATCATTAAATTCGATTTGTTCTTTAGCACAAACTGCATTTCTGCCATGATGTTTTGAAAATAAGGATGGAGAGTTTTAGTGTAGCTCTACTCAAAGCCAGTACATATATCTGAAGAGGTTTTATATAACACAAAGTTTTATTTTAGAACAAACACTTAGAATAAACTGCAGGCCTGTGATTTCATTAAGTTTTTAAAATAAATTAAGAAATCAAAGATTGATCTTCTGGCAAAAGAAAAAAAAATTCCTAGTGAATTTCTAACTCCCACAACATAATTATAGAAGACTGATTTTTTTTTTCCTCAGAATGGTCTTTCAGGTAAGTTGATATAATTCCTAAGGTGAAAATGAATGCCTCTATACATTTCCTTAAATGACTCAGAAAGAAACTTAGGAAGAAAAAATAAAGTCTGAAAAATTTATTCTCCAGATTTTCTGCTTTGCTTTTCAGGCATTGATTTTCTCAGTCTTCACTTTTTGAAAACCAAGGACAGATTTTTTTTTTTAAATTTTTTTTTTTTAGTTACATTGAAATGGACAAACAAACATTTTCTTGTCTTTACAAATAGCTGTGTTTCGGACAGCATGGTTTTTGAGAAGGAGCAATGTAGTTTCTAGGAAAGCATAGCTGAAAGACAGATTTCACTGGCCACACTTTGAATACAGAATCTGCTTGCTGGCTGTGTAGCTGCTGAGTAGATCAAGTGAGCTGTTAAAGGAAGTAAAAATTTGTTTGTGCCTGGAGGCACAATTACCATTGCACAAAAATGACAGACACTGCTTTGGAACTTTATAAATTTTCTCCCTTTTATTTCGCACATAGATTAACAAGCATATTTCACTTTGTAGAAAAGCATACTACCATGATCATTTTCTTTATGACTCTTAGCACCATTAAGATGATGCTGTGTTTGATTCTTGCTGATTGGAAGCTTGGCTTTTCTTAACACCTCTTCCCACTGCTGGAGATGCTAGTTGAGATGGAATGTATTTAGCCTTATTAAAGTGCAGGTGACTTGAAGTACTTGGAAAAGGCTGAATTAATTTGTGTCATCTGAATAAGTGATGTTGCTCATCATTAAAGTTAAATGATAGATGACCTTTAGTAACATTTTTCCTGCTTGTATTAATCAATGAATGTTAAAAACACCTGAAATGGTAGTTATAAAAGCCTTAGTGAATAATATTGCACACAAAAATGTGATTAAAGATTTGCAGTGAACTCTCTTCAAATTAATTGATGGTTGGATTGGTTTTACTGTGAAATAAGTTACAAGCACAATAAAAGATGGAAATCATCCTTCAGGTTCATCTATTCTGTTTTACCCTGTAGAAATGACAGCCAGGTAATGATTGATTCTGATTAAAGTGTGTGTCTGGGCCAGTCCTGCCATGATTACATTGCTTCAATTTATAATGTGTGGCAAAGTTACTGGAGCCAGAAACATACATGATTTCCCAAGTGTGCCTTTCTACTTCCCATACAAGTTTGGGTTTTTTAGTTTTTTCTATAGTGTGGCAGCAGAGGATTAGATGGATGATACACAATTTCTCATCATATTGATTCCATAATAGCAGCTCACTACTACATTTTGTAGGATGATTAAATGGGCCAGATCATGTTTCCTTGCTTCAGCAAGTCAGAGGTACAGCTCCTGTCTGTCAGTCCTGCTGTCTCTCAGCCAGACTCCCAGGCACGGTTTTGGTTGCCAGCAAATGTCAGGACATGTCTGTGCTGTGAGAGCATAGAGGATGTCCCTGGCTGATGTACCACTGACCTTCTGCACTCCTTAACTGGGATGTGTCCAGGATGGTTTGGCCTGTGCAGAGTGGTTCTTTGAGACCCTGCATAGTTGTATTTAGTTCATTGACAGTATTTAGCTGCTGAGGCCTTTCTCAAAACAATATGTTCAGGATTCACCCATTTCGTTTCTCTCCCATCTATGCTGTGTTTCAGCAGTATTCTCAAAGGCTGTGTTCTTATACACACTAGTTCGAGTAACCTCAGGTTTGCTGTGTTTATTTCAACAGTATAAACAGAAACTTAAAGAACTTCAAAAGATAAGTGGAATTTAAAATGAAATGACCAGACAGATACAGATGATACAGCAATAACCTAGCAGTGGACATTAGCAATTGTATGGTGACAGGAACTGACATTCTGCCTGCTGGCCTAATGCCTCATTAGGCTGGTGCAACTACCTCTGATACACACTGTCATTCAACAAAGTGTTTCACTTTGCATTGGGCAACAGCTGTGAGTCCAGAACTGGTTCTGAAAATATTGCTTTAATCCCAGCCAGCTTCAAAAAAGTAAAAAATGAGAAAAATTCTAAAAAGGTGCGAGTGGTATGCATTTAGAGAGCATACTTCCTGCAGCATCCATGCTGCAGAATGCATGCACCAATATTTACAGTGACTATATGTTCAAGAACTACCTCCAGTTCATGAAGAAAGGAGTCCTGAATAAGTTGGGTGAAAGCCAGGCTATAGTTTAATATTCTCATCTGCTTACTGGGTTCAAAAATATAGGTCCTCTGTTGCACTTTATGCTCTAAATTCAAGAGCCTTTGATTGAGCCCAGGGTGAGGATGCTTGCAAAGACTCTGTGAAAGCTCTGCCATTCTCCAGATACTGAAAAGACTAGAGCTGCAGCATGGACCATGTCCATATGGTACAGGTGATCAGTTATGTGTGAAGAGAAGTGCTTCTGGTCTTTGTACCACAGCTGGTGTTTAAATATTGAGAGAATTTATGCCAGCAGCTGGGTAAGTGGGAACTGGCATTAGATTCCCATTTACCAGAAAGGCCCTGCCCTCTAGCTGCAGTTGGACATTGCCTTGTTCTCTTAGTCTCTTGCATCTGGAACCACATTGTGGTGTACTCCCAGGGCAGAGCTTAAGAGAAGCCTGTCCGAAACAGTGAATATCCCTGTCTCTTCATATGTATCTCTAAAATGTCTTTTATCTTGCAAAAAGGTAAATCAGTCTGAGGCTCAATAATTCCTTTGCATCTGTGCTTTGCCTCTTTCAGAATCTTTATGAGACTGAGGTTATGTATGATCCTGTAAGCTGTTTTTCTGTAGGCAAATCTCACTCAGATTCATCCTCCTTCACCTTCTCCCCCAGACTTCTGATTCACGTGGTGTCTCATTTATTCAGGTCATCTTAGCCCATGTTCCCCCTGGCTCAGGTCAGTGAGCCTGTTGATAACCTGTTCTGCAGAGGATTTGCCTCTTTGTAGCCATCTAGAAGCTAGGTGGTTAATCAAAACTATTAATCTCTCTGTTCCTGATTACAGAATCACAGAAATTCTAGGTTGGAAGAGACCTTTAAGATCATCGAGTCCAACCCATGTTCTAACACCTCAACTAGATCATGGCACCAAGTGCCACATCCAATCTTCTTTTAAACTCCTTGAGGGATGGTGACTCTACCACCTCCCTTGGTAGATGATTCCAGTATTTGACCACTCTTTCTGTAAAATACTTCCTCCTTAATTCTAGCCAGTATCTCCCTTGGTGCAGCTTGAGACTGTGTCCTCTTGTTCTGTCTGTTGTTGCCCGGAGAAAGAGACCGACCCCAGCTCACCACAGCCACCCTTCAGGAAGTTGTAGAGAGTGATAAGGTCACCCCTGAGTCTCCTTTTCTCCAGGCTGAACACCCCCAGCTCCCTCAGTCGTTCTTCATATGGCTTGTGTTCCAAGCCCCTCACCAGCCTCGTTGCTCTCCTTTGGACACGCTCAAGCATCTCAACGTCCCTCCTAAAGTGAGGGACCCAGAACTGGACGCAATACTCCAGGTGAGGCCTCACCAGTGCTGAGTACAGGGGAAGAATGACCTCCCTGCTCCTGCTGGCCACACCGTTCCTGATACTGGCCAGGATGCCATTGGCCTTCTTGGCCACCTGGGCACACTGCTGGCTCATGTTCAGCCAACTGTCAACCAGCACCCCCAGGTCCCTTTCCACCTGAGCACTGTCCAGCCACACCGTCCCCAGCTTGTATCATTGCAGAGGGTTATTGTGGCCAAAGTGCAGGACTCGGCACTTGGACTTATTGAACTTCATCCCATTGGATTCTGCCCATCCATCCAACCGTTCCAAGTCCCTCTGCAAAGCCCTCTGTCCCTCTAACAGATCAACACACATTCCCAGCTTAGTGTTGTCTGCAAATTTGCTAATAAAGGACTCTAAACCCTCATCCATGTCATCAATAAAAATATTAAACAGAACTGGCCCCAGCACAGACCCCTGAGGGACACCACTGGTGACTGGTTGCCAGCTGGATGCAGCACCATTCACCACCACTCTCTGGGCCCGGCCATGCAGCCAGTTCTGAACCCAGCAAAGAGTGCTGCTGTCCAAGCCACGGCCTGCGAGTTTGTCTAGGAGTATGCTATGGGAGACAGTGTCAAAGGCCTTGCTGAAATCCAAGTAAACAACATCTACAGCCTTCTCTGCATCCACTAGCTGGGTTACCTGGTCATAAAAGGTGACCAGGTTGGTCAAACATGACCTACCCCTCCTAAATCCGTGCTGGCTGGGTCTGATTACCAGCAGAGAAAGAAGAAATGCTTCCAAGTGTGTTTTTTCAAGAGGTCTTGAATCTCTCTCCCATCTTTCTGTTTACGAGGAGGATAGAATAGATGCTAGTGGTCAGATAGCTCCATTTCGGTGCGATGACTAATAGCTTGTCTCTTAGAAAAATCTTGTCAAATACAGCAACTTATACAAATCAACATCAGTATCTTCAAAACTAAGTAATTTTGATGGTAATGTCAAACAGTAATAAGTATGGTACTATGTTAGTTCTACCAATTCTAATGGAATTGGGGTTTTGTATGTGATTTGTATAGAAAACCATGGAGTATAAATGGTAATACTGTATTTTATATGCTCCGCTCAGATCATTTTGTAAGAAACATGATTTATTCTGAACTGTTGCAATGGCGAATGGTTTAAGACATTTAAGTTTAGAACAATCAGTGTAATTATGAATTTATGTGTTTGTTTCTTAATCAGCTAGGATTTATACGTACATGTTGGAGAAGTCTCGTGTTGTTATCCAACCTCTCAACCAGAGTAATTTTCATGTTTTTTACTTGATGATGGATGGATTGTCTGCTGAAGAAAAATACACCCTGTATCTCAGTAATTTATCTGCACACAGGTAGGAAAACAACTTCATATTTAGTATTAATACTTTTCTTATATTAATGCCTCTCTGCTGTTGAGGTCCTTCTTCTAATACTTAAAAATTTTCTAACTTTTCAATGATTTCTGAAATTATTTATTATGGAGTACTTGCTCATGAGTATTTAGTTCTGAAGTACATATATAGCCACTTAACAAGAGTTTTATATCCATTTATATTGTTGCCTTAAAGGAGAAAGAAATGTATTAGCTCTTTTTCTGTCTTTTGTGGACTAGAGTAGGTCTATTGTTTTTGGGTTTTTTTCCCATGTGAAAAGTTGTTTCTTAAGGTAAAAACTATTTGATTTATTAGTAACTTTCTTATGGAATATGTTGATTTTGATGAAATGTCACTAAATGTAACCTGATATCTCAATTTTCATTTTGATACTTACTTTATATCAAATTAGTGAGAAAAACAGAAACAAAAGTTTTGACTGTTTTGAACACAAGGAAAGGATTCAACACCCAGCACCTAAAATTATGTTTTTCTGTATGACTCCACAGGAGCTGGTTGTCTTGGCTCCCATTTGCAATCAAAGGAGGTTGAGTTCCTGCTCAGCTGTATAGTGACTTATAAATGTGGTTCAGTTCACCCAAAGCACAGAGCTGTGTTTGTCTTCATAAACTGTGCTGATCACGTTGCTTTTAATAGAGAGAGGTTAAATATAAAGAGCTGAATATAGACACCCAAATGTAGCATGTCTAAGGCTTAATATATTCCAAATGTTTACTATAGGAGAAGGTTTTGGGGTTTTTTCAGTAAATGTTGTGATTATCTCAGAATTTATTCATTCTGACTATTTTAGAATGAAAAAATATTCCTCAGTTAATTTGCATTTTACTCTTCAGTCTTTCCTAAGTGCCACTGAAATGAGAGTAGGCTATTTAGTGATTTAATGATCTTCTCTTAAATGAACTAACTTTAAAATGGGTATAGTGAGTAACTGTAAAAAGACCAATAGTAATTAAAATTGTGTAAGAAGAATATTTCAGGTTTATACATCTAAGCCTTTTTCCCATGGATTTTTTTCTTTTCTCAACTTTTTCGTTTTCCTCTCTGGCTAGTTAGTTGAATAGAATAGCAGTTCTAGATACAGAACCTGTAAATAGAAAGACACCACATTAATTTTTGCAGAGAAAGCTTCATTGATTATGAGTTTTTTCTTAGACAGAAGTCTTCTGACTAACATTGGTAATGTTTTGAGCTGTTACTATTTCTGTATTATACAGGATGTCATACAACACTAGCTCTGCAGAAACCTCAGGCTAAATTCCTTTGCTAGAAATTATTCACTTCAAAGCAGGGAGAAGAAGAATTAACTTCTATATTTTAAATTATTTGATGACTTTGAAGACCAAAAATAGTCTAAGTTCCTGATGATTGTTTTATTCCTCTTCTAGCATAAGTTGTTTGGAAGCACACAGTTTTTTCAGAAAATGAAACAGTTTAAAGTCCCTTTGCAAGAAGCTCAGACAGGAAAGAACCTAATGTAAACCTGAATAATTAGATTCAATGAACAAAGCTTTATCTGATATCTGATAATCATCCAAAAAACAAAATGGTACTTCTAAATAGATGTCTGAACATTGCAGTACCAAGCTTTAGAAGTAATTTATAGCTGAATATTTGCATAAGCCTGCTTTAATCAATAAAGCTTTGCTTTGCCTATGTACAGTAGATTGTATCTTAAATTATTGAGAGTGTTTGGGCCAATTTTTTCTTACCTTAAACTCCAGAGTGCAGTACTTCAGTGAGCTAGATCTTTCTCAGCTGATAAAGTTAAATTAGGGATGAATTTCTACTGCATCAAACTCACTCATGAATCAGGAAGGCAGGATCTGACCTCTTTTATAAGCTCATTATTTCTGGCTTAGTCAAGTTTTGATGAGATCACATTATTCTGGTAACATCCATAAGTGATTTTTTAATGTTTTCTTTGAAGAAGTGTAATCTTGATTCAAATAGTAAAATTAACTAGATAATAGGCTTTTTAAAACCTTTGGCGGCAGGTTGTTTCTGCCCAGTTGTTTTTTTCATAATTTTTCGCTTTCTCTTTGAATTGTTTAATATTGTACTTTTATGTAGAAGATTTAACAATCTTATTAAATAATGGCTATTAAGATCACAAAGTACCCCTATTTAAAAATTGCTTTCTTAAGCTATTGCAATGTAAGAAATAAGATGTAGCATGGGTTTTTCTATTCTTATTTTAGATAAAAGTACCTCAAAGATTTAAAGTAATTTTGTCGATATGATGCTGTGAAAGATGAGATTTAGATAGTGTTTTATGTAATATATAACCCTGGGCTGAGAGTTCATGTAAATTGCTTAAAGGGGAAATCCCTCCCTTTTGGAATCACTGAGAATCTCTGTAAGGCTGGGTAGGGAAAGTTGTTTGTCTCTAAACCTCTGCTGTTTGGTGCTCTTTTGAGAGGGAGATGGAGCTCAGAAACTTCAATATGTGTTCTTGCAAGCATTGTAATTGCTGAGGCATCATGTCAGGACAAATAGCTGCACACTTTTCATTGAGCCTAGACACAACTAAGATCTTAAAGTAGCAAGGGTTTGATCTACATAGGGAAGGATCTGAATGAATGCATCTCCCATCGTATCTGCATGTGGATCATGATGGATAAAGACAGAAGAAATTGCTGAAAGGTAAGATCATTTTTCAAGACTGAGCAAGGGAAGTATGTCAGAAATGAAGAGAGAGGCTTTAAGGGCAAGTCAAAGCTTTTTGATTGACAGCTACTCCTGTGTGTTTATTATATTTGGAAACTGGTTTTTATCAGCATATGGTTGATTAAAAAATTCCAAAATTTCTATTAATTTACTGTGTTTCAAAGAACTCTATCTTGTTTCAAAGAACTTCTTTATCTTGATGATGATAATCATGTGTAATACAGAGACATTAGCAATTTGAAATTATATTCTCAATTTGCTCTTGATTTGCTCTGGGTTACAGTTTTTTTTCTGGGTGCCGATTGCAGTCCATGACTGTAAGCAGTACTTTTGTGGTCTCTGAAGTTTAGCCTCACACAAAAAACATTTACTAGTTTTCCAGCACATTTAGTTTTGCCTCATAGTTACAGTAGGTGCAAATTTTGCAACCAAGGTGAAACAGAGAACAGTGAGAGAAGTGACAGTGGTGATAGATTGATTTGTAAATGATCTTCAGTGCTAAGGAAGGAAGGATAGGAAACAATAGCGATAGGAAAGAAAGTATTTTGGAAAAATATTCCAGAAAATAAGTAGAAAGTCCTGCTTTTGTTGCTTTGGGCCAATTGCTTCATATTAGTATTTCTATTTCAAAGCTGTGCCATATAGAACAATGTAAGAATGTCATTGTGTAATATGTATATGTAAGATACTCAAACATACTGTTATTAAAAATCATGTCTTTACATGTGTATATTTATATTTAAAAATATAGCTTAAGGCCACTAAACTGTAGAAAATTATTTCAGAAAAGATGGTAGTTTTGAGAGCTGTTCAACTTGATGTCACCATTTTCAGTTTACAAAAGGTTCCTATTTCTCCTAATTCATTGTATTGTAAAAACGAGTGATAACTTTGAGCTGAACTGTGGTCAGGGCATGCACTTCTTGTATTTGCATTATCAAACTGCTGTTCCCACATGTGTAAAACTTTCCTTTCTCCCCTAGAAAAATGGTGTGCTCTGCACTGTGTGTTCTCTCTGTCTGTGTTGTTTCTCACAGCCTTTAAAAAGCAGTAAAACTCTTCTGCTCCAACAGATGTAGATGGAACATCTACATCTTCATGTAACTGATGTACCTTCTTTTTCACTTTTTCAGTGCAGGCACCCTCTTCACTCTCATTAAGAAAACTTGAACTTAATATATGAAGGAGTAATTTCAGTAAAGCGATTGATTTTTTTGTTAAAGTCTGAACTAATCTGAATCTTGATTACCCGTGAAATAATTTCCCATTCTAAATTATAAGGCTGCTCTTCAAAAAAAAAAAAAAGGTTTAAAAATTAGTGTGGTAAAGTGAATGAAATAGAAAAGATCCCAGTAAAGAGAGCCTTATGCATGATTTTTTTTCATGTTTCCAGTCATCATCTTTTCTAGCAAGCACTAATACAATGTGTTAAAAATAATGATTATTCTAGTAACATCCCCACTCATCCTTTCCCTTACATATAGGAGTCCAAGATGTGAATTTTTAAGACTATGAGTAGTCTGTGACCACAGATTTCCTCTTTTCAATAGACTCAGGTGGCAGCCTGTCTATTTTCTAACTCTTGTAGATATGGACCGTGAAGGCACTGCACATTTCCATGCCTTTTCTCTTCCTTTTCTTTCCTTGTGTCTTTGGATGCCTTTTTTTTTTCCATCCCTTTAATTAGATTCTCATTTAAAGTGCAACAGAAAGAAATTGTATCTTGAAACTACCAGTTTTTCATACCTGTGCTATTTGTCTACAAACCTTGCTGTGTTAGTCTAACAGTAAATTCACAGAGAAAAGTAGGGGTTTGTGTTTTGTTTTTCGGGTTTTTTTTTTGGTTTTGTTTTTTTGGGTTTTTTTTTGTTGTTGTGTGGGGGTGTTTGTTTTATTTTGGAGCTTGTTTTTTTGTTTGGAGAGGTTTGTTTGTTTTGTTTTGTTGATGGCTATTTGTTTTTGTTTGTGTGTGATTTGGGTTTTGTTATTTTTACATTTTCCCGACATAATTAGAAAAATAGGCATTTTAGGAATGTTGCAGTCCTCTGATATTTCCATGCTCTTTCCTTGTGTTCAAGCCTAATAGATATTTTTTTCCTGTGCACATTGACTTTTTTTAAACTCTCAGTATGGCCAAAAGCTCAGTTCACAGAGGTGATCATGCAGGACCATTCTGATCCCTTTGCTTCGCAATTTGCTTGATGCTGATATCTGTGTATGAGGACTAGAGAAAATCCAAGCATTAGACTTGAGTTACAAAATTAGGTGGGTTTAAGTGTTGTGAATGAAACAGCTAGATCTGTAAGAGTTACATCAGATTTTCCCATCCTGCTGGAATCATAATTTCAGTATGAAGTGCCAAGTTACAGCACTTTATCAAACTGCTGTTAGACGTTGTGTGGTGAAACTCAGCATGAGGTATTTTCTCAGCATGAGAAAATTTCGAGTCTCCCCCAAATAAAGCCTGGTGTTGATAATCCCTGAACTTCACTGTTGAGGATCAACTTAGTTTTAAAGTCCTGCTGACAGAAAATAAAGCTCTAGGCTATCAGGAAACTGGAATTAATTGTATTTAATTTTAGGAGCAGGGTAAAGATCATACTCAGAGGTTCCTCTGCTGTATTCCACTTTTGCATTATGGGCAGGCTCAGCACAGTTGTTTTCTACAGGTTTTCCTGTCCTAACTTGATTATATGCAGTACGTTCCTTTTCTCCAAAAATCTTGCATTTTAAGTACATTAGCATTTATAAAACAATGCATGGATAATAGTAGATCCGGCTGTGTAGAGTAGCATGCCTAGAGAGCAAAGGATATAAAGACTTTTGGAGCACACTTGACAATCTTTCTAAATAACGTGATAGCATGAAGATACAGCTTCAAACACATGGAAGATTTCAAAAACAAGAAAATGAAGTCTAAGTTATTTTTGCTGGAATTTGTTTCAGTATGATTAGAGAATATGGGTAGTTGAAATCCTAAATAAAATAGAAGATAGTTTGTGTTGTCTGTTGGGTTTTTTGGGTTTTTTTTTTTTGTTGCTTTTTTTTAACTAAGTATTAACTATGGTAGCAAATAGTAAAAAAATTGTAAACTATGGTAGCAAATAGTAAAAAAATTTGTATACTTCCATCAGTTTAAATCTTCCTGATATGATTTACTTTTATTTCAGCTCTCTAGTGAACAGCTTTAAATGTGAACATTTATTTCTTTACTATCTTCATGCAATGCTACCATGAAAATCTGATTTACAATGAGTAGTACTATTTTAAGGGCAAGATTTGTGCATTCTGAATGTAATGAGGCAATTCCATTTACTTAGGTTCCAGTGAGGTCTGACAGCTAAACTAAACCAGGCTAGTTATCAGGAAGGTAATGGGGAGAGATATAAAGCAGATGTATTTGAGATTCTGGAGCAGATTTAAACTTCAGTTTCAGAGAGTTTAATACCTATGTAATCTGGAATATTTTCAATGTCAAAAGTATTATCTAAATTTTTTCTGTTGTCTTTTGTGCTTTGCTTGTTTACTTTTGCTGCTTACTATTTGTTCTTTTCCTATTTACACTGTATTTACTGATGTCTGAACTTTAAAAATTATTTCTTTTTTGAGATTGAATCACCTTTACTGCGTGTAGGACATATGCATATTCCAACAAAATGTGCTTTCACATTGTTCTCTTTAATGTTTTTCCCTATCCTCTTATAACTTCAGCTTCCAGTTCCCATTTATTTCAATAGATAATAGTCTTTATCCCAATGCTCTTACCTTCTTCAATTTTCCTTTATTTTTCTCATTCATACATGTTTTCTGAGCAAATAATGCTCATGAGTTTATTAAACTTGGTCTATGCTTTATGTTAGTAGAAATTGAACCAAAAGGAATTTTTATGGTTTTGTCAAGTTCTTAGGCTCTTTTTCTTCTCTTATTCTTTCTTTGAAGGTCAGGCTCCATTAATCTCTTGTACCATGATCTTCAAGTGTCAGTGTTGATCTTTGCACTTCAGAGAAGGAGGTGTGTGAAAACACCAACAAATGAGTGATGTGTGTGATTTGTTATAATCATCATGATGAACTCAGTTTTATTGAGGATGGACACCAGAAACTAGGTTATATGTTGTATTAAGATGCAACTTCATGTTTCAAAGTGATATTGATTGACTGGAACTAATTTTATCTAATTCTAATGTAACATTTCACAATACTTATTTTCAGATATATCTGAGATTAAAAAAATAGAGCAGAGTGTAAGTTTGGGAAATTTTTTTCATTTAATACTGATTTCCAAAAAAGAATATTCAAAAGTATTGATTTTTTTCCTCTGTGGTCTAATCCATCTCATTTTCCTTATTTGTGTGCTGCACTTCTCTTCAACTAGCTTTTAGGCTTAGTCTCATGTTTTAGGCTGAGACTGCCATATTTTAATGAAAACTAGATAGAAACCACAGAAGCCTGTTAGTGTACAGTAGCTAAGAGTTTTTTTGGTGTTTTTTAGCAGGGGAAATATGATGAGTGAACCACATAGACTCAATCTTCTTCCTTAAGATCATCACTGTGCATGTTAATATTCAGGAAGTACCTGACAATAATGTCAGTGTTGAAGTTGATATACAGTTTATTTCTGAAAATTGACTACATTTCCTCTATCTTAAACTCCCTTTCTGTGAGACATTTGTGGATAGTTGTGTCCTACAAAATACATTACTAGGAGGTTGGCATTGCAATTACAGAATATATAATCAGGATCACATCTTAGGTTTTCGAAACAAAACTGAAATGCTATTTGTCTGCTTTATTTTGCAAATTAAGTATTTATTTTTCTATTATCAGATACCTACACCTCATACATAAGGTATACCTCTGTATTATTAATTCTATTTCACTATATTTGTTTTGAGTATCTGGCTGTGCAGTTGTTTTGAGTGGTTCATCCTGAATTCAGGGTTAGTTACATACACACCTACACACTTGCATTATAATTGCATGTCAAGATATCCAAAGCATTTTTCTTCTTGAAAGCAGAAAGAACTGAGCTTTGGATTTTAATGATAATTTATTTATTCCAGTTTTGACATTAGCAGTTTTTAATATTACTGCTTTATTCCCAAAGGATACTTTAAAAAATTACACCTCCAGTGATGTTTAACAATCATTAACTTACTTGAAATTCAAAGAGAATTTTTATTTAGCAAGGTAAAGGTAGTAAAATTGCTCTGAGACAGCTCAGGGTCTTTGTCTGAGGTCCCAAGTGTAATTGTTATTTGTCTGGCTTTTGGAATAAATGCTGTAGAAATTCTGCTTTGTTCAGGAGTGCAAATCTGAAACTCATATTCCTCTGGGTATTTTCTTTCATTTGATGTTAACAATCCCCTCTTCATTGTATTATTCTTCATACATATTGATTGACTAGTGGCAGAGGTTGTTCAGTCCCCCATTGGCAGACTCTGAGAGGCAGAGAAATCATTCATTTTGATTACTTCTCGTTTCAACAACTTTTTTTTCTCTCCGTCATAATTCTAACAAGCTGAACCTGTAAAACTATGTGTAAATGAACACATCATGTTTTCTCAGGAATGAATTTTACATTTATAGTGGTAGAGTAAAGCCAAAGCATGCTTCTTTGTATTTCTGTGTTTTCCTAAATGAACTCGGATATCTGGTAATATTTGGTAAGTTACATTCCCTTGGCGTCAGTTTGGAATAGAAAAAATTGTATCAGACCATACAAAAGTGCTCTGTATTTTGCCTCTTTATTGCTTTAGTCAGTTTACTTTTGCATGTTTAGTTTTATTCCACAAATTTGCATTTACATCATTTGACTACCATTGATACCATTTGGTATTTTTTTGATTTAGAGAGCTTTGTCTTTCTTGTCTTCTTTGGTATGATATAGAAACAGGTGCAGAAAATAGAAGAATACTCTGTCTTTCATGTCCGTGGTATGGCATGGCATGAAAGATGAAGAATAGGAGGCAAGAAAAAACTGAAATCTGTTTAATTCAAAAGAAACAAACAAACTTGGTAATTAAGAGCAGTGGGATCTTTAGAGTCTACTGAACACATCTGTCTTAATTTTAGCAGAAAACTATACATACAATAAAACATTGTTGAGAATAAATTGCTTTAAATGGGCAAAGCAAGTGCAAAAATAAACATAACATGTTCCAGATGATTCTCCAATTTGTTGTGAATTCTGTTGATGAGTATCTTATACCTTAATGTTTTTGGGCCAAGTTCAACCTTTTGTTAGAAAAAAGGGATGGATATCTCCAGAGAGTTATGAAAATTTGATATAGATATAGTTGATATACATATATTTCAGGTTAAATTTGATCCCGTGTTAAAGAAATTAAGTCCTGACTGTTTAAGCAGCCCACCAGTGTTTCACATCAGACAGAAAATGGATGTAGCTCTGAGAGGTGAAATTGGCAAAGAAACCCTTGCTTGAAAGTAGATGTGATTACTCACATAAATGGTAGAAAAGTTAATTTGGCTTTTACTTTAAGTACAAAATATGTCTCTGCACTTTACTAGGTTGCTACTCATCTCATCTGTGGAGGGAGATTCAGTGGATTCAGCTCCTGAAACCACTTAGCTATTACATTACATAAATCTAGTGTGATAACACAGTTCTGCAATTTATGTTTCAAATATCACTCTTAGAATCGTTTTGATACAATTATTGTAGATGAATTTCCAGTCAGGACTGGGTGTTTCTGGAATTGTTATTGACATACAGAACCCCAGTCACTGAACCCAGCTCATCTCAGTGTCAGATCTGGTGGAGCTGATACCCTTCACTGTTGTTTGAACCTGCTGCCTTCACTCAGCTCCCTGTGCTGCCGTGTATTTTTCATTGCCCTGGTAGCCAGCTCTCTCTAGGAAATTCAGGCAAGGTCAACTCAAAGTATAGCATAGTTTTCTGCCTCTAGTTCTTTTGTTAATCGTAATTCAAAATTAGCACTGCTCTGAGGTTAAACCTGATTGTGTGAGATTAGTGCCATTTACAGTCTCCATTTACTGGATTTCCACAGTATTTTCCAAAGTTAGTTACTGAAACTGAGTTTTTTCTAAAGCCAATAAGTAACTAATTAAAATTTTCCGAATAGGCTAGTTGATTGCTAATGACCAGAGGATGTCAGTATCTTAGTTTCATACAGCTCCTAAGAATGGCAACTCTATCAGTCTGGCTTCTGAATTTATTTTATGCAATATAATGAGGGACAGAATGGTGTGTGAATTTCCTTCAATGAATCACCCATTACCCAGATGATCTTTGGATCTTTTAAATTCTGTGAATAGGTCTTGTCTGTATCCAGTTAGCTTATGACACTTCTCATTTCACCTGGCACAGAGTGCCATGGCACAGAGTGTATGTATATGTGTATATATATGTATGTGTGTGTGTGTGTATTTGTGTATATATATAAAATTCACACAAAAATTAGCCTATTGAACCAGGGAAATCTGGTTTTTTACCAGACTTGAGTAAATGGAGCTCTGGATCAGACAAGGAAACAGGCTAGGAGAGCTGAATAGCTCCAGTGTGTTTCAAGTTTCTGGATTTTGGACTCAATGATCTAAAATATGTTTTCCAGCCTAATGATTAAAGATTCTCTGATCTGTGGCCTGTCTGTGATAATAAGCCCTATGTTTTTCTGATTGTAAGTTTAAACATTTCTTGAACAGTATTAATATGGGTGAGAAAAATTATTAGAACAGATGCAGTTTGCACAAAGAGAGATGCAAATCAAGAAAGCATTCTGAAATAAAAAACTTAGTATGAATTTTCTACTGACTGAAATGATGGAAAGAGGCACTGAAACAATGTTGAAATACCATTTGACAAGCAAACTGTATTTGTAATCATAATTGTTGAGAAGTGTAATGTATGGCTTCTGACAACTGCTGGCACTTTCTAATTTCTACTTTAACCTTTGTGGAATTTTAACCAAATCAAATCACTAAATTGATAGAAATCAATTTACCAGGCTGGCATTACAGCTTAGTATTAAACCTACACATTGCAGTATTTATTTTGATGCTGGTACACTGACACCAGTTTTGTGTTTTGTTTGCAACCAAGAAGAGAATTATGAAGACTAAGAAAAGAACTAACTAACCACAGGTAAAAATAAATCTGTGGCCTTTCACTGTAAATAATTGAAATAGGAAAATAAGTCATTTCATAGAATAATTTTGTTGAAAAACAATTGGAGATTATCCTATGTCATTAGAATTTTCCAGCATTGAATAAAACCCAGAAAAATCTGTATGACCCTTCTTTGTTATAAATATTGCCACTCTGATCTAGTGGGTGGCATCCTTGCCCATAGCAGGGGAGTTGAAACTAGATGGTTTTTAAGGTCCCTTCCAGCCCAAGCCTTTCAATAGTGATGATGATTCTATGTATTTTTCTATGTAAATAATTGTTCACTTTAATTTTTTTAATCACTTTTCTGTCTCAAATAGAGTTGTGTTAACACTGGCACTGCTAGAGATTGTCCTAGTATTCTGAGTATTTCTTTGTGTTTGCTTCTGTATAACTCATAACTCGTCTTTGGTTTTAAAGAAATCAGAATTCGCTATCAGAGATGCATCTGTACTTCCCTGTAGCTGCAGTCCTTCCCCATTTTCATCATGCTCTTTGACATTCCTTTCCCAGTATATTTTCAGCTCCATTATGTATATTTTCCACATTTCAGACCTAATCTCCTGTTTAAACAGGGCTCTTAAATCAGGTAGCAATTAAGAGGAGTGGAGCAGCATGTATTAAAATATGTCCTATGATGAACTGAACTTCAATGGATATGTTATGGAATTAGGTTGGCCTCTAAGACAAAACTGGAACAAATGGGAACATCTCGAATTCTTTGGTGATGTAGTTTATTCTGGAGCCTGTTTAAACATGCAATTGCAATCCACTCCAATCTATTCCCATTCCTGCTTCCCATATATTTTAGGAAGGAGAGGACTAGTTTAAAGCATAATTTATTCTGTGTTCATCTTTTTTCTCTGTTTATTTTTGTTACCTTTTAAAATGGGATTTGTTTTTATTGTTAGAAAGCAATGTATTTGAATAAAACCTAGCTTTGCAATCCCTATGTAGTGTGGATTTTAGCACTAAGACCTAGTAGGGAGTCTCTTTGTCCTATTTTGACACACAAACCATGAAAGTACTGTAAATCTTCATATGTGCCTTAGATACACCCCACCAACTGAGATCTTGGTGTGCAACCTCTGAGGTTTGTTAACTTCAGGTTTGCTGAGCTTCTGTGTCCTTGGTGCCTTGTGAGAGGCAAAGGAAGACTGAAGGGGATTTCATGTCAGAAGTATTTCATTTGTGACCTCTCATCCAGCACGATTTTATTGTGAGGGCTGAAAAGATGTGAGAGAAACAGGCACATACATCCACACTGTTCACATTTTAGACTGTCCTGGAATGCATTTGGGACAAAAATGGGCCCTGAGGCAGGGGAGCAAAGCTGGTCTTGCTGAGCATGGGAGAGCAGATGGCAGTTCTCCATTACTGAGCCCTGTGCCCAGCATCATGTAGCTTGGTGGCTCTGTGAAAAGCAGAACACTCTTCTTACACTAAAGGAGTGGCAACAGTTGATTGTGAATTGTTGATTTCTAAATAGATAGCATATGCAAAAACACATGAATTTGTTCCTTTTATATAAGAATATTCTTGCTTTTTAGAAAAAAAAAGTAAGGACAATAAAGTTTGGTACTGCACCAAATCATATTTGTGTAGTGTATGATACTTTCTTAGCTCATGAAAGGTGAATAATCATTATTGAATAATTAATTATATTAATACTTTTAAAAAGAAATTTCATTCTTAAGTAAATTATATGTATAATTTTATAAATATATATATATATATTTCCCAGTATTTCAAAAGTTTCCTAGTGTCTTGTGGGGACCTTACCTTTTATTTTTGACCAAATTAAAAGTGCTTTTAATGGATTTTACTGTTATTTGTTTAATATACACACTTGAATACACTTGGTCATACCTGCATATACAGGAAGAAGAGTTCCTCTTGTAAATCAGCTTATCTGAAACTGATTAATGAGCTATGACCAGTGTTATAAGAAATAATTTTGAAGCATATCAACAGTATTTTAACTGGATCCTGGTGAAAGTTATAAGCAGGTTTCCTAAGCACTTTTTGTAGTTTAGATCAGATACTGTGGCTCTTAACACAGTCAGCTTTATTTAATGAATCAGCATTTTAAAAGTAGCAAGTGCTGGTGGAGAAATGCCTTTGAGGCTCATAAACTTCATGACATCTTCCTGGTAAACAATGCCAAAGTCTGAACACAGAAATACAAAATTGCTTTTAGTTGTAGGAGCAAAGTTCAAACAATTTTTGGAGCATTTCAGGAAGCAGATTGGACAAGTTTGCGCTTGCATGCAGACTGGCTTACTGTTTCTGTATCTTCAACAATGCCTATTATTTGCTACTTTTCATCGCCATCAGCATTATGCTTCTTATTTTATGTATATTAAGCTTAAAAATTATACTTTTAGAGTGGTAGTTCACAGATTTCATTATTCTGTCCTGTGAAATATCTGCATCATGAGTCAGACAAACAGTTCAATGTATACTGTCTGTATTAATTCTTGTATTACCGTCAGACATGTGAAAATTTCTATTTTGAGTCACTCCTGTTGCACATTCATTTTTCTTTTTAATGGAATAATTCTAAATTATTTTTTTTGTGTAGTTTTAGGAACAGAATACTTGAGTCTCTGATTTCAACCCAGTCCACAGCAGTATTGATATAATTAGGAAAAAAAGTCCTTTACAACATTTAGCGTTTTGAGGCTAAAGACCAATATGTATTTCTTTGCTTTCCTTTTCAGTATATCCACTGTCTGTAAAACTTCTGTACTTCATAGTACACATAGTCTTTCTTACAGAATTATTTGAAATTTAATTTTATAAAATATCAAGGCAAAACTACTTACTGGATAACACATGGGCTAATATAAGCTTTCTGTGCTAAAACCAGTTTACAAAACACATACATAACTTGTCATTTTGTTAGTTTAGAAAACTAAAAATAAAAGCTGTGTTATGCCTGTCATCAAATCTGTCTGCAGTGTTTAGTTGATTAATATTATGCTGATACCTTATCTCTTGACATTAACAAAGCTATTCACATTTTTTAAGAGCTGCTTTTGGTACTTTATTGCACAAGTTATGAACAGAAATATGTGCACTTAAATGATAAGCAGTAACTCCAGCTCAGTGCTACAGGGTAACGAAGTTCAAAGGATATAAAATTTGTTCAGATTCGAATACGTTTAAAAACTGGGGACAAAGGGGAAAAAAAAGTAATAATGCATGCCCTTTTTCCCTGAGAGAAAAAAAAGCCAGAAGCTATTCATTATCATGTTCTGGAAATGTCATTTACTTCATTGATGTCAATTGTTTTGCTTTGTCTTTATCTCATTCCTGTTTACATATCAAACAGTGCTAAGTGCAAAGCAGCTTTTCCTCACTAAGCAGAATACATTGCCCTCCCATATTCATATGAGATATTTAAGGAAATAACAATGTTTGTTGAAATTTCTTACTCTGTGAGTTTTTAAGTATGGTAGAGATTATTGGAATTTATTTTTGAAAGATAATGCCTTGCTTTAATGCTCAATACCCTTCATCCCAACAGTTGTAGAATCATTTTTTAAAACATATGTATAACTATGAAGTCATTAATTTTCAGTCAGGCCAAACAATCCTTTACACCTAAATTGCATCTTGGGATTTAGTAAGTAGTCACAGGAATAGCTAAACTCTTACAATAATTTAAAGTATTTCATAGAAATACTTCACAAATATTTAACATGAGAGCAGTAAACTGACCTAGTTGTAAGAAAACTGGTTTTTAAATGCTTATAATTTTTCTGTAACTAACCCATATCTGAGATGTTATGATTTCTGTGTGAAGTTAAAGTAAAAAAAAACTTATCTGCTGATGTTGATTTTTTACTGATACCATTGTGCTTATTTAGGGCTAGTACCCTGAACTGGATGGGAAGGAGGAATGGGGACTGCAGAGGAAAAAGCCATGTGCCTTTCACATGATTGTGCAAGTGCATGGTTCATTGGGCAGCACTAATCAGGGGAAGGAAGGGATTTAGCTTGTTAATCCATGCCGCTGAATACAATGTCACATTAAATGACACCCATAACATGCATATCGATTGTGTTGGAGCTGGAACCTGATTATGAAATGCTGCTCCATCCTCCTGTGACATTGGCTTTCTTGGGAGTTTTCAAGCAACAAAGCATCAACTAATGAAGACTTTGTAATAATGCTGTGGTTTAGACTTTATATAACGACAAGTAGAGCTGAAAGATAAGTCTGTGTGGCTCTTTGTGAAGTGTATCAGACTCCCCAGAGGGTGCTGAGCAAAAATGGTTGTGTTGGGGCAGGTTCATCTAAGCTAAATAGCTAAATGCTGTGTTTTCTGCACTATGACTAGGTTGTACAGTTACAGTTCAGGAATGTTTGTGTATCTTTGGAATCTCCATTGCATAGAGTATAAATAAGTGTAAGATCATGTGGTATTAAGGCCTAATAATTATGTAAGCAATGCCTGGGACAGGTTAAAGTCTAGGATGCCAGTACTACTTATTTCCTCCAGACTCACACACCTTAGTCTGCCTTACCTTCTTTCTCAGGGAACCAGAGCTGAGCAGAGGGTGTTCACCTCCACTTATTGATATGTATTTTGATACTAAGATTCAACTGAAATCAGTGGGACAAAGCACATGGTTGAAGTTAGGCAGAAGTGTTTTGCTGAATTGAGACAATGCACAGTGGTGAAATCATTCATTATTCTATTTCATAGTGCTTGTAAACCTGGCAAGAAGAGAAACCAGCTTCTTGTTTTCCCAGTGGCCTAAAATCACTGTATCTGGTGCCATGACGGGCATGGTCTGTGTATGTTTTTGGAACAACCAGTGCAGCATTTTATAGAAGCTGGCACTGAGAGCACACTTGTGTGTGCTTTTTAATGACACATTTTAGTTAAGGTCAAGCTGTAAGAAAAGCCTTTACAGCATTCAAAGAAAATTAATGTTTCCAGTAGGTATTTCTGAATCCATTCCACCTGACTGATGTGCTCTTCTCTGAGCTATGGGCACAGTGTTTCCCAGCAGCTGCCTATAAAGCTGACTGATGGAGAGGCTCATGCATAGCAAGTGACAAGTCAGTTCTATATCCTGCTTATCATCATGATGAGAAAGAATTTGGACACCTCTGTGTGAGGGGAGATATATGCAGGAAATCATATCCAGGATGAAGGTGACGTTTTGAAATGCCTGGTTTCAGTCACCTCTTCTAAATTTCTTTAACTGGACAGCACATAATGGTTTTGGAGAACTACTGCATGACAGGTTTCCATAGGCTTACAGCATGATATATTAAAAAAACTAACAAACAAAAACAAAAAAAAAAAAACCAAACCAAAAAAACTAAACAAAAAAAAAAAAAAGAAACCACAAACAAACAAAAAAACCAAACAAACCAAAAAACAAAAAATCAACAACAGAAAAAAAAAACCCAAAACATGGAGTTTTTGTCCTAAAAGTTGGAACAAAAACCTTCTGGGTTGGATAAATAGATATTAAGTATCAGAATCTCAGTTTTAAAATTTTTCTTTTTTTTAATATTTTATATGTTTTAAAAATATTTTTAATATTTTAATTGGTGAAAGAATATCAAGGCTTTTATTTGTATGTCATCTTTGTAAAAGAAATAAGGACTTTATAAACAAAATCCAGAATTTCTGATTCATAGCATGATCTGCAGAGGCTTGTACTACCTAATTAAGTATTGATAGAGAGTCCTGTGTTTAGTGAGTAGTTTATCTTAAGTATTTATTCTTTGCTCCTTCCATGTAAATTCTTTACCCAATATTTTTAAACTCCTTTTAGCAAGCAAAATATACTGTATTTTGTGTTCAATTGTGCTAGAGTAGGAGTTGATACTATTCTCTTTCTCTCTGGGTTAGTTATAGAGGTATCCTACTAATAGCAGAGAAATGGCATGCAGGCAAGTGGATCAGCAGAAGAAAGCACACCAGGGAAGTTTTAATTCCTCACAGGAACCAGGTGGCCAAGTGTCTCAAAAAAGAATAGATTGTGACATTCAGCTCTTCTCATGCATTTTTTTTTTTTTATTTTTTTTCTTTAACCAACTAAAGGAATATAAACAGAGAAAAATAATATTTTCCTTTGCTCTTGGTTTAAAAAAGGCCTCCAGAGATCTGGTGTACAAAGGTCCAAGCCTTTGTATCAAGACAGGATCTACTGTGCAAACAGAGTGGCCCTTTGAAAATCTATTGCCTCAGCAGCACAAAAGAAAGAAAATACAACTGATTTGTGAGCCAGAGCAGTTTCATCAGGGTTCACATTCATGTTCCCAGTTCTTATCAGGACCACGATTCTATCATTCCCAGATCTTGAAACTTGTGATTTTCTGCCTCAGGATGGTTTTTGGAATAAGCAAAGTTTCTGTTCTGACTTCCAGCCCTATATTTTTTTTCACTTCATAAGTAAAAAAAAAGCATAAGAACTAAAGTCTAAATAAAGTTTGAGTTCATTTACTGTACACCTCTACCCAAGAGCCCAGAAGAATAAAGATCTTATCCTTCCTGAGTGATTATGTGCAAGAAAGGATTCTTATTCAGCCATCCTGGTAGCCTTATTAATAACTAATTTCATGTGGAAGACACAAACCATTTACTGTCTAGATACAAAATCAAGCTAAGCTTTTATTTGCTTGGAGATGTGTTGGTCATAGCATGTGTCGTGGCAGTTATTTTAGTCCAGCTTCCATTGAATATTTTCATCAATTCCAAGAGTTTGGTCGTGTGCCCCCAGTCTTTAAAAAAAAAGTCCAGGTATTTTGAAGGTATTTTAAAAAAATCTTAAAAGAGGTTTTATTTGGTTTCTAGCTCATAAAAGGTAATTAAAGTGTCTGGAAATTTCCTGATAAAAAAATGGGCATATCATTTTTTCTTAAAATTTGAGGTAAATTTCTATAAAATTTTAGTTTTCTAAAATTTTAAAAAAGAAAGATGATTTAGAAGCTGGTGTCAAAATATTTGTTTTCAAGATCAGAAGAAATTTTCCTCCTCATAAAATAATAATGCAGTGCTTTTTCTTTAACTACTAGCTAGACTAGTGGAAAGTGTTGCTCACCTGAGCAGAAGAGCAGAAATATTATCTTCCTTTTTTACTCATCCTTTGGTAGGAGTCTGGTGTTTAAGACTGATCTGATTTTAGAACATTGTTATCTCTTCAGATATTGAACAATATAAATTTCTGATCAAATTTTACTCATCCTCAGATATCTTATGTCTCTAACACCTGTAGTGATTTTTTACATTTTAGGGACTCTGGGGCCAAAATTACTGATATTAAATGAGATTTTAAAAAACACCAAAACACAAAATAAACCAAAACAAGAGATCCCAACTTATCTGAGAAATAAATTTAATGTCTTTCATAGGATCACAGAATAATTCATTTTGGTAATAATAATTCAGGGAGTCTCTACTGTACTGTCTGCTCCAAGCAGGACCAGCTGGTAGATGAAATCAGGTTATTTAAAGCTTTGTCAAATCCTGAAGACCTTCTGGTATATTCTTCCAGACTGGGAATTTTTTGTCTTTGTAATATCTTTCTCAGTCTTCTGTAGGTGATATTTAATGAACTGTTTTGCTCCTAAGTCTATTTTCTGATACATTTTTGCTGCTGCTTTCCCCTGGATTTTCACTTACCTGATCCTGATTTTTCTGAAATGGGATGCCCCAAATCACACAGAGTAGTCCAGTTCAAGCTTTAACCATGCTAAGTATTTTATGGCTTCTATGTTGTGCTATACAAATAAGGCTGTTGTATATGATGATTAATATTTTGCATTATCAAGGCATACTTTACTCTCCTTTAGTTTATACTAGATGCTGTTATGATGCTCCACTGTCTAATCAGCCTTACCCGCCTTGAATTTGTACTTTCAATTATCCTCTTGTCTTATTCTGTAATTGTTTGCTGTTGAATTGTATCTTTTTAATATCCATTTTTTTTTTGGCCTAATTCCTGGACAAAATGTGCTTTCATCTGATCTCTATCACTTTTTCTGACCAATAAAGCAGGATACCCTTATTGACCCCCTTGCTTTTCTGTGAGGTTTTGGTTGTTAGGTTTTAGTTGGGTTGTTTTTCTGGTGTTTTTTGGTACTAAAGATATGTCCTCTGTTTCTAATCTAATCAGATTGTTCTGAGTATAAACAATCAGAAAATGAAGCTTTTTGCCTGTAACCTGAGGGGATTTTTTACTACAGATCTTGACTGTGGTTGGTGAAATCCTTATTACCAGAAGCAGCATTTACTTCACTATTTTCTGTAATAAAGTTTCAAGATGTTTTGTACTGATTTTGTACTGTTTCCTTTATATGAAACCTGGTAGAGCCCAGAAAGCTGTAGAACAAAACTGAGGTGTGTCATCACTCATCTTCCATCAGGAAAGGAGTCAAGTGGGAAGCAGCTGAATGCTAGCTTAAAAAAAAACTCCGACCCCCTTTTTTAAATCTTAGAGCTTTATCCTAAAATTTTACAGTGACTTAGAACCACTTAAGGATATAATCCTACCAAGAGTTCTTTTAATTATTCACTAAAAGATGTATTTACTTCAGGAAATCCCTCAGAAAAGCAGTGTCCATCTGGCAAATCCATGGTTCAGTTGAAACTCAATTCTTACAGTCCTGACAAAAGGGAATTTCTGGGAACTGGTTGCAGCTTAGGAATCTCTTTCAGACTGTTTCATGACTGCAATGAAGTAGCTATTTCTGTACCTTACAGAGCAATATGTAATATTGTGCATAGCTTAAAATGGCTACTCTCACAGAATACATGAACATTTCAGATATCAGATTCTACAAATGCAAAGTGGTTAGGATCGTGTTGTGGTAATGTTTTACTTTGTTAGTGAAATATCAAAGTTTATGATCAAATTTATTTTTTGTCTTTTCACAGATCTTATGTAAATGTAGCAGTTCTAAGAATAAACAGAAATTATATGAATTGTTTATGTTGAATGAGGCAGATCATTTTGATACTAAATGATCTTGGGTTACGGTTCAAAAGAAAAGAAATTAATGTAAATCAGGTATTATCATGCTGAATTTCTGTCAGTGGCAAACTAATAATCAAAACTTTTCTTTTTAATCTTTACTTGTCTTAGCTAGTTGTAGCTTTAGTCTCATTATTTTTTTTAATCAACTGAGCAGAGGATTAATTACTTGAACAAAGTTTTTAACTGCTGGGGTTATATAGGAAATTTTGAAATATGCTTATGTCACAAAAGTTCAGTGTTGTTCAGGTAAGCTGACATACATATTTCTTCTTCATATTTGACATCTGTGTACCATATATATGAGTTGAATAATTATGATGCTGTGTAACCATTATAATGAGAATGATAAGGTAAACAGATAAGGTAACTATGGAATTAGATGGGTCAATAATGTTTAAGAATTGAATGTCACACTAAGGGACATTTTTTTTCTCTTGGTTGTACTAGTCACTCCCCTACCTGAAAATGTGATCTATGGTGTCATTCTAATGATGGTTCAAAAATTGTATATTATGATAAACAATTTACTAAAAAATACTAAAAAATTACATCCGTTGACTTTTTCTTCTAAATAGTACTTTTTTTTTTCTTTTAGAGACTAGAATAGGTGAGATTGCTACAGTGCTGCAAATTAGAACTGTTAGACAAAAAATCAAAAAGAAAACTAGATAGTCCCTTGCATTTCTCAAGAAATTGTCTGTCTAATATAGCGTTGTGCTTTTCTGAAAGTGACTGTACTGCAATTCAATTAGTTTATCTTCTTTAGGAAAAGAAGTTTTGTGACTCAGTCAGTTTCTTCTCTTTTAAATGAAAATCACTGACCATGTCTTTAAAAATATTTTGTGTGCTGATACACTGTTAAAAGAATTAGTCTGATGCCAATGTCAGCATGGGGTATCATTTAAACAAATAGTTAAACAGTCAGCAGAAAGGGATTAATCACTACAACTGCATAAACTCTTTGGTTTGTGACTTCTGCAAGAAATATAAATATCATTTTTCTGAGTAGCTATCTTCAGTTAAGAGGCTCAACTTCATCCAAAATCTGAGAATCTTTTTCTAAATCTTCAGTAAACTAATTTGCCGGTACATTTGCAGAATGAATTTGCACACAGAGGTATGACAGTAAGGCTAGTAAAACTGAACTAAGTAAGAATGAAACTGGTGCTCAGCCTGTGTGTGTGAGATATTATGGAACATCGGCTCTGGATTGTATAGAAGTAATACCTATTTTACTAAAATCATCAGCAACAAAGAGCTCAGGAGTCACCAGATCTGGTTTACATATGAACACAGACTGTTTTATTGGAAACTTATAGGAACATTGCACACACTCAAATAATATTGTGGGTTTTCATGGGTATAGTTCACAATGACAAAAATCTAAGTAAAAATAATAAATTTAAATAAATATCTCCATGGTAGGCTCAAAATATAAATTTTAAGCAGTTTAGTTCCTCTTCATCACCAGTAATACCATTTTGCCCAGGCCACTTGAATGTCAAAAGACAAAAATGCACTATAAATGTGAGGAAAGATACACATCCTAGAAAAAAGTTTACATTTCATGGAAAAATGATGTGTCTTCTACCAAGGGATGTTTATTATTATTAAGGACTTTTGCACTGTGACACATCTCTTTCCCCTTTCTTTAATTTTGTAGAAGAGGGGACAATTTAAGATTTGTTCTGAACTCTAGTTCTGCAGTAGAAATAAGTTACAATAGTAATATTGACACAAATCATGTCCCAAACCCTTTTAGTCCTCAGCATCTTTAAGGTGGAAAGAATGAGCTGCCAGGGAGCTGTTTTAAAAGAAAAATAAGATTCTATCCAAATGTTTCTGTGTTTTTGAGGTAGACCGTACTTAATAATTAGGAAAATATGTTTCATTGTATGGCTACATTATATTATGTTACACTGTATATTTCTTACATTTTGTGAGGGTTGTATGATACCTATCAGCAGTTCTAAGTGCTCTATACAATTAATCTGTCCTTAATGTGAGTATACTCTATATTATAAATGTATAACAGTCAAATGTGCAACTCTTCAAAGCAATGTTTCATATTTCATTAGTCCTTAAATCGTTTGGAAAAATGAGTGGGCCTCATGAAATGTTATAAAATAATTTAATTGCTCTTAGACTGGGGAAACTAAATTGAAGTGCACCTTAGAAAATGTCCAACTGCATCTCTTTCCAAGAGCACCAGCACATCTGCTGATTAAGTCTTCAGGATGTGTGTAGCTGGGAAAGTCAGATTCTCTTCCAAGAGGCACGTCCCAGCAGATGCTGCAGTTTGTGGATGGTTTGTGGAGCCGTGGCACCTGGTTTGGCAGGTTCCCAGTTTGCCCCCTGCTGAATCAGCATTGCTGTGCTGAAGGCAAGAACTGGCACATGTGCTTTCAGCTCAGCCCTTCCCTCTCGGGGAGTGGGGGCTCTGCACCGCCTTGCTGTGCTGCAGCCTGCTTGCAGAGGGGCTCTAGTGCTCACATAGCTTCCTGCAGCAGCAGAACCCACCAGCACTTCAGCTGTGCTAAAAAGTGCTGCTTAAATGGGGTGCCTTAAAAAGGAGTGTGGAGTATTCTCTTCACAGAACAGGAAAGATTACTCCCTGCTCAGCACAGGGAGAGACAAAGAGTTATTTAGGGACAAAACCATTGAGGAGGAGGCTTTTTTTGCAGAAATGGCCATATGCTTCCAACTCCCACAACATTCGACAATAGAATATTTTGACAGCAGAGTGGCTGCTGCTGTAAATCTCCTAATTATGGAGCAAAAGTGCCACCAGCTTATGATGCATAGCATGTTACTGGCATAAGCTCATGCAGCAGTTCAGAAGAGTGGAATTTTTTCTGATGGATTAACCTTTACACCACAAGGTTCTATGCCAGATTCAGTATTAGATGTATTCTAGGCTCCCTTTGAACCTACAGGCAATGTAAAAAACTTCAGGGAAAAAAAAAGGAAAAAAACCCCACAAAACATAAAGCTGGCTATACTTTGTATCATCTGCTCTAGTTGATTTGACAGCTGTGCTATCATTTGTACCTACCTCAGTCTGACAAAATTATTGTTTTAGTAACCTTGAGGAGCCAGTGCTGAGCTCTGGCAGGGATGCTCACATGTCCTCGATGGTTTGTGAACCACCAGCTTTATCCACTGAGTTAAGAGGCTTGTTCATACTTGAGATAACTGCTGAGTTAGGCCTCCTGTGGGTGCAAAAGGCACTCATGTTCCCAGGCACACATTTTTAACTCCATCATTCTTCTTCTGGCCACCTGCTGTGGTAAATTATGCCATTATCACTGCAAGGGGAATCCACACTGATAAATCTGATACAGATTCACTAAAAATGCCTTTTATGTTTCATTGTGGGTCCTATTTAAACCTCATCTGTTGGAAAAGTGCAAATACTAAATAATTCTTCCTACACACGTTCATGTAAAAGGGCATCCTTATAAGAACTACCACCCCTACTCGAGTGTTGCCAGACCTTCTGTGGTAATAGGAGTTTATTTTGGAACTATGTCTCTGTAGTGGTATGAGAACATGATTGTACACAAGAATTGTAAAAAACTAAACCAGTATTGTTTCCCATATTTAAGTGACGGATCGTAATCTGAACATCAGTAGAGAGCAGAATAATTGTGGGGAATTTTTGTTGTAATTGTGGTGAAGGGTGAGGGCTGAAATGTGTGTAAATTGTCTACCTTTGTTGGTGTAGTGATACTGTTATTTGGATTAAGGTGTGGAGAATTTTTTATTTAAGTGACATTTGGAAGATTGCAGATTGTGTGATGAATGTGCATTTTGATGATTATGATAATTTAATGCAAACAATAAAAGAAAATATCTTACATTCTCAGCATTGTGTAATTAGAAGTCCAATCCTGTAAGATGTTCAGACACCTCATTCTTAGTGATTTCAGCTCTATGAAGATGCCTGAATACTTTTAAAAATGTGGACTTACTTCAAGAGGATCAAAATGAATGGTTGTAAAGGCTAGATTGCTGCACTTTTCAATAATCTGTTCTGCTACAGTTTGTGATTAATCTGTTTTGTATTATTACTCTTTATGTTGCTTACATTTTCTCCTTTCCTGAGTTAGCTGCTGCACTAGTGTCTCTTTCTCTGCTAATCATTGTTTTTGGGTAGGTACATAAAATTTCCTTTTGCTTTGCAGTGTGCAAAGCAGTACAGCTTAAGGGCTGTACAGTTACCACTCTGTGTACTTGGTTACTGCTTCATTTTGAGAGAGGTTGAGTGCACCTATCACCCATGCAGCTGCTGGGGGAGGGAATGATCATCATGGCAGTTAAGGGCTGATCTATTCCCTCGTCAGCAAGAGGGGAATTTAGAGCAGTCAGAGCTATCAGAGGTTCTCCTCAAATCTGCCTTCTGAAGGGGAATCTCTGGTAGTGCAAGAGTGGCCAAACTGGCAGTGGTATAAACCCAGTTTGAAATTTCAGCTGCCATGTAGGGCAAAAGCTGGGATTGGAGGGAGTCTTAAGCAAAAGTTTAGGAAATACAGAACATTCTGTCACTGGTACTGCTCCTTCCAAAGGCTGAGAAAAATCTGCAATAAACCTCTGGCTAGAAATGTAAAGCTGGACTTTAACTTCAAAAGTTTGATCATGTACCACCTTGTAAATACCAGATATGCTGTTTTTCCTCTGTGCAGGTATCTAAGCCAGACTGCATTAGAAGAGATGATGTTAGCAGCCAACCCTCAAAACAGGGAGAAATTAACCATACTAAAGCAAGCTCTAGGTGCTCTGGGATTCAATAGCCTGGTAAGTTACATGACCATATGTTATTTTTGGCTAAAATAACCATATTAGTTGAAATCAGGTCATAAGTAACTCACAGATAACCTTTTGTGGCTAGAAGAAGCTCCTTTCTGTCTTTTTTTTTTTTTTTTCCTGTTAGTTAAGACATTGAAACAAATACAGCACTAGTTCACTCCAGGGAAATTACTGTAATCACTTTTAATTAGACACAGAACCAACAATGTAAATCTTTTTCGTTTTTAAAGATTCACAAAACAGCTTCAAGGTACAATACTCTGAACAATTAAATTACATAGATAAAAAGAAGCAATCAAATCCCATATGACACCTCATAAAAGCCACGGAAATTTTTTCCTCTTCCTTATTATCTCCCATCCTTATTAATTTCATGAAACACACATATGCTAACAGCACCTGAAAAGAAGTAAATACCTATTTAGGAAACAAAATTAGAGCCAGGTAACTTGAAAGAGCTGACTTAATTCCCCAAAAGCAACAAGAAGATAGGCCTGCTGTTTGTCTTTAATTCTATGAAACTAAAGACGATAATTTGGAAAATTAATCAAGAAGAGGTTTTAGAGGAGAGAGGTGTGACAGAAATCAGAAGAAATAGAGGGATGAATATAAGAATTCATGTAAACTGTGCATCCCTTCAGGATACTGCAGTGCTTAACAAACTCCCCATTTTTCTTACAAATGTGGATGCTACCTTGCACACTGTAGCTGGAGCACTTCTGCAACAGTAGTTTTAGAAGGAGGTAAGAACTTACTCCTGTACAATATCATTAGAAAGAAGAGGACCAAAAGTTAATGTAACTCTAAGTTAAAACTTCATAAAAAATGACAGACGGGCAGCAGTTGTAATAAAAAAGGATCAGCAAAAATTTTGTGAATCTGCTGAAGCTGTTCTTTAGGTGGGAAATTTAGACTTCTGTGGTTGTAGTGGTACACCATGGAGCTGTTTGGCATTCTTAGTTAAGGGAGTAAAAAGTGTCACCTTTCAATGTAAGGAAGAGTAGGGTTTATTTTCATGAATGTTCATGAGGCCATGTACAAAATTGAACACACATGGCTATATATGACAATATTATTCCTTACTTTTAGCGGATCTGTACTAGCAAATTTCAATAACAAAAGGTACAGACACTTCTGGATTAAGCCCAGTGTTCAGTTTGTTGGATCTCTCTTGCTCTTTCATGAATGTTTCTGTTCTGTTGAGGAAGGGGTTCTGTGGAAAGCAAGAGCACAGGGAATATTTCTCTGTCTGCTCTGAGAGGTTCTGATCCCCAGAGAAACACTGACTTTGACCCTCATTCATGGAGAAAGGTTCCAAAACTTCAAGATAGACTAGAGTCCACAAAAGTGTGAAATAGATTATAGAGAGTAGTGTAGTGTGTCACTTGGGTGAGAAATTTAGGTTTTGGGATTTTTAGTATGTTGTAGGTGGGAACAAGATGGAGGATATAGGGTGTCGTCCTGAGCTGCTTCTTCTTCCTTCTTCTTCATGGTTTGGGTGATGTTCTGTAATTGGACAGAAAAGTCCACATTGTGGGATTCAAGGGATCAGTCATTGGGTTAGAAGGGAAAATAACCTTGATGTCAGTTCTTAATTGGATAGTTTAGTCTTAAAAGACCTTGTAACAAGAGACTACTAGCCATTTTTGCTGTGCTCTTCCAGCACACAGAGTCTGGTATAGACAGCATGCAAAACTCTAGATAAGATAACAATAAACAAGAAGCTGAAGGCTGAAAAAGTCCTGTGCTTCTCCTTTTCCTGACACCAAACCACTCCAGGAGGGTTTCCCTTGACAGGGGAACCCCCAGGGAGGGGCCCAGTGTGTGGCCCAGAAATCCAGAAATCGATAAGGTTCAGCCCATAACCAAATAAATGAATGCTAAATGAATCATGATTTATAAGCCTGCAGTAGCTTTCTGAGAATGCTTCATACACAGTATTCTTTTGAGTCCTATAATTTATTTCCCTCAAAATTCTGGAAAAGAAGTTACCTCTCAGAAAAGTGTCAACATCTTAAAACCTGGTCTGTATTTAGGCAGTATTAGAATAATATTTAGGGGACAAGAAATCTGTGAAACTCTCAAGTACTGCAGGCTGATCTCCTGTGCTGAATGTTAGAGGGCAATATGTAGATAAAACACATTCCTAAAATTTCTACCCATTACTTCTGAGGTACAGGGAGACATCTGTATGTATCATTCTTTGACTACCTAGCCAAATTTAATGATAGAGTAGATAATTTTTTTTTAAGAACTACATAAAAATTCCTTAGCAGTCATTAATGCTATCTTCCAAAGAATATTAGTGTTTATTAAAACCAGCTACTGATTTAAAGGTGGGGAAGCATGCATCTTACACAATGATAAAGTGTTTGATAATCTGGAATGTGAAATATACCCGAGACCTTACCAAAATCACCACAATCAGAAGCTGTCCCAGCCCATTGTTGTTCAGTGCTGCGCACGAACCCCCAAACCAGTTCTGAAAGAGTTAACCTACAAACAAGGAGTGTGCACTGCCAGTGTGCCACTTCATCTTGCCTGAGATACATCCCAAGAAGCAGAGTATAGCACCCTAGTTTGAATGCTATATTAGCATGACTGCTTCTATTTTAAGAGTTATCTTGTTCAGACTTTCTCTGTATATATTGGATATTTTGAATCTTCAGCTTTGGTACCATGTAATACTAAAATACACTGTTGCACTATTGACACCTCTCTCATACAGTAAGAGACTGACATTCTTGTCTTAAAGTGTATTTTAGAAAGCAAACTTGCTTAAACAGGACTGGAGGTGCTGTAATATATCCCAGAAAGACTTTAAGCTTTTCTAATGTCCTTTGATGACTAGCATATTTATCAGGGAAAGAAGAAATGAAGAAGAAAACGTGAAAAAAAAAAAAAGAGGATGTATTAACGAAGTATTTCATTAGTAGAGTATGTATAATCTTAGTCTTCAAATTCTGATAAGTGAAATTTCTCACTGTTACTTCTGCAGTTTCAGCAGAATCAGGCTCTAAATATTATTTAAAAAAAATATTTCAAGAACTATCAATTAATTTTGTTGTACATAATACCATGTAATGTTATAGTGGATATCAGGTTTCCTGTTTTAAGAAGCACCATTGTTATATAACTGACCTTAAAATAAAAAACTTCCAAAAACACACAATGCTTTCCATATTTTAGGATTTAAGGTTCATATTCCACAGAGCATATTTTTCCTTGAATTTAAAAATATTTTAAATATAATTAACCAACCAAAACAACTGAAGACAGTTAGTTCTCTTCTTGCTGTGATAAAAATGAGGTCAGAAGAAATCTACCCTTAAAGATAACTGCTTCCCAATCTGAGACATCGCAGAAGAGTGTGCAATCTCAGAGGGAAAGTGTGAGGGTAAGGAAAGTTGTTTTTGTTTCTTTTGGACCTTAATTACAGCTTTTAATACCAGGAACCTATAGAGCTGGACACTGTGAATTCAGTTGGCTGAGGCAAAAAAACCCTTGCTGTTCCCAGATACAGAAATTGTCTCAATGAAAATTCTCTATGGACAAGATATGTTTTTTTTCTTGCAGAAACAGTGCATCCATGAAAGATATTTCAGTATTTTTATAACATTGGGAAAAACTTTCTTAAACCAGTGGTTAATGTGACATCAAAACAAGGAAATAAAAAGTAATTTTGTTGGTTCATGTCCTAGCTAGGTTCCAGTTTGTTTTCAAATTTCCTGTTAATAATTCAAATGTGAATGCTTTTCAACTTATCAAATGCTAATGATCCAAACTAACAGAATTTATATTTATATAAAGCATTGCCTTTCACTGGTGTGTCCAACAGATCTTTTCTTTATCTTTAATTCTGAAAAAAAAATGTGCAGGAGGTGGAGAACCTGTTTGTGATTCTGTCAGCAATTCTGCATCTTGGAGACATTCGCTTCACAGCCCTGACAGATGCTGAGACAGCGTTCGTGTCAGACCTGCAGCTCCTGGAGCAAGGTCAGTGGGACACAACCCCGGAGCGTCGCCCGCTGCTCCCGCTGCAGGGAAATTGCACTGTTCCACCGACAGATGGAAACACAGCTCCAGGGAGACAAAAAGAAATGGCTTCTGAAAATTCATAAGTTACTGTGGGAAGACAGTATCCAATTGACTTGGGTGTTTTATAAATTACAGATTTTTATGGGATGAAATAAAATGCCAGTATTGCAAATTAGCTAATTAAATGTCATATTTAATGCTATCGTTTGCCAAAAGAAATTGTACGGTGCACTTTGTGCAGTCTTGTTTTGAAATGCTTTTGCGCTGCTTGTCAACAGCTGAACAATTTGCCTTGAATTGAATTCCTTACATTCAAAATCAATGTCTGAAAAGGGACTCTTGTTTCTGTGCTTTAAAGTTTGCCCTCTTGGTCACTAACAAATCTCCTTCAAGTGGCTTATGGATACAGAATGTCAATGAGTAGCATACCTTCACTCTAATACCACAGAAAGTCTGCCAAACCCTGGGGAATGTCTGGAGTAGTCTTTGAAGGGGAAAGAAAGTTGTAATGTAATATAGAGTTACATTAATACTTCACAAAATAGTGATTATAGTAATCCTATTTTATGTGTCCATTGATTTTGATTACTCCTGTGACAGCACCCTTTTCTTTAATGTTTGAATTCTTTCACTGTTCAAAAAGAAATCTGCAGAAGCAAACCTGTTGTAAAAAAATGAAATATGCAGTATGCCATAAATCAGTCTTTCTTTACATTTTCTTTTCCTTTCAGTGGCAGGGATGCTGCAGGTTTCACCAGATGAGCTTGCTTCAGCCTTAACAACTGATGTTCAGTATTTTAAAGGTAATCTTTTCCAAGCTTACATTCTCATAGATCAGGCCTGGTGGCATTTTGAGCCTCCTGATTTAAAATTTAAAAGCTGTCAATTTTTTTGTTTCTTACTTCTTGTATGGTCCTGTAAATATTTCCTCTGAGGAATATGTAGGCTTATCTGCCATGCAGTAAATCAGACTGGGCCACTAAATTAGAAATGCCTTTGTAATATGGAACAAAACAGTTTCACACTGTGATGCTGATGGGCTCCTAACTTGATTAATGTTACAAAAGTGTGTCAAGATAACAGATTAGATATCAATAGAAAATATTAGTAAGAACTGTAATCAACAGGAGTGTCTTAGGGAAAAAAATCTGAAAAAAATATTTTCAGTAAAATATTAGTTCTGTGTAGTACTCATACACATTTCTTTTGAACAAAGTATAAAGGCATGTATTTCCAAACTTTAAATCTTTAAAGTGTTGACAGTCTTCTCATCTTGCACTGGAGGCTTCAGAAAAAAAAGCTAACACCATGTAAATGTTTGGCAAAGGAGAAGCAATTGTAGCTAAATTTACTGTGACTAAAATTACTTAAGGCAAAGTTTACAGCACACTTTCATCTCCATCTTCTGCTCTTTCTCTTAGGAGACACGATTGTTCGGAGGCACACTATAGAGATTGCAGAATTTTACCGGGATCTCTTGGCAAAATCTCTCTATGGTCGTTTATTTAGCTTTTTAGTCAACACAATCAACTGCTACCTTCAAAATCAAGATGAGAGTGGCAGGTAGGAGAGTCATTGGAAACTATTAGGTGTTCCATTGTCTGTTCAAACTCAGAACCCTAAAAGAAACATGATTCCTTTAAATGGTGGAATTTAATGCACCCTGATAAAGTTTTAAAGAACTTTAAATTAGCATGACAGTAATGCTTGAATCTTTAAAGCGTTGGCTATTCCTTCTAACTGCTTCTACTGTAACATATTTGTTTATTTGTTTGCTTATGTAGGGGGCCATGGTACTTCATGTGGTAATCTAGATTGGTGGTTACAATTAATGGCCTTTTAGGATTTGACAATACAGAATAAGCTAAGTCTTTCAACATGAAAAATGTTGCTTGGTGTTTTTTTAATGCAGAACATACTTGTTCTTTCTTCCCAAGTCAAGCGACCTTAGCACAGGGTATTAAAACCAGAATATTGTTCAAAGGTCTTCAAATGAATGTTTAAACTTAACTGATTGAAATGTTCTAAGAATGTTCCCTAGGTTGACATCTTCTAAATTTGATGCTGTTGCTATCCAGCATGGCTTCTTGGAAAAATGAATGCTAATTAATGTGCATCAGTGGAGCAGTCAAGAAACAAATTAAAGGAACAAAAAACCTGAAATCTCAGTGGAATCAAAACAACAAACTAAGACAGTAGACCTAATTAGATGATCATATGTATGTGACTTAATCAAAGTTCAGCAGCTCAAATGCTCAGCTGAGTTTTCTTATGAACATAAAATACAAGTGGCTTGGAATTATTGGTAAATGGTAATCCACTAATGGCTGTTGTGGAACTTTCTTAAGTATGTTTTCTTTATATCATCTCTCAATGGCTGCATAGGACAAGGTACCCTCTTTTAGAGTTTGACGATTTCACAATCTTATTTTTATTCCTATTCATAGACCAATTAGTGGCAAATCTCTTCTCTTCTATAAGTGTAGCTAAGAGAAAAAGGTACCATGCATGAGTAACTCACCTTTCTGCACCTTAAATCTATCTGTCATTATATACACACCACCAGAAGTATCTCACTTGCTGCTGACAACAAACAGAAGTAACATGGAATGATTTTTCTTATCTCTTTGTGACACTAAGTTAGGGCAATTTTCCAGTTCATGGCCTAATTTGACATACTCTCTATATAGCAAGGAAGGGCAGTAGCATGAGGCCACAATTCTTCCTCATTCATTCCTGGGATTTATGGAACAGAGGCTTAGATCACTGCATGTCTGTGACGGACAACAATCCAGCTCAGGCATTTCTAATTACAGCGAGCTTTTTTGTAGTGATTGTTGAGAAAGAAATTTAGAATTGATATATTTAAAATATTAAAATTATTTGAAATTACTTTTCAGTGTGTAATTTTACAATTTGATATTTTACATTCTTTCAGAGTAGGGTGTTGTGTACTTCTGTTGTTAATATAAACCTATATTTTTAGATATCATAGGATCTTCAGATAATGAAAGTCAAAGTTGTTTGTACATTGTCTACCTTGAAGTCTCCTTTTAGTGCAATCCCTAGGTAGAAGAGGTGACATCTATCTTATGAAAATATTTCTCAGTGAAACTATTTCTACCTATGAGGTAACTTGAAGACTGTGTGAGGTTCTAAGTCCAGCTAAAACCAGCTTGATATATCAGAAATGAGGAATTTGCAATGGTCTCCTCTGGCCACACATTAGATCTATGCTTGAAAAAGGAGAGTTCTTCAATTAGGCTGGGTATAGAAAGCTAACCAGCTCAGGATTAATTGGCAGTACTGACAAGGTATGCTAGTTTTATCAGGCCAAAACCAGCTTCATTCCCTTTCCAAACTTGAAGCTAAGTAGCTTATTTTAAGTGGAAATAAGGTTTATCATCCTTTGCTGATATTTCAACCTCAGTTAAAGTACCTCACATGCAGCTTTTTTTTCTTTTTTTGTTTTAGTCCAGCCTAATCATATTGTTTAAACTGGAGGAGTAAATCAAGGCATAGAATAGTTCTAGATGCAAGTTGGACTACTGCAATGAATTTGTGATTATTGGGTCAGATTTACTTCAAATACATCTGAGCAGCTATCAATTAGCAGCAATATATCTCCAGTTTGGTGCAGCTGAAAGATGCACCGCAACATTTACCTATGTGACTACATAACTCTGATAGATTCCAGGCCACACTATTCCTCCGTTGGAAACTGACAAAATTGCTACTTATCAGATGGGATGAAGCCTTCATCAGAAACCTGGAATAAAGTTTCTAACTCAGTTCTCCTGTTCTGTTGTGAGGCAGCTTAGCTGTACTTCCATCACACCAGTGAGAATTCATGAAGCAATAAAATTAGATTTCTTGGCTTAGTAACTCCAAAAGAAGCATTTCTTATTGGCATTTTTGAGGAAGCTGGTTATCCATGTTTAACTTTTATGGTTGAAATACTTGATTTTGGTCTCAAATGTTGATTTATATTTACTAAGGAAAAGCTTGTTACAGGTTTTAGGCAAAATAAAAGGAATTATTATCATTAGGTCTAAGCAAAGGGTAGATGATTCTGTGAAAAACTTCAAAGACCGAGCTCTAAAGGTATGAAGTACAGCAAATAAAAAGTGTTGCCAGAATCCAGCAAATTAATTACTTTGAAATACTACTCAATAGGTATAAAACAAGAATTTTAATGTTTCTGTTAAGTAAGATAATGTACCTTTATAAACATTGTTCTCTTTCACAAAAACTTATAATTTTGTCAAGTTTTAACTAAATTAAAATCCTACATTTTAGGATTTTAGTTTAGACTGGTTGTGAGATCTGAAATTTGTTTACTTTATTCATTCTGATAATATTTTTTAAAAATCTATTGTGGAGAAATTATTTTGCCATAATTGGCCCCTAGACTGGGATTAGAAGAAAGCTAATAACATTTCTCACAGGTGCTTATAATTATTTTTTTAATTATTGATATTTATCTTCACTCATCTATATAAGGATTTCCCATTCTACTGATGTTATTATTATCAAGATAGTCTCAGTGAATTTCTTCTTAAGACTCCTAACTCTTCAAAGTTTACTCAGACAAGTATGCTGATTTTCAGTTTTGTAGATTCATGGTTGCCTTAATGTGGCATTTCAATGTAATTGATTGCATGTTGGCGAAGTTGGATCTGGTGATCCAAATGAGTAATTAAATTATTTAAGGTAATATTTTAACAGTTCCTGACTCATTCTGCAAGAGGGCTTTTTCTTTATGGAGATTTAAGAATGTGTGTGGATTCTTGTGATGTATTGATTTCCATTTCTCATGGAAAACAAGCTGATTAGGTATATATCCCTGAGAAAATCTTGATACTGTGTTTCTTGCCTGCTAGTAAGTTTAAGGCATGTTTTTTTATCAGCTAGTTAGAAAAGCTTGTCTCTATTTGTAGATAAGACCAGTTAAACGCTGATAAATATTTTGTAGATAAAGTCTGGCTGAACAGCAGGTCCCAGAGGGCCTGAGTTTAGCTGGAGACCTCTCACTTGCAATCACCCTCAGGGTCCATTACTGGGCCAGTATTGTTTAACATATTCATACCTGACCTGGATGATGGGATAGATGTCTCCTCGGCAGGTTCACTGAGGGCACAAAGCTGTGAGGAGTGGCTGATACCCCAGGGTGCTGTGCAGCCCTTCAGAAGGACCTCAGCAGGGTGCAGAGATGGGCAGGGGAGAACTGCCTGGAATTCAGCAAAGGCAGGGTCCTGCACCTGGGGAAGAGCAGCCCTCTGTGCCAGGACAGGCTGGGGGCTGACCTGCTGGAAAGCAGCTCTGGGCAGCAGGACCTCAGGGTACAGGTGGACAACAAGCTGTCTGTGAGCCAGCAGTGTGTCCTTGTGGCCAGGTGGGCTGATGGCGTCCTGGGGTGCATCAGGAAGAGCAGTGCCAGCAGCTCGAGGGGGGTGATCCTGTCCCTCTGCTCAGCCCTGCTGAGGCCACATTGGGAATGCTGTATCCAACTCTGGATTCCTCAGCAGAAGAAAGACGTGGAGCTCCTTAAACAAGTTCAATGGAAGGCTGCAGAGGTGATTCAGAGACTGGAGCATCTCTCTTATGAGGAAAAAGCTGAGAGAGTTGGGCCTGTTAGTCTTGGGAAAAGACAATTGAGAGGGGAACCTCATCTCAGTCTATAAAATCTAAAGGAACAGTGTCAGAGGATGGAGCCAGGCTCTGCTCAGCATTGCAAGAGGCACTGGGCAGAACCTAATGCACAGGCAGTTCCACCTGAACATTGGGAACAACTTTTTAACTGTGTGGGTGACCGTGCACTGCAACAGGCTGCCCAGGGAGGCTGTGGAATCTCCTTCACTGGAGATATTCAAAAGCCATCTGAATGCAGTTCTGTGCCATGTGCTCTGGGATGGCCCTGCTTGAGCAGGACGGTTGGACCAGATGACCCCACTGTGGTCACTTCCAACCTGACCCATTCTGAGATTCTTATGTGACAGCATTGCAGGCAAACAAAGAAAGCTGGCATTCAGTCGTGCTTTCTGTCTGTACCACCAGGTCAGCCAAAGATTTCTGTTGTACACAGAGCATACAGATCATTTCTAAAGAGGTAGTTTCTTAAAGCTTTTATATTCTGACTGTATACTCATATCCATCAAAATTCAAGTAGTGTCAAAGAGTAGCAATAGGAACACTTATTTGGGTGAAGAAAGGACCTCAGATGTCTCATTTACAAAATTCTTAATACATTATCTGATTTATAGAACATGATACTCTGGAATAGAAATCTTCCTAACTTCAGAAAAAAAAAAACTCAGAAAATAAACCTTAAAACATTTATTTATCTATTACAAAACTCAGTAGAAGCTTGCTGGGAGTGCAGGAAGGAGGGAAAGGAACTTCCTGTTCAAAGCCTTAACCCACAGCATCATGAGAATTGTTTCTATATCTGGAGGTAAAGAAGTCTTTAAAACAAACTGAAAGCATGTAATATAATTAGGTGCATAATATCATAATTTGAAATCTGCTTAGTTCTGGATAATTTCGAGTGTTTCATTTAACTAGATAATGCCATTTTTAAAAGCACAGAACAAATTTCACTTAAAAGAGCTGAGGAAGAGTATGTGCTACTAATGAAAGAGCTATAGATCATGAGTCCACTGGCAAATATACTTCTTCTTTCCTGCCATAACTGTCAAGCCACTCAAAAAAATGTCTGTCAGATATGGAGCCAGTGTTTCCTTCTGTTGTGTGCAGCCACCTTCTCTGTATGCACCACTCATACCTGGGTAAGTTAATATTAAAATAAAAATTACACTTGTTGAGCAAGATATCTGAGAGACATGGCAATGTCATCAAATCTCAGCAAAATTTTCAGACTACTGAAAAATCTCCCTCAAACATTTCAGAAATTAATTTTTTTTTATAATTGTTTGAGATGAAGAGGAACCTATCCAACTGGAAGTATTCAGCCTGTTCCCTTCAAGCACTGTGTTTGTGACAACAGGCATAATCTGTTCCCCTGGGAAAACCAAGGGCTTTTTAATTAGGATTCTGAAGGACCTCATTTGAAGACTAGGCTATATACTTCCTCTAATCAGAGAAATATTTCCTCATTAATCGGTATCACTTCCAGTATATCCAGATCAGACATAAGCCTTCCTCATTACTGGCAGCAGTTGGAGGAAGAGCAAGAGCTGTTGTGTCTTGGGCGGATGAAAAGGTGCGTTTCCCTCCCCCAACAGATTCATCTCACTGCTCTATGCTGGCAGATGGCAAAGGATAACAAAAGGAATGGACCCTATGGTTTTTGGAGCTAAGTACCATTTGCAATGAAATAAAAGTGAACAAATAACATTCTGTAGGTTTGTCTGAAGCACTGGGTCAGATGTACTGTAAAGGGAGTTTTGTTCACCTTGCCAAGAATGGCAAATGGTTTGAGAGCATCTCTTGATGAATGACAAGATGTCTGCCAAGGTAGAGGTTATCTGACAGGATATCTTCTGTACATGTGTTGTTTTTAGGAGTTGCAGGGAATTTTTATATAGTTTCTTTATAATATAGTTGTTAGGTCTACAAAACTAAAAAGATATTTCTAGTCCATAAGGATATCTTTACAGAGATGTTGTGAGGAAAAAAGGCAAAGCTGGAGACATTGCAAAATATTGTAAGCTGAAACGCTCTTTTGTGTATCAGAAAACCAAAATTACCTATAGTGAACATCCATGCTTTTTTAAAAGTATTTACACCTGTGTGCTGATATAAGAGATAAAATGTTTTTCAAACATCAGCAAATTCTTTTTTTCTACTTTATATTCTGGGAAATATTTTCAAACTTGAAATCAAAGTCTCAGTCCCCATTAAAACCAGAGTTCTTTTAGTTATACATAGTAATGTTAATATCTGAAATACAATGAAGAAATATGTCAGTGATTATTAGTAACCATAAAATAAGAAAATCT
This sequence comes from Ammospiza nelsoni, assembly GCF_027579445.1. Taxonomy (NCBI): domain Eukaryota; kingdom Metazoa; phylum Chordata; class Aves; order Passeriformes; family Passerellidae; genus Ammospiza; species Ammospiza nelsoni. The sequence goes on along the minus strand of NC_080634.1, from coordinate 95,924,240 downwards.
TTCAGAACAAAAAGTGCCTTTTTCTAATATTTGTTCTCTTAGACCCTGGTGACGTGTCCTTTCATTTGTTAACATGCAATCATTCATGCTTTATTTTGCCTTGGGAATCTCTGCTATGATTATTTAAGGAAAGTAATTTTGCTGGAATTAACATGATTGACAGCTAACCAGTAGAAAGATATATGGCCCCTCCTTCTGGCAAGAAAAGTGATATGAAAAAGAGGAAGACAAGAAGAAAGATTAAAAGAACAAAGTAATTTGCAACCACATATAAAGCAATGCTTTTAATTTGGATGTTGTATTGTCAGTTGTTATTTAGTTTTCAAAATCTGAGCCATAATTTAATACAGAAAATTGCTATCATGGTTGAAGAGATTTTGCACATAAAAAGCACATTGTAATAGTAAAATGTCCGTGTTGTAGAGGATACAGAGCCTAGTGTTCTGTGCTTACCCCGTAGGCAAGATATTAATTATGTAAAACCTCCAGCTCTTTTAATGTGGTGTGTGCATCTCCTAATAATACTAGACCAAAATTATCAAGAGAAGTTCATGAAAACACTGAGACTACATGTTTTTCTGTCAACAAATGCATCTCCAGTATATTTGCAAGCCTGTACATTTGTCACAAATATCAGAGTTTTGATAAGGAATGCACTAAGGCTTCTACCCAGTTTTGGAAGCTAGGATCAGGTTCCCATTTTGCCTGACTTTTAATAATTCATTAAGTCAGTTTGTATTGGTCTTTTCCTAATGCAAATGTTTATATATTCCTTGAGGGAAAGTAATAGAGACTAATTTGACAAAATAACAGTCCCAGACTCAACAGGGATGTAAACAATTCAGTCTCAAATTATGAATTGAATTCAGTCAGAGAAGTGATAAGCTGTTTTGTCTGCATTAAGTAGTTCTCAAAAATTGTGAAATATAATGCAATATTTCAGCTGTTGTACAATGCTACACAGCAGTTTGTGGTTTGCCTTCCTACAAGGAAGGCTACATACAAATGGGAAAAAAGAAAAGAAAATAAAAAAAAAGAGGGTGAAAACCCATAAAGTATTCTAAAATTTCAAGCTTCTCTTTTTTCCCCAAAACAAATTTAAATAACAATTGGATTTTCAATATTCATTCTCTGAAGCAGTTTGTTTTTTAAAAATTAATTTTTCTTTCTATAAATGGACAGATTTTGTTGAAAACTTGTTCTGACAAGGAATGTACACCCCCCCTCTAATCAGGAGCAGTTGTGAATGTGGCTTACATTTTAAAACCCAATTTAAATTGCATTCATTGCTAGAGATGGATGTGGTGATACAGCTTTATGCTTTTTCTTGTAGAAATTCCCTTGGAGGCTAATCGACCTCCCGATAACCTCCCCTGCCCAGCAAAGCCATTCTGGACTAGATTTATTATGTAACAATCCATGTCTGACATTTATGCACACAGCCAGTCCTGTGACAATCAGTAGTGCATTGAACTAGTGTGCTTTTGAAATGAAGACAAACTTCTTGGGCATGATTTCTGATAAAGGCTCTGCTTGCCCCTGAGGATTGTTTTTCCCAGCTTGTTTTAAATTATGCGGTTTTTTCAAATGATTTTACTTTGTTTGTTTGCTCTACAGGAATTTATTTTTAGGGCTGGATCCTCATCTAATGGCATGGTAGGGGGTTACAATGACTGCAATGGAAACATATTTATGTCTTTCAACAGTGGTTCACTTTTTTCTCCCTTACATCTGTAGCCTGATATGCACAGAGCTTTAGACATCAAGGAAACGTGGAATATGGAGAAAAAAAATACGGAAGGATCTCACAACAAGCAGTCTGCCGTATTATTGTTGCAAAGTAGGCAACAGAATACCCAAAATATTCAATTTGCTCACTGAGTGAATTGAGTTTCTCCTCCAAATCAGGCTTACAATGACTCAGTCCCAAGTACAGAATAGTAATACCTCTGTCCTTATCCCATTTCTTCTGTCCAAATTCTAGGTGACTGCTCTACCCTGATCCTTCCACTCCTGTCCACAATAAAATCCCTTCCCTGAATGCATGCAGTGACAGACAACAAATCAGATGCAACATCAGCAGCTACTCTTTTATTTATACAGAGAAGGAACATCTGCTTTCTTCAGGCCTGACCCCCGACTTTCTTTCCCCTGGGACTTGTAACCTCTTGGGCAGCCTGAGCCCAGAAATTCACTTGATGCTGACACAGAGAGGACTTGTGCTTAACAGGTTTCCCTTGAAGTACATTCTGTAGAAGCAATCCTGACTGTAAAGAAATATAAATGGGAAAGGATAACTGATTGTAACCAGGCATTTTTGAAACTTCCCTGAAATGGTTTTCCTTGATATCAGAAAATGAGTACCTATATTCTTAGAAACCGGACTTTAGGAAGTTTTTTTCCTTCTCTTACAAATTAAGTTTTTAGCATAGCTGCTAAAGCAATCTTGAACCCTGCTTTTTTATTTCTGTTCCGTATAATAGGTTTTGAGTAGAATTTTGATTCTATTCTGTACATGGTCTGCTTGTGTATTTCATCCATGTTTTTGAAATACAGACTGCTTTTGTCCTAGAACAGAAATACTTCTGTCAAAAACAACAGATGTATTATTCACTTGCTTGAATTCTTATTATCTGTAATATCTTTTTTTTCCCCAGTGACCAGGTGTTTGAAATTGGAGTATTAGATATTTTTGGATTTGAAGAATTTCAAAAGAATACTTTTGAACAGGCAAGTGTGGATGCTTTGCTGAATTTAATGTACCTGTTGTTATTTCTCTAATTAACTAGTTTTGATCAGAATACAAACACACATGAAGGTGAACATTTTCTCTTAAAATATTTTTTCCATTATACCTATATGTATATGCATTATATCCTGGGTTTTGTACAGTTGTTGACAATTTAAAATTATATAGTAAATGTCTATTGTGATTTTGAAGAGGGGTAGTATTAGCTCTGAAAAACAATCTGAGGGAAATGGTGTTGTTTGTTTACATTCTTGTGGTATTTATACTTCAACTAGATCAATGCATAGAAGGACAATATACTGAATTGGAAGAAAGATCAAAAGATCTTCAGATACCTTAGAGAAAAAATAAAATTAAAATCCTGCATTATGCTAAGTGCCATTATTGGCAAATTCACCTCTGTGTGACTTCACAACATGTGACTTTTCAAAAAATTGAATTGCATCCATGGAAAAGAAATTGAAATTTATGTCACTTAATGCTTTAAAATCCTTTTAAATATCAAACTTTCTTTAAGAGGTTTGCCTACCTTCAGCATTAATCACTGAACACCAGAGCTCTTGGAAATTACATATTTCAGAAAGCATTGGTGACTCTACACAACACACTCAAAGAGGTCTTTAAGTTGTTGTTCAGTTTTTCATTCATTCTGTGATGCAGAGGAAGAAAATTGAAGCATAGAACAAAACTCAAAGCAGAGAAAAGAATTGAGAAGGCATCAGCAGCAACAAAGGACTTGTTATTGTTTGAAATTGGGATTTGCCCCTTTTTCCCAGTCAGTCCATTCTTTTGTGGCTCAGCTTCCTCCTTGTAGTGAAATAGAAATCATAGAGCCACATCAGTTCAGCTTGTACAACATGTTTACATTGCTACCCAATTTCCAAATGTTTGAAAGCACAAAAAAGGTTAACTTGTACATCAAAGGCGCATGTAAGAAGGCAATAAAATAAATTCCAGTTTCCCTCTCACAAAATTCTTTTTGCTGTTACAGTTCTACCTTGCTTGAACTTTATTCTGGATTAAGGAGTCTTCCTGTGTACCAATATTCCTAGTATTTACTCATTGTGAATGCCACCTTCAGGGGGAAATATAAAGTGAAAAATTAAAAAAAAAAAGAGATTGAATGTATGAAAAAAAAAATTCATAAGCCTCCTGATTAATAAGTATGAAGTATTCTATGCAATTTGAATACTTCTCAAAAGAGAGAGGTTCATCTTGGGACTTTTTGGTTATTTTCCTTTGATCCTGTTCTGCATTGTATTTTTTGTCTTGAAACTCATAAAAGATCTGCAACTGACATCATGAAATACCATTTATTCAATTTTCTGGGGTAAGTAATTTTCTGTTTAATATCTGCAAAGGATACTTGAAGTGAAAATACAAGATCTAAGAAAAATTAGCGAAAAGGACTTAATTTTATTATTTCTGTGTGGCAAACATGATAATTTCAAAGTCATATTTGAATTTCTATTTCATTTTTTCCTAAATAAATATATTTCAAGAGACGCTTACTGTCCCTCCACCTGTACTGAATTCATTTTGTTGAATAATATGAACTAATAATCTGAGTCATCTCAGAATCTATTTAACTGCATTCCTGAAAAGACAAAGAGAAGTGAGAGTTTTTTATATGAACTCTATAATGCAGTTAACGTATCTGATTCCTGAAGTGGTGGGTTCTAGTATCAGTGAAGAGAAGCAGTTTGTATCTCCATGTAGTACATGCTAATCATGCAGACTTACCCCTGACAGCCTGAACTTCAAAGCTGGAGCTCTCCAGCAATGTAGTCTAGTTCAGAGTTCTGCCTGGGCTTATTAACCCTAACAATAAACAGTCTTGTTAGCCCAGATGGGGTCCTCATGCAGAACATTGCATCATGTCTGCAAACATGCCCAGAGTCAAGGGCTGTGATTGCGGAATGTTAGCATTAAATGTTTCAAACAGACTGTATTGGAGCCATAAAAATTATTTTTTAATCACATTTAGATTAGCATATTTGAAAATGTCATTAGAAAATTAATTTTAGGGAAAATTAATTTTTTTCATGTTAGTGTATAATAGGGCATTCTTTCTAATATCTGTTTTCCTTGTTTCTTGGAAAAAATTATGACTGTTTTCAATAAAAATTAAAATCTCCTGATTGCCCAAAACTGGGGACATTCAAAGTAGCTGTGTGAATCTTCCTGGAGCTTTATATCAGGCTGGTAGATAGACAGTGTAATATCATAATTAAGAGAGTAATAAGATAGTAAATCACACGTCAGTTTTAATAAACTGTGTTTGATGATGCTTCAGGCAAACAGAGATGGATAAACTAGGTAGAATAACTTGTTTACTCCAGTGTATGTTTTGGAATGACAAGGCATTAGAGTATTGAAATATCAAAGTCAAATGAAGAATTGGTCTAGGAACAACTCATGCACAATGCAAAGGAAGACATCTGTCAAGGGACTAGAAAAGTAAGATGAATTATGCCTACACCAAGATCTAATAAATTTTACAGGCAAAAAGATGTGACTGACAGCTTGTAGAGAGAAAACTTTTATAGGCCATTGTAAACAAAGAGGCGTTAGAAGTTAAAATCATTAATAATTGTTTCCCTTTTATTGGGTGAGTATTGGTAAGCCTTTATTGCATAGAACGTGTGATATAAGAGCAAAAATTGGACATGTAATACTTAAATAAAAGCAAATAAGTGTGTGGAATAAGCAATAGTGAGGGGAGTTTTGATTTTTGGTATGAAATTTAAAAGCTGAAAGGCAGGGAACACTGTTTTTAGAAGGCACAATCTGAAGGAGTCATTGCTCAATAAAGACTGAAAGCTTCTGAATCACCAGGACCCAGTGAGTTACTGCTTTTACTGCTCATCAGCTGAGCTATGGTAAATGACTACAGTACACTTTGAGCTCACCCTAATAACAATTTACAATCACTTCCTAGCAGTGATCATTAGCTTGGGAGCAGCATTTTCCTGGAGCAGCTGCATACCTGCTGTGCCAGAAGAGCTTTGTATACAACCACACTGGAACATGGTCAGAAGTGAGCAGAATTTCTCTTTCCTATTCTGTAAATGGCCTTTGTTTTGTGGTCATTTCAGGAAATATGAGTTCTCTACCAAAAATACCAATGGCAGTTTCCAGTGTTAATTCAATGTTTTCTCAGGCTTCCTATTTGAGAGGGGCTGTATTTGTTTCCAGTTTATTCTGTACCCCTTTAAAACTAGAAGATGTCCTCTTCTAGTAGAATTTAAAACTAAATGAGATCTTATTCATGGCTCCTTCACAGCACTAATCCAAATAGTACAGTCAAGGAAGGCTACAACCTTCATACTTATGATAGGATATTTTTGACCACAAACTCATAAGCAGTGAATATAAGAAGCAATAAGCAGATTGATAGTGGCCTGAACCAATTTCCCCCAGCTGTATCTAAGAAAAATGTATTATAGAGGAAGAACCAGAAAGTGGAGGAGAAAGAGTAGTTTTTCTTCCCCCTGCAGAAAGTCAGGTCTTTCTACAGAAATGGAAGTCTGGACCTGTAGATTCACCAAAAAGAACAATAATGCAAGAAAGTTAAATGGACAATGCTAGCAGTCTTTCCTGTCCAATATAGAATTCAAATGAGAAACTGAAAAAAGTATTTAGCTCTTGGTAAATTCTGTGTTTATCTCTTGCATGGTATTTTATGTCTGTAGGCCTCTCAAGTTTTGCGGTAGAAAGTATCTACATATTATTCTTTCTATAGGAAATAAAATGATTTGTCTAAATTAGTACTGCAGGTCAGTGCAACAGCCAAGTGTCTCTTGACTCCCATTCAGCTCCGTGGCCGTTAAAGTACATGCACATTATCTGTGTGATGCAGTAGAGCCCTGGGAGAGGCACAGCTTCTATGGCAGGTCTGTGCAGCACACCTCCTGCAAAAGAAACCACCTGGCTCTGAGAGCAGAGAGCATTGCCTGCCCTACTCAGGACTCTACTCCAGTCACTGTGGTGAAGCAGAAGAGGTCATAGAATCCATTTGTGTTGGAATTTTCACCTATGTTTATTATTAGGTGTGATAGATTTTAATTTTTCAGCATGTTATTTCTATGGTTAACTCAGTTGACACTACATTTTTGTCACATATTTCCTAGCCAGAACAACCATAACAGATTATTTTATGTTAAATTGCATTGTCTCAGCCATTAGATTGTTTCTAGCTGTCTAAATGTGAGGTCATGATGTCTATTTTGAAGTGGAGGGTATGAATAGACAAAAGTTACATGATGTAACTTTTCTACAGTCATTGCTGCCTCAGTGACAGTAGAGGAGAGGTCACACACAGGTTTTTACATTTGGACAGTCTGAAGGAGCATTTAAAGATTTTGTTTTGTGCAGAAGAAATCAACCTTCTTTGGTTTTGTCTATGCAGAGCATAGGTGGAGGTTGCTGTGTGCCTCTGTGGAATAGGCAGCTGCTGGTGCACACGGAGCTCTATTACTGTGTAGGGACTTAATGCAGAACCTTCCATGCAGTTCCCAGTGCTGGAGTATTCCTTACTCCCTGTAGGATGATGGAAAGTGCTTACTACGTTAATTCAGTTTTTAAAAAGGAAATATGACGTGATATTTTTAAGTCAGAGTTTTGCTGGCCTCCATACACAGGAAGGTTTTAACAACCTTGTTGTGGAGCAGTGAAGCCCAGGTGATCCTTGGCACCAGGGAGCCAGGCAAGAGGAGGAGCCAGAGGATGGCCGTGCCCTCCCTGCAGGGCAGCATCCCTGGAGCTTGGGGGACAGAGCAGTGCCCATCAGCACCCCTGACATGGCAAGCAGCCAGATGGAGCTGGGACCCTGTCACAGGCAGCTGGAGAAAGAGCTGGAAGCTGGCACTGCCAAGGCACCACCTGGGTCTGGGCCCATCAGCAAGGAGTGGGTGGGGGCCCCAGGGAAAGCTGAGCAGGGCTGTAATAGCCTATTTCTTCCCTCAGGGGCCTGGCAATCCTGTGTTTTACTTTCTTAGTCCAGCTCCAGAAGATCTTATACTCTTCATGGCCTTTGTCAGGGTGTACTCCTCCCTCTTCCCTCTTAGACTCTTTGGTCTTCTTCTTCCCAGCGCACACATTTCTTTCTCTTTATGCAGGGCACTATTATCTTTCCAGTGTTCCAGTCAACCACTGAAAAACCAGTGTTACTTGACTTTAAAGCTGGTTTATCATGAATGACATTGAAATAATTTTTTAAAATTCTTTTACAGTAGATTTTTTGTAGCCAAAAATAAAATAATCTATCTCAAATTGAGATCCCCAGTTTATGAGTGGTGAAATACTGTACAACAACATTGAACTTACATACATACTTACTTTTCCACAGTAGCACCCTTTTTATCCCATAGTACTTAGTTTCTGGCCAGCATTACAAGTGAAAAAATAATTAGAACTGTTTCAGTTTCAGAACAATTCCAAACTCTTTCAAGGAAAGATTGTTGTTACCATGTTTTTTTTCTTAGTTTGGTTGTTTAATACTTTCATACCTCCGAAAAGTTAGTGGGGGACTATTCCACTTTGTATTGAAATTGTCCCTTTTTTGAGGGGCATTTCAGACCCTCCTTTGTGGAAAACTTCTCAGGTGACAGCTACTTGTAGCAAAGTTTAAATATAGCACCAGGCTCTCTTTTACATTATTTGAGAAACACAAATCAGCTAATGGCAACTGATCCCAGAGATGACAGAGTCCCAGTGAATTAAAGATCTTCTGACAGAGGTAGGACTATGTCTGAATTTGTGTTGGAGCTGCATGGAGAACAAGAAATCTGTGTTAGATTCTGTTAGCCCTAGAAGGCAAAGGAAGAAATGTAATGGTCCTGGTTTTATTATCAATTCCTCAGAAATATTCTGATGGGTACTATACATACAGAAAAGGATGTTGAAATGTTTGGGTAGCAGACACAAAGGGGAACAGCATTCAAGATACTTCTGTAAAATAAGTGTCAAGCTTAGATTTAAAAATATTTTCTGAGTCCAACCTTAGAAAAAAGATGATTCTGTGTTTCATTATCTTAGAAATTATGTTTTTGAGAAACGCTAGGGCAGTTTCTTGCAGGTGAAATTTGACATTGTAACTTCATCATCTCAACCCATAAATTAGGGCCTGATGGATATGTTGAAATGACAGCTGTTAGCTTTACTCCATGTTCTGAATACACATTCCTTGGGAGGGTTAATCCTTCTGCATGAACAAAGGATGTAAATGAGTTTTCCAAAGGGTCTTTGCATCCATCTTTCTTTCACTGATTGACAGTCACCAAGTTTGCTTTCCACAAATTTCCTTCTTTTGTAATGCCTTTTTCAAATAGGCATAAGAGCCTGAAAATTGAATAAAGAGCAGGAAAATTTCATTAGTCATGGGTGCTTTTCTGTCTTCAGGGCACAGCACAATTTTGGTATTCTACCTAAATTTTAATTTGAAGGGCACTTAGTCTAATGTGATGAATACTTATTGCTTTTACTAAATGCCATTTTATTATTTTCCAAAATCTAAAGTTTGGGTGGTGCTGCAAGTTATGATTGTTTTTGTTTGGGTTTTTCGTTTTGTTTTTGTTTTTTAAATACTTGAACAAGCATATTTTTTCTTCTAATAATATTCTGACAGGACTTTTTGGAGAAGAGAAACAAATACATGGTGTATTTATTTTCACTGAGATGAGATAGTGAGTTAATGTAAAAAAGATTGGTAGAAAGAGAACTACTTAGAAGACATAATATGGAGTCCATGAGATGCATATCAAGAACAGTTTAACAATGTTTAATGTCAAAAAGTACCATAGGTAATGCTGAGTAATGCTGCTAGTTAAAGCAAATATAGTTCTTAAAGGCATTTCCCAAATTTACTTAAAAATCTATTTAAATGTTTTGGTTTTGGTTTGTTTGTTTGTTTGTTTGTTTTTAATAACTGTTATATTTCAATCTAATTTACATGAGTACAGGTAAATACATGTTTAAAAATGTGATTCTATGAACTTTTCAAATCTTTAGACAGAAAGTATATAATTGCTTTATGTAATACTTAGAAGATTTGAAGCAAAAGAATTAGGGTTTGCAAAGCTAGTTTAGTTCATATCCATCCCATTTCTTCATTTCAGCTGCTTTAGCTATTCTGTCGACCTGTGCCAAGCTTTTAATTTGAAACATTCCTTTCATTACCTCTTCCCAGCAGGTTGTATAAAATGCTGAAATGGAGAAAGAACGGATCAGAATGCGTTGCTTTCCAGCAGCCCTTGGCTGTTCTCCTGGTTCTCGTTCTGCAGAGCTGTTCTCTCAGCCACTGCTCCAGAGAGCAGCTTTGGGTTTGCAGTTTGCACTTTGCACAAGGGCTTGAGCTGCTTTCTGCCCTGGTCTGCAGAACCTTGGTGCTGCTGTGGCAGGTCTGCCAGTCTGGGTCACGATGTTGCTTTTGTTGCTAAGAAGCACCCCAGTGTATGCCATAATGCACTGGTTGGTAAAATTTAAAAAATTGGTTTTTTCTTTACCATCATGAATATTTTAATAAAATACTATTCCTTTTATTTTGCTACTTAAAACCATTGCTGTTTATCAGATCTTTGTAAGACATGTCTAAGACAATCTTTCCTTTGTCTCAAATTGTGTAGTTCAATAGTTTTGCTGCACAGTCAGGCTCTCAAATAGTTTTTTTAATGCATTTTAAGAGATTGGCTCATGATTAAAAGTAAGCTTTATGGGAATTTTGACAGCTTTTCTTATTATAGAATACACCTTTGTAAAGTTGAATGACCTGGTTCTGTAAATAGGTCATCTGCAAATAAAGATATATACAGCATGCATAATTTTAAGGCTTTACCATATTCTGCAAAGTGTAAGCTTGTCTGCCTTATAAAATAATGTTAACAAGCTTCTGGAAAAATTTTGTAATTAGAATTCCAGAAGTGATCAGTAAAGCACATTTTGCCTGCCACAGAGTTAAAAAAGCTGTCTTTGCATAAAATAACAATTGAAGTATGTAACTGGAAGTCAATTGCATTCTTCTATTGCTAAGATAACAATCTGAATGTTTATAAATCCCACTTTAAAGAAATATTGCTTTTATTTGAGGCTGTCTTTTGTCTGCACTGTCATGCATTAGTAAAAGCAGTTAATAGACATTTGGTTGTAAAATGAGCTTTGTCTCATTTCTTCTTGCTGTTTTTCACACTAGTCCATTTTATTGTGTAGTGAGTACAAGTTGGCTGTGCTAACAGGAGATGTTAATGGAAAATTCAGGCAACTCTTACATATTACTTGGGTTCTCTTCCCTCATCTGGATGTTACGCCATGTAATTTTAGGATTGATCTAAATATTTCATACCTTTTAATATGACTTCCTGGGAGAATTGCTTTACACACTTTATTCATGGGAGATATAGTTTATGACTGGCCAACACAAATATGTGAATAGTTTAGACTGAAAAGAAAATGCATGCAGGCATTCCTTGTATCATTCTTCATATGAAGTGTTCTTACACCCTTTTAGGAGTTTCTTTTTTCTTAATTCCTAGTCATAGTTAATGTAGCATTGGAGGAGGTTTTAAAATTTTCAACTAAAATTTCCACTTTAATGTCAAAAAAAAACAGTTTAAACATTTATTCCACAAGGTTATTAAATACTTACCTATTTTAGCAGGCAGGCTTTGAATAAAATACAAAAACATAGAAATAAGCTGGTACAAATCCCATCTGTTTTTAACTGAAAATCATATCTCTGTGAATCTGTTTAGTTTTATATCCTATAAGGCAATCAAAAAAAAATATTTTAGAAGTGTCTACTCTATTTATGTCCCCAAACGTTGAACTTTTCTATTGAAGACCATTTTCTCCCCAGCCTTCCTTTAGAATATGTATAAAATGGAGAGCAGTATCTAACAGAATGTCTCTGGGTGTTTTATATGTTTTGGTAAAACACAATGAGCTCTTAAGAGACTTCAGACTTCTGTGACATTGTATGTGGAAACAGAGTTCTATTTTTGCTAGCACTGAACTAACTACAGACTCAGGATCTTAAACAAATATGTAGGGTGTTTTTTTTGTTGCTTTTGTTTTTTTTTTCTAAAAGCACATTGTATTTGCATAACCTTCCTGAATATGAAATGCAGAAGAATATTAAATATGCCAATAATATATAGAGTTATCCTTCTTCATTCAATGGAATGCGTGTAGATTTATACTGTATTGATAATGCTTATATTTGATAACTCTTATGTGGAGTTCACAATGAACTGTGCAGGCAGAAAATTATGTATTCCCAATTTAACAATAATGGTTGTTAAAATCTAAATTTCCCTAGGGTCTTCCTAAATTTGTAGTCTACCAAGAGATACCATATTGTGGATTGACATTTCTTCAAATTCAATATCAGACATGCAGTAAAACCTACATCGATGAATTATCCAGTAAACATCCAATATTAATTTTTTCTTCATTTTACAACAGCTGTGTGTCAACATGACCAATGAGAAGATACACCAGTACATCAATGAAGTGCTTTTCCTACAAGAGCAAGCAGAATGTGTACAAGAGGGAGTTGCCATGGAAACAGTGTATTCTCCTGGTAACCATACCACAGTCTTGGATTTTTTCTTTCAGGTACTTTCCAGATCCGTTTTACACCATGTATATTTATACACACTCTGTGCATGTTAGGCTAATAAAAACTTCTGCTTGCATTTTCCAATTTGTGGCAAGGCTGTGGGTCAAAGAGGCCGTGGCTCAGTGGCTCACAGGGCTCACTAAGAGAGCAGGGCTGAGGAGGATGCAGCAGCCTCTCCCTGCCTGTACCAATTCCGTGTCACCTCTGTGTGTGTTTTGGCACTGTGACTGTGCTGCCCTAGGGCTGACGAGGCTCTGTCCTGAGCCTGGCAGCTTCTTTAGTGCCTGAAGCTTCTTTCTGGACAACTGCTAAGAAGCAAGTAACACAATCACTTTCTAACAGATCATCAATAGTGACCATTTTTGGTAACAGAAATACTGTTCCCTACATTTCTTATAGAAGGACCAGCCTTGGACACTTACCAAAATATTTCAATATTTTTCTATTTTTCCTGGTTTTTGAGGTGATATATGTTTCTGTTTACTAAATTACAAGCTGTGTTATGCTACAAGGAACAACTGAAATTCTATTTCTCCTGTATAAAATGAGAAAAATCTATTTTTCATTTCAGAAACCATCAGGCTTTTTGTCAATGCTGGATGAAGAAAGTCAATCTATTTGGTCAGTGGAACAGAGTCTTTCTAAACGCATTCAGTCTTACCTGGATACATCAGATACAAATACAGTTTATTCTTCTACAAAAGATGGAAATGGTAACCTTGCCCCAAAGGATCTGGGCTCTACCTTCACTGTTATGCACTATGCTGGGAGGGTAAGTTGTTTGAATGTCATTTACATGCAGTTAATGAAAAAAGTTAACACAACAAAATTTTACTTGGCTTCTCCAACTCCTGGCCATAAATAGGATTTCACTGTCAAGTGCTAAATTTTCAGAGGACAGCTTAGAATCTCAATGGCATATCTAGTGTATAAGATGTGTAGCTTACATCTCAACATGCAGGATATGGGCTACCTAGTTCTGGCTCTGGTTCAGTCTTCCTTGTAGAAGGAGGTGATTCAGATCCCTCAGCACAGATGTTTAATGCTGCTCTAGCTGGCTCCATTTTGCATACAGATGTGGTTCCAGAACAGTACAGGTTCCCTGAAGCTGCTGTGTTGTATATGTAGATAGCTGGGTTACCAGCATCAGTCTGGTAAAACAATCAAAAACAAACGCCCCCCACTTTTTCTGTTAGTAGTCATAATATTTTTTTTTTTCCCACAAAAACCCCAGAACATGCTTAATGTCTTTCAGCATGACTGTAAAATTAGATTAATATTTTTTTTATTCCCTTGCCTGCAATGTTCACAGGAATAGTGTAATCAGTTCTTTTAGACTTCTTACACTTTCCTTTCCAATACTTCGTTTTCATATTGTCCCCACAATCACATAAAACTCAAAGCAAGCAAGTTAGATATGTTTTTAAAGGGATAGTTTTTTGGTGTGGTTCTCTTTTCTTTTTTTAAATAATCTGACAGTGGTATAAATAGGGACAGATCTACTTTGTGGCCTCTCATTTGGAAATTAAGCTGAGGGGTGTCTGGAGTTGCAAAATTTGTTCCTGCCCAATGACAGAAATGTGGTCATTATGGAAAGGACTATTTGAGTATTGCTTAAGTTCCTGACCCAAATACTCTGAATAACTCTCTGTAGGTTCTTCTTTCATCACAAACCCTTCTACTTAGAATCAAATTTTTTGCCAAAGTTAAGTGGTTTGAATACCTCCACTACTGGGACTTGTCAGTAGGAATGTGGGCACACAGAGATTAGATAACAGTACAACCAAGATTTTGTGAAACTTACTAGTACTTCAAGTGATGGAATAAAGAATTGACCATGAACTTCAGATGTCTACTTTAATTTATAAACTTTTTTAACACTTATTACACAAGTATTTTTAATGCTGTTCTGCTTATACTATTTTGTAATAAGAGCTCAAAAAGGTTCCACACCCCAAAACTTGACATGGCAGCAGCATCAAGGCATCTACATTAAAATCACAATCAGAATAATAAGCAAATTTCTTCAAAATGGAAGAAATTTTTTTTGTCTTATTTTCTGAAGAAGCAATCAGAAGATTTGTAAAGACCAATATTTCACGTTCTGAAAGTTAAACTGTGCGTGGTAAAGAGGACACTTTTCATTAACATGTGTTTTAGTCTTGCATGGTTGTTTAGATTTTTTGTTTCATAACATAGACATTTGGTTTGACCTTTTCCTAATAATAGTAATGACATTTAATCTAAAAGCATGAACAAATAGACAGCTCTCGAAGAAATGTAAATCCACACATTCTTTTGAAGTCAGTGGAGATCCTCTGATTTACATTGGCCAAGGAACTATTCCAGTCAGGTTGTTCCTTGCATCCTTACATCAGTAAAATACTTAGCCCTGCCAAAACAGAAAAGGTCTCTTGCAACTTCTTAACTCTGCTCGCTTTAATAGTAATAGAGTTAAATCCTTAAAGACACTTGCATTTTTGGTGTCTTGTGGGACTATTATCTAGCTATCATAGACTTAAATTGACAGCATTTCATGATATGTATTTATATAAAACTTTTATTGTAGTGTGACTGTACTAAATGACACAAATTGAGTTTATTCTGAGACTAGTGCATCTTCATATGTTGAGAACCTGAATATAAAAACTCAGATTTTAAAACTGCTGATGCTTTCTTTATATTGCACTATTACTACATTTAGTAGCTCTTTATAGAGGTCATTGGTGATATATGCTTTATGAAAATTGTTAAAGGATGTTTTAAGTATATCAGGATTTATTGGCACTCAAAAATAAGAATTTAATATATAAAGTATCAATATAGTTTGGCAGATTTTGAGACCCATTTTTATAGTCTGATATCAATTAAATGGGTCTAACATGAGTGAAGTATAAAGCAATCTTACCCTTGATTGTTGCCTTCAGAGATCTCCCAATTTAAACCAATTTTGTTCTCACCACAATTTTTCACTGATTTTTCTCCTTTAACTTGGTAAGGCTTCTCTGTATTTACATGAGTGTAACTGGAAATCAATCAGACCCAGAGGGTAGAGAAAGAATTACCAGTAAATTGTGACAGGTAATCAAACAGAAAAGTCTTCATTTCTGGCATTAATCATTGATGCTCAGGTGATGTGTCCAGGCTGGCAGTTGGGGAGGAAGCCACACTGGATGCAGCAGGCTCTGTGTGAAGGCACACATCCTGATTTCTCTAGGTAACTGTTGTGACTGCAGTGTACTTCATAGCCAGTGTTAAAAGGCTACTCTGAATCATTAGAAAAAAATGAAAAAAGAAAGCTAATATTCTGTGTTGGCCCTTGGTATGAACCACTTTTGACCTTATAATTTGGGCTTCTTTTCAACGGTAGTGTATGGTTGTAGGTCAAAGTCCAGAATGAATTAGGTTCATTTCTTTTCTCAGACACTTGCAGTAGCTATTTTAGCAAGTCAGAAGTGCAGTTAAACTGGAAAATGCAGTTATTAAAAATACTTCCTCACTGAAAAGACCTACTTTTGTATATTTAACTGAGATTGACAGACAAAGTTTTGTGAACAAAAGTGTTATATCCAGCTTTATATTCTGAGATAATTACAGCTGATACAGATGTGTCCATGCAATTTTAAAGGCCTCTCTAATATGTTCTTATTTGGTGAAATTTTGTGTCAGGATAAAGGTAGAAAAATTATCTTTTCCTCTACTATCAAGTTTTTTAGTTGAATGAATTTGTGTCATTAACTGGGAGACATTGTGCATTCCCTTAAGTTTCATGCTCAGCAACTTTTCTTAAGACTAAATATGTCATATTATTGATCCAAGCATAATGAGCATTAAACTATCCCAGAAAAAGCAGTACTGAGTGAAAAAGAGCAGACAGAACGGGTCAGAAGTTAAAGAAAGACAGCACAATGTTGAATTGAGACAAAGAACACAGAAGAGGCTCAAAGTAAGGGGGAAAAGAAATCCAAATAATTTGGAATCCTTGCTTAATTTTCTGGCTGAATCAATATTTCATGGAAGTCTGCGTGTATGATACCCTTCTGAGAAACCTCAGATTATTTTTTTTTTTAATTTATTTTCTTGTCTGTTTTGGAGGGAAGAAAGAGGAACAATATGCACAAATTAACTTCTGCACATGGAAGAAATCAGCACAGGGCTCAGATATTTTATTGGAATCTGAGAGTGAATATGGTTTTACACAAATGTGACAGAATGATCCAGTGGAAGAGAGAAAATGGATTTTGCCTCATTTCTTTTGAATTTTGCTATTATTCCTGAACAAGATTAAATCTGTCTTTTTCTGCATGGGCAATATGATATATTGCTTGTGAACACACATGAACACATGCTTAGCAAAGGCCACTGTGAGCATCAGTACTTTATCATATCAAGTATTTTACTTTATCTCCTAGTTTTAATTTTACAGCTGAACAGAATCCCACAATGCCTTGACACATTGTAAGTCTTTTCTAAGAGCTGTTTAACGTCTTGGTATCTGAGTGCTGTAAGACAAAAAGCTTATCTGTTTTGCTCAGGCAGAAGGTAGAAGAGAATGATTTAAGTGTTTTATAACTAAAAAAAAATTGATTCTAGTGAACGGCTTTATCTGGAGGTTGTTTAACACATTTCTCTAAATACTGGCAGTCTAATTTCTTCCAGAAAATTTTTGCTCATCTAGGGCATTGCTTTGTTTCTGGTGCCTGGTATGACTGTGGGTATCCTGAGGTGCTTCTCACAGACACTGTCTGTGGGGGAAGAGGCACACACAGCACCTTGCAAACTTGCCTTGATGTAGCAAAGAGTTTTATGGGTGCACCTGACCCTCAGCTGAAACTATCCTAAGAATCTGTAATACTGAATCTCTAGGTTCATTTATTGATAACATTAATATTTACATTGTGGGCTCTCACTTAAGGAAGGGCTTCACATTAATTATATCTTTGAACTGTTAGGCATATCTGTAGCTGTGATTTTTGAAGAATAACATTTCCATCATTGAACTTTCTCAAGGACTCAAAGTTCTTTATTTTTTTTAAATTTTATGGAAGAATTAATATACCACCAAGTAAATAAGAAATATATTGTCTTAGTAAGTGCCAAGAAACACAGCTTTACCTAATAGTCGTATTTAAGATAATGGTATTTGCCTCATTATTCATGTGATCTGAATAATACATCATCATAATTTAAACTTTATGCTGTTTAAATTAAACTTGAATTTACAGATTAAATAAACCCCTTGTCACTGTTTGCATTGCCACTGTTTTGACTTCTTGTACTGTAATAAACTGAGCGGACCTAAAGATCAACAACTTTGCTCTATAAATCAGTGCACTTAATGTTCCTTTGAGTGTAGATCTTTCATTTCTCAATGTTCCTTTGAGTGTAGATCTTTCATTTCTCAGCTACCTGCATATCAAAAATACCTCTCAGCTGTCAGCTCACCTTCACCAAGGCAGTCTTCTCTCAAATGCCTTGTATGTCCCAGGCAG
Source organism: Ammospiza nelsoni (assembly GCF_027579445.1). Taxonomy (NCBI): domain Eukaryota; kingdom Metazoa; phylum Chordata; class Aves; order Passeriformes; family Passerellidae; genus Ammospiza; species Ammospiza nelsoni. The sequence goes on along the minus strand of NC_080634.1, from coordinate 95,906,383 downwards.
ACTCTGAAACTGAACCTCTAAATCAAAAGACAAAAGGAGGTGGATTAATCAATAAGGATGCTTTCATTTTCACTATTTTTCCCCAGGCTGAATCCCCAGACAGAACAATCAAATCAATCTAATCTAAACTGTACCAAGGCATATAAAGGCAATTTGACACAGATTCTGGTTTTTACATAGACGAGACAGTCTTGCTTTTTCTTCCTTTCTCTCTCTCTTGCTTTCTTTAAGTAGTCTTGATTTGGGATTTTCACTTTCTGGAGAAAATTATAAAATGCTTTCCCCCACCCATGTATTTTGTTGCAAAATACTTCCTTCTTTCAAAATGCTATTCTATCACAGTGTTAGAATAAGGCTTGCAGACTATAAAATTATTTAACTCACTCATTGCTTAACAAGACTTGTTTTGGAAGGTTTATAAACCCAGTGATACTTAAAAAATGGTACATGCAAGCATATCACTCACATTCAAGTACTGGCAGAAAATTAGCAACTACAAGTGTCTCCCTGTGCACCAAATTGTCCTTGGACATGTTCTCAAAAATTTCTCCTTTGCTACATTGTCTTATAACCTAAAATTTACAACACAGGCAAAACTGAATTTCTCAGCTATATTTTGCTATTAAAATAATAAAATTCCCATTTTTAACTGGGAATGCAGCCAAATTGTTCCTAATATTCGAGGTGGTGTTTTCCTAGCTTGTTTTAGGGTTCCTGCCAAATCTGCCATTAACCACGAGCTTTTTTGGCCTATCGCAAGATATGAAAATTATTTAGAAAAAAAAGAGTATTTTAAAGAATTGATGAAAACTATGTGTAAAGGGAGTCCTGTTTATAAAGTATATTGGGATATCCAATAAACTTGCAGAAAATCCCTTAAGCAAGTCAGATGTTATGAGAGAAGATATTTTTATTCAGAAGAAAATATACACAGTCTTGTGATTTTCTGGCATGAGGATAATGAAGCAAAGAGGCAAGAATATGTGAAAATATAAGAGAAATACTCAGTTCCCAAAGTCAGATCTGTGCATATCTGCTGAGTCTCCTGTTCTTTGGGTGTTTTAGCTCTTGATTGTATCTGGTAGTTCTTATAATATTAAAACCAGCTATGCTAACTTAATCAAACAGAAAACAGGTTCAAAACAAATAAACTTAGGGTTTTTTGGGTTTTTTAAAAACTTAGTAATTATTGAAACTCCTTGACACAGAGTCTTATTAGTGAGATCTGGAAACACAGATTTGAGGAGGAAATGAGAGTCAAGAGATGCTAAACTCAAAGGTGAGATTCAGCCTGCAGGACAAGAGCTCCTTCATGGGCAGAGCCCTGAAAGCTGAGAAGGGAACTGGTGCTGGTAGAGTGGAAATACTCCTCAATAGTTTTCCCGAAATATTCAGGACTAGATGAATATTTGGCCATACCCATTATGGCTTATGTTAAGCTCTCTTTCTTTATGAACTTAAACTTAGAAGGAAAGCAAATCCAGCTTAATTTTGTTTTAATCTCTTGTAATCAAATAAAACATAGTGTGGAACAATATTTTTTTAAATAAAAAATATTTCAGCTATTCAGATACTATTTACAAGTCTTGTTTCCTTTGGCTAACACAGGCATATAGGTTTGCACACTGTCTACCCTAAAAAGTCATCATATAAAGCAAGAGAAAGCAAGTTGTGATAAATAGAAGTGACAATAAGTAGTATGTTTTATAATACTGGACCCATTATCTGAGGGCACATTTCCTGTCTAGAGCATACAATATTTGCTTGCTTTTTTTCCTCAGAATAACTACCCACTGTGCTTGAGTGCCAGCCAGTGCAAAGTTTGGGCCAGGTTTGTTTTACAAACACAATGGAAGAAAACGAGGGAAATAGATGTTCTTTAGGTAGCATGTATTTTGCCATCTCTGATGAGGGCAAGATTAAATCAACAAAACTGACAGCTGGAAGAGGACCTATTTCTTTTTCTATTTTGTGGGACTGGCAATGACTATGGAACCCTAGAGTGTCATTTCATTGAGTCAGTTCTCATGTCTTTAGGCAGCGAATTAACTTATCAAGTCTATGGAAAAATTGTTTAGAGTGTTAGCAATTTCTTCATAAAAGGGAATCCCCCTAACTTTAATCTGTTTTATGTGATATTAAATATGTCTTATGAATGTAGTTCCAGAAGTTTGTGATGTATTATACCAGCATTAATACTGTTTTAATCTAGGCAGTTTATCATGATACAGTATCTCCCACTGCTATACTTACCTACTCTTCCCACCAATACTAATTCTCTTCTTCTAATTTAGTGAAAGCCCAAGACACTCAATTAGGAACTGGCATTATGGATTTGTCATATAAGTTCTGTTAATTACCCTTTATGGACCAAGACAGCACAACATTTATGTAGAGTACACTAAAAGCATTTAATAGTATACTTAAAGAACACTAATAGTTTGCTAACTGTGTTGTATGTTCTTAGGAAATGCAATTAGAAAATACATAACATTGGATCTGTCATGGAAAAGAACCATAATTCTCTTGTTATACCTTGTTCATGTCAGATGCCATAGTAATTACATAATTTGACAATTACTCACTCTAACAGATTATACACTTCCAATACACGTAATTTCTTTTGTGAGCAAGATAGCATTGCATAATTGTCAAGTGACCCCATGGAAAATTAATGAACAGATTAGTGTTACTAATCTTAATTATATATATACAGCTTTATTAAATGTACAAGGATAAAATTTCCCCAAACACCTAAGGGGTTTAGGATATCGATCCAATAAAAAAATTAAAGAAGGTTTTAGATAGAAACGTGGTCCCAAGGTAAATAAAACTGAACTGTATTCTAAGTTCCCATTAATACCTGCCTAATCTTGCAAATGCTGAAATCTATAATTTTCTTTCTTTTTGACTTAAAAATTCTCTTTGGATTCTACTACAATGCAAGCCATAGCTTCTGTAAATTAACTCGTTGTTTTTCATCCATCCCCATACAAAGTTAAAAAAAAAAAAAAACAAAAAAAAAAAAACCAAAAACCACAAAACTGCTTTCTTGTCTTAGTGGTCCTTTCCTATACAGTGTCTTCAGGGATATACTCAATATTAAAAGAGACATTTGGTTGTATTTCTTTATTTTGGATGTACCCTCAGTTCTGGCTAGAACTCAGATTTTGCTCAATTTTTAGAGTGTCTAGTACATGTGTTAGAATTTATCTGCAGTCAGATGACAGATGCAGGGACAATCCAGCTGTCCATTATTGAAATCACAACATCAGGCAACTGAGGTGACCCAAAATCCTCATGGGCGTAGTTATTGGAAATGGAAATGGGATTTGTGTATAACCTATTGACTGAACTTACCTCCAAAGGATGCATCAATGGTTGGAATTTGTCCTGAGTGTGAATTTGGACTCAGATTGTTTTGTGATGGTTGGTGAGGACAGTTTCCCATTGACAAGGAGTTCTGTGAGCTGGGAGTGATTTGTTCATCCTACAGGGAAAGCATTGTTTAGGTCAGTGTTTCTTGCTTTACAGTACATATTTGATTCAAAGCCTTTTATTGTGGGAATGTTTTTAAATCAGTCCAATGAAATGTCTGTATAGCTACAGAGGCGCATAATGTTCAACACCAGTTCTTCTGGTCAGCATTGTAGGCACTTAGAAAATGCCAAAAGGTACTACCTGGTGCCAGCCTTTAACTGTTGAGTGAAAAAAACCCATAGCTTCATTTCTACTGCTGTAAGATTTTTAAAAGATGCATTGGTCATTACTAATGATGTTGCAATATTTTATTATAGGTTACATATGAAATTGCTGGTGCGATAGAAAAAAATAAAGATTCCCTTTCACAAAATCTCATATTTGTAATGAAAAGTAAGTAAATGCTTTTGTGGCTACTGTTGTTAGAAATCAAGATATTATGACTTTAATTTTCATTTTAGTTTTAAGAGATATTTATATATATTTTATTTCCAGTAAAAAAAAAACACCCCTGTCTTTATCAAGTATTTGCATACAGTATTGTTTGATATTTGCTCTAATTTAAAAGCTTTTAAATTCATGAACATAGAGCATCTTTATCATGTGATGTAAAGAAAAAGAAGATGTAATATGATGGGTGAGAATGACTTACAGAAGACAATGAGTATGAACTACAGCACAAATAAAACTCAGAAAACAGGGGAAGGAAATTGGGCTCCCAAAATCATAGAGGCAGCAGTGGGATGTACTCCACTGCTTGAGCACCTTTCTAAAAGCAGTAACTTGTGGGCGTTCTTATGGTTTTTCAGTGAATAGATATAAATGTCCATTGAAATGCAAAATTAAATGCCTTTCAGTGTGCATGTTGCATAATTATGCTTAATAATAATAATGCAACCAAATAATGAATTAATTAATCATAATTAATGATTCATAATATGATTAATGAAAACCTCTATCATTTCCCCTTTCTGGAGAGGAAAAAACAAAACATTTTCCTCAGGGAAATACCTGTGTCACCCTGAGATGTCATTTGTCATCTCTCCAACCACTGTAGGGTTTTTCACTTAATGTATTATATACTTCTAGTTCTTTCCTTAGAAATAGAGGCCTCTTGTTAAAATTTATTTCATTTTAGCAATTTTTCTGTAAAATTAGGCAAGCACCCTAGTAAAATTATTGATGCATTTTAGATGTAAAAATGTACATTCCAAATCAAGAAAGAAATGAAAGAAATTACCTTGAATATAAGCCCATTGATTGTAGTTTTAGAGATATTAAAGTTCTCACTACTTGGAACATAGATGATATTCTGCCAAAGAGCAGGTATGATAACTTCCAGTATGTTTGATGAGAGAGCATTCTTCCATTCTCTCACATAATCCCTTTTTGCACTTTCATTGCTGTTTTGTGTAATCAGCTATGTAACTGTTAAAAAGCAAGAATGGGGGATGGATATAAAGAGATTGGATATCAAAAGTTTCATATGGTGAGGGTGAGTATATACACAGCTAAGGAGTAATAATAATAATAACAATAAATTCTGCTAGAATATTTAAAAACATGTAAGTCATTTAAGGGCTAAGTGCCTTCTTTTTTAGTGACTTAGGCTTAAAACCTGTTGATTGTCAGTGACATATTTTCTTTGGACTCAGTTTCAAAAGTTGTTTAATGTCTAACTTAAGTGCATTCTTCCTTTGGTTTTCATTGATTTCATTTCCTCAATCAAAACTTTTAACTATAATTACATTAAAGTAATTTGTATATATGTGTAGGAATGTGAAACATACCTGCCTGAAAAATATCAGAAGAGACTTTTGACATAGGATGTATCTGTTTTAATTTGAAAGACATAATTTCTATGCATGTCCTAATCCTGCTTATTACATTTTAAACATATTATGCCCACTGATTGTGCTGAAATAATTTCAATTATCTGTTTCCATATCTTCCTCATAAATTTAATGTTCTTGTTAAGTAAGGAATAGCAACCTCCACAGAAAAAGAGAAACAAATCTATTGTATTTATCGTATAGTAAGAAACCTGTAAGCATTTATTAAAGAGAAAATTGAAGATTTTTGCCTGCTAAGCTATTGTTTATGATGCTTATCCCATTCGTCTTTCTGTGTTTTTTGTTTGTTCATATGATGTATGTGATCACAATGCCAGTTTGCTAGTTGTTAAAATACATTAACTGGAATTCAGCATGGTTAAGGATGTATCATCCAATGGGTTCTTAACACTTATTGATGCTGTGGCAGTACAAGCAGCATGTAATTATCATGTTCAGCTTAAAAAGCCTGTGGCCATAAAGGATTATTAAAATGAAATTTGGAGAAAGTATACTATCTGTCTTAAATTTTTTTTTTTTTTTTTTTTTTTTTTTTTTTTGTTTAAAAGCACCTCCTGGAAGCATATGTACATCTGTATGCCATTGTCTTTTTTCTGTAAATGTTTTTAAGTGTGATCTTGATATAGAGAAACCAAATTTTCTACAGTCTGTTCTTTGCATTACCTTTTTTATATCCCTGCTCATGTTTTGTGTATATATAATTCAGTGCAATGAGTGTGTATAATTTATTTCTGTCAAGTGCCTTGATTGTTTCTAAATACTACATCTTAGGAAATTGTGCAGAACTCATCTCTTACATTGCTTTAATAGATGGATAAATTGGGAATCTGTAATGGAACAAAATTCAGAGGTGATGATCCCATAAGTAATTAAGTTTAGACAGATCAGTCTGAAGGGTTTTGGTTTATGCCCTCTATTGGTTCAGCGCAGGACCTGCATATGTTCAAAATAGTGTTACTATTTTCAGACATTGAATGTCTTTGATAACTTTGATAATGCTCATTTTTTGATTTTTCCATTTGTTTTAGGTTTACTTATTTATTTCTCTTCTATTGTGTGTATTTTTACTGACAAACATCATAAATATAATTTTTTAACTTATATTTTATCGTCATGCATTTCTTTCTCTTTTTTTATTTCCAGCTAGTGAAAATGTTGTCATCAATCAATTGTTCCAGTCCAAACTGACACAAACAGGATCACTTGTTCCTCCTTATCATTCCCTTAAAATCAAAGGGTGTAAAGCAGCTTTGCTCAGTAAAAAACCATCTGTAACCTGTGCAAGTGGAGAAGCAAAGAAGTATATGGAACTCAGCAAGGTAAGAATTAAGGATTCTTTCCGCTGGTGGCTCCTTGAAGATTTTTCTGCTATTTTGTCATTTCTGCGATCATCTTGTTCTCTGCTTCATTCTCTGTAGTCATTGCGTTATTAAAATAATTTAGTACTTAATCCCAACACCAAAGCAGCAAAAGTGAGAAAAGGTTATAATTTATGAACACTAATAATTCTGGTCCAGAAATCTCTTTCTTGGACTCTTTGAGCAGAAGGTCAAACAAGATGATAAGGTCCTTCAAGTCTGAATCATTCCAGGATTGCCTGGTTCCCGGGCTTACTAGGACTCAATGCAGTCTTACCAATTTTTGGTTGTATAGGAGCACTTCTTCATTTTTTTCTCCTTGAAAGGCTTTATGGTGAATAGTTGAGTAAATTCAGACATAGGAAGTGTAAAAGTAAAATCTTAATGTTCTTATTATGTCATAATGAGAAGATTTCTGGTTTCATATGAAGATCAGATGTAAATTTTGGCCACCATTGTTATTTTAAATGGTGTTTTATAGTAAATTTTTCCAGTCAATTTTAAATCAGATCAAATATGCCTTATTTCTAAACTTACTTATTTTCCCGCTAAGTCAGACAAAAAAGTGAAAAGAAAAACCCAAACAAACATTATCCATAAACCACAAACAAAAGCAAAAAAAGAGAGGAGCGGGAGAGAAACTTTGAAGATTATCAGAAAATTAATTGCTCATGTCACATGGAACATCTCTCTTGAAAAGAAATAATGTGATTTAGTGAGTTAATTCATGACAGAGCTTAGGAATTTATCCTTTTAGAAAAGAAGCACACACTTCTCACAATACATCAGCTGCCTCACCAGGTTTCTTGAATCTTACAACTCTATTTTTGGTTTACAGCTGCATAAAATTGATTCTGTCATGGGATTAAGGAGCCTGTACTCATGTGTCATTGTGGAAGGCTTTAGCAATGGGACTTTCCTTATAGTCCCTGTGCTGATAACAGCATAATTCCTGACTACTGTTCTTGTCAGTAATCTCTGTGGAAAAACTTAGATTGAAGTGAATGGTGTTGGTTTAAGGCTATATTTAGCAAACAGCTGAGGCCTTGCAAGGTGCCTTTAGGTGCCTTTCCACTGTAGTAACAGCTTCCTAAAGGAAGTTTCCTAAGGATGTGACAAAGATCCTAGTCCCATACATGGGAGGAAGTATGAAAAGCATTTGTGAGTTAAAAACCAGGGCAAAACACTGCGCAGTTGAGACCTCTGAAATTATGCTGGTTTTGACATGTCCAGAATTGCTTTTAACCTTTAGTTACTCTCTTGAGAGACAGAAGACATTCAATTCCCTTGGGAAGCATGATATCTGAAGTCAGAAATTTCAGATTCAGTGAAAATGCTGTAAACCTTTAGGCATTAGTTGGAAGGTGGGAAGAACTTCATCCTTCATCTGTCTGCAGAGACAAGGATGGCTTTGCTTCTCAGACACAGGCTTTGAGAGCAGCTGTGCAGGTGAGACAGAGCTCTTTGTCAATACTAAGTTGGCTGAATTTGAGCAAGGTATACTGCCCTGCAGGACTGGAGCAGAACTTTAGGAATCTAAGCTGTTCCATTGGCAAAAAGCAACACTTTTTTTTTTTTTGGAATAGGCACTTGTTGCAGGAGCTGGAAGTAGGTAAATTGTTAAATTCTGTTGTGGATCAAGCCCACATCTGTAACTGTGCAGTCCCAAATAATTCCTTCCCTTCTTCAATATAGCCTTGAAAATATGCTGTGGTGGACTGAAATAATATTGGGTTTGGTTTTTTTTTTACTGCAATTGCAAATGCAATGTAAGGGGCTTTTTCTTGTCAGCTTAAAATTTAAATTATTATGAGTTGGAAAATCATAACCACTGAATTTTAATTGGAGTTTGTTCAGAGGTTAATGGCAATAAAGAGAAGAAAAAAAATAGAATAGAGGAGAGAGAGAAGGAGGGACATTAAGGCAAAAATTATCAACCAGAGACTGACATTTATTTATATCTGGAGTTTGAGTCACAACATACATCATACTGTAGGCAGTAGGAATCTTGAAATGGGAGGTACATATGGTGCTGTGTATGGGCAGTAACCTAGGCTCCACCATATCCCTGAAAGGGAATTAGAGAATGTTAAAGTCAAATAGGATTTTGTTGTGAGTCTCCTCCTCTTTCATCTTGTCACTGCAATCCTAGCTAAGTGCTTGTTTATATAATTATAAATTTCTCTCCATGTGGCCATCTGATACATATATATCTGTTTACCTTTCCATACATGACTCTTGATGCTGAGCATGCTGGCACAGGTAAGGACACCTCTTTGAGCTAATGCTAGTGTGGTAGGATCCAAGACAACAATGCATCCATTCTAAGGCGCACATGAACAGATCTTTTAACTGGCTAGGAGTTTGGGGCACATAAAGAGTCATAGGAATCTGGGGATGCCAGCTCAAGCCTCTGTGACTTATGAAGATCATGTGGCCTTTTCAAATAAAAGATACCTTCATTGACACTCTCATGACTCTTGCTCACATCAACTCTTGCTCCCTTGTTTTCTCTAATCTTTTTTCCTGGTGCATATTTTGGCTCTGTTGTCTTCTCCTGACTTACTTTGGAAGAATTGGTATGTTTCACAGTTTATACAGCAAAAGTCTTTAGATATTTTTAGGAGGAGATTTTTAGCTTCTTAAGAGAGATTTCAAATATATATGTATGTGGAGGTTTTTTCTATAGATTAGAGGTACAAGATATTCCAATGTAAAGCTGTATATTACAGGGCAATAGAGAGGTACAGCTTGTGTGATATAGCCTTTTTCCTTAGCCCATAGCTGAAGATTAAAGATGTCCAAGTTTTGACAGTTTGAATTAAATTTATTTTTTTCTTTCGTCTTTTTTTTCATTTTTCATTTGTTTTCTCTTTCTCATTCTGAAACAAATTTTTCTTTCCCATGGAAACTCATATGTAACATGGGAGAGCAAGTAGGAAGTGTTGTTCTTAGATCTCCCACTAAGTCAAGAAACAATCTTGAACTATTGATTTAAATATTGGGAGGAAGGGGTGACAGCATTATCCATAAGGTGGAGAAAATTCTATTTTGGTTATATTCCACAATTATTTTTAAACTTTACTGAAAAGTGTCATTGGCATGCTAGTGGTCCTTTTTATGAGAGAAACTGGAACAAGCAGATCTTTTTTACTTTTTAGTTTTGAAGTTGAGGGGGAATTTGCCTTTAAAATCTTATTGCATCCTAGTAAGTGAAATAAAAAAGAGCTCCAAAGTTTAGCATGGTGAGTAGAAAATTGCTTGCAATACAATATTTTTAATGGCATTTGGCTTGAGTGGGCCAAGCTTAGAAGATGTAAGCTTTTTTGATAAAACTGGAAAAAGCAGTAGGCCAGAATATGCTGACTCAATAGAAAGGGATTTTTATGGGGTAAGTGGACTGAAGAAAGGCAATGGAGACTCAGAGGTGAAAAGGTTGTCATTGATAAGGGGGTTTAAATCTCACAGCTTTGCCAAACCCTGGAATGCAATAATTTTTCCAGCCTTTCTGTAGAAAGTTTAACAAAAGACCCTAAGTTCTGGGATCACTTTTGGTATGATTATTTCCATTTCAGTCTCAAAGATAGGAAGTAGAGCAGCGAAAAATTAATTAATTTTCCCCTCCCAATTCTGGTGTATGGGGCAACATTGGTTCTAATGAGATAGGAAGTTGTTAATAATTTATGTCTCAAATTGGTGAAAATGTGTTAGCAAAGAGAAGTTTAACTGTGTTTACATGTGCAAGAAGAAATTAGAAGATTTTTTTTAAATACTAGTATTATTATTTTGCTGTTGAGATTGTTTTAAATGATCTGTACTCTTAGATTTACTGACTTAAACACCTGCCAAAGGCATAAGACACCTTCTTACAGATTTACAGAATTAGGCTGCTTCTAGACTCTATGGGATACTAAGTGCACAAGTCCTACTTCTGCCACAGACTTCTGAAACATATTGATTTGCCCAGTTATTTGTAAAAGGTGTATTATCATTATAATGTATGTAGTTGCTTTTGAAATCAAAACTTACCAATCACGGCTCAGCAAATACCTGAGGATATTTATCCACTTCCCATTTCTTTCTGAAACTCAGTCCTTGTCTATGACACAGCGTTTGTACAAATTTTTGCCTTCATTAGTCAACTGCAACAATGACAATAAAGGTCTACTGCCCATCTTGAGATAAAACTGTTGAGTGTGTGCTTTTCTCTTCCACAGCTGTTGAAAAAGAAAGGAACATCCTCATTTCTCCAGAGACTGGAACGAGGGGGCCCAACCACTGTGGCAGTACAGCTCAGGGTCAGTGAACGTCTTATGGGCAGAATTTGCAAAAGAATCTCCAGGTGTTTTAAAAGCAGGATCACCCTCTGCAGATTGCAACAGAAGAAAGAAAAATCTTATGTTTGAAGGAGCAACTTGCATGACCTGGTCAACCCTTTTGAGAAAATAATGTTAAAAAGTTAGGAAGAGCATATGTATTGAACAATTGTCTTAGCTTCATAAGAAGGATTGATAATTGCTGTTTTGTTGGTTTGTTTTTTTCTCCAGAAATCACTTGCAGATATTATTGGGAAGCTGCAGAATTGCACACCACATTGTGTTCATTGTATAAAGCCTAATAACTCCAAGTTGCCAGATACTTTTGATCATTTTTATGTGTCTGCTCAGCTGCAGTATATTGGTGTCCTAGACATGATCAAAATTATCCGACATGGGTATCCAGTACGTCTCTCTTTCGCAGACTTCTTGTCAAGGTAAATTCTTTCAAGTTTCATAAAACCTTTCTTACCTACACTACAAAGCCTTCTGTCATGTTCTGGTAGGGCTTGCCATGTTGTTTTGCTTATGTGTCTTTCAGACTTTTTTCAGAGAAAATCTTGCCTGACTGCAAGGGGTATAGGCCTGTTACTTTTTAATTGAACAAATAATGAAATTTGGAAATATATTTATAAATTGATAAATTTATAAAATTTATATTGATATGTAGAAATATATTTATAAATATCATCGAAAAAGTTAAGTCTTAAAAGTATGACCTCAGAAAGGAGGCCTTTTTTTACAATTTATTCTATTAGTATGATTTAAGATATATGAAATATTGTATATTGTGTGCAGATAATTAAAAAGGAGAAGGAGAATAGTCTAATTTTTCAGCTTTCTAGGTGTCGATGTCATGGGTTCAATTTTTGTATTTCATAGGCTATGATTTGTTTACGCCTGGTCATGAGGTACTAATGCTCATAAACACAACTCCATTTTTGTTATAGTTAGAAATCAGTGACATATAGAATTAATGTGAAAAGACAAAAAGGTCTGCTTCTGTTAGAAGGCAAACTTTTGTTCCCCATTCCCAGTTCAGTATTGGGGTTTTGGGTCACTTAATTCTTAAAAGATTCAGGAAAGAAAGAGGATTGTCTTGCCCAAGAACTGTTTGTTTGGCAGCCTCATGCACTCAAGACAAGTTCCAATCCCCTTGATTGATGTATATCAACCAGTCATGATCTGCCCTTTATTATTTTACTTCTGAAAAACAGCATTAGCTGCTTACGCATAAGTTTGAGTTGTCTTGGAAAAAGTTGTGGATATTAAATTACTGCTTGGGCAGCAAGTTTTTTCTCTGATAATACTCAAACAGTGAGGAATATAGGAGTTTATAATTCTATCTCTTTCACAAATAAACCATCTGTGCCCTACTACAATCCTCAAATGTGAATCAAGCTGGGCAGGCTGGTTGAGGAGAAGATGTACATAATGGGAGATTTGGGAAAGCTTTCATGTTCTGAGTTTGTATGGGCAATCTCTGCTGTATGTTTTTTTTCAGCCAATAGACTGCAGGTAAGAAAGAAATTATGCTTTCAGAGTTTATGAGTTACCTTTTCAAAATGTTTCCTAAAAATCTTCATTTGTGCTACATCTCTATATTGCCTTGGTAACTGAACAGGATGTTTTTAGAAACCAGATAATTAGTTTTGGTGATTTTTTTGTTAACTGTATTGGTTTTGTTGGCTGTTCAGCCATACTCTGGTCTTGTCGTACTATTCATTGACTGGAATGAGAAATGATTTTGTCATACTTCCATATAGGCTTGTACACCTGAACCTGATGGAGTTTTTCACCTTTCAAATTCTTATTTCCTTCGCTGTCAAACTGGTATTTCTAGTATTCTAAAGAGAATTTGTGGCCCTAATCCCAACCTGAATTCCCAAAAGATAGGAAATTCTATCCTCCCTCACCATCCCTGCATTTACTTTTTGGATCTTCCTTATCATATAGGTAATGGGGTCAGAATTCAAAATAGCTGTTATTTAAAAATTAAAACACTTTTTTTTCTCCATTCTTACAAGAAGAAAGTATGTTTGAAGTAGGAGACTTTGTGGCAAAGGAATGGAATGTTGGAAAACCTATTTTCTATCACCAATCAGGCAGTAGCAGTTCCTTCTTAATTGGATGAATTTGAATAAATTTCTACTGCTATCTAATTAGGGATTAATAGACTTGTATTTAACCTATTTATGAGTTCCATTTGAACTCCTACAATGGCTTAAGAGAGAGGTAGATAAAGAAGTGTCATATTTTGCAAGACTATATCTTCCTGGGCTACCAAGCTTAATCATTTTTTCTGTTGCTGTCTTTTTGGATTTACTGGTTCTGCTTCTGTCTTATCAAAGTAAAAGTTGCCAGCTGTGAGGTGAGCCCCTCAATCATCAAAGTTTGCTGATCAGAAGAGAAATCTTCTCATTTAAGTGGAGAATATTCTCATTTAATAAGTGGAATTTCTCATTTTTAAATGGAAGCTGTGACACTTCTTCTCAATGAATATATAATAAAATGAGAATTCATAACATCAGATGCTATTAAATCCTGTTAAAGTAGGATAATGAAGAAATCATATACGTGATTTCAGCAGATTTATCAACTTCAGATGCAGTGTTTCTGCTGAATTTACCTGCAGCGTTGGCTCAATTTCTAAAGCTCTGTGAGCAGAGAGACAGGGATCAGTTTTTACTTCAACTTAAAAACAAAAAGCCTTGAGTAACACACATTTTACACTTCTGGAAAAGTTTGCCCATACATATATTTTGCTTATTATCTTCAGAATGGTTCTCAGTGGACTATTGTTCTAAATTCTAGCATTGCTTTTTAAGTCAAGGCAGTGGCACAAACAAAATATTAAAGGGTTGAATGTTTCCAATTTGCAGTATAGATTGTACACATAGGTAAAGTATCCTCAAATATATTTTTTCTTGAAAGAAAGAAAATAGTAAAATAGCCATGGAATTAGCAACATTGCTGTTTCTTTCCAGTGTTTTGATATCTTATTTAAAATTATTTCTGATTTAAAATAATTCTCATTTAAAATATATCTAATTTAGAATAAGATATACAAAAAGCCTGTTAGTAGAAACAGTAATTTATTTTGGTTTTTGTAGTTGGTGCCATGGAACAGAAAAAGTATCAAGTGTCTGCACTGTTTCCAGTGCCGAACAATAGGGCTCAGAAACTCTGGGGCACAGACAGAGCCTCGTTATACAAGGTTAATATCTAGAATCTAATCTCTTTGCATCAATTAATAAAATAGATCCTGGCTGACTTTTGTGTCATTCACCACACGTGGTGCTCAAGGAGGACATGCAAAAGCCATTTAGAATATAAATTTTTAAAGTAACTATAGGGATCAAAGACCCATGAGGTGACCTCAGCAAAATACAAGAATACAGCTGTTCAGGGATGTTCAGGTAAAAATGAGGTACTAAGAGGCTTTATTTCACTCTCTCTGAAAAATATTATTTTGGCAGCATCCTCCTCTGCAAATACTCCATGTTCTCTAAATTGAAATAGAAATTAAAATAATTCCTTCCTACTTTAATGTTGCTCACTGAGTTTCTAAACTATACAAAATTTTTTTCTCTGTCTGTATTTCAGTTTCCTTGCCCAAGGAAGAATTTATGCACTAGTAACTCAGAAACTGAGGTTCACATGGCCCTGGTTTCTTGTGTCTGGGACATGTGGAGACTGCAAGGTCCAGTTTCTCAGGTCCTTAAATGAGGCATCTGTGTTATTATACAGGTCCTCAAATGAGCCTTCCCTGCCAGTTTACAGGAAACACTCAGAGCTGTTGAAGCTCAGGATAACCTCTGTGGATTATTGGAACTGATAAGAAATTTGAGCTTTTCACTTAACAAATAAGAACAGCAGGATTTCTTTGGCAAAAATCCTGTTGTTCAGAAAGCCCAAATTCTAGTGTCCTGTTCCTTGCATTCATTTCTGCACTTTTGGGGTGTTTCTTGGAATTTCATTACTGTCTCTCAGGTTTCTAGAGGGTCTTTCCTGGGTTTAATTCTATCAATTTATCCTTGTGTTTTCCATCATGGAGGTCCCATCCTGCCTTCTGTTGCTGCTCAAGAAAGAGCAGAGAAAATTTCATAGTCTGAAAGAGAACATGAAGGCTGTATGTAGAGACATTCCTTGCAGTATGGTGGCAAGAAGAGATAAGTCACTAGATATTATGATTTACTATTTCTAATAATCTTTTAAAATTTCTTAAATTACACCAATCTAATCTTTAGTTTTACATAGGCTAATGCAGCTATGAAGCTTTATAAGTAGTTATTTATCCTGTTAAACAGTGCCAGATGCTGTATTGGAGGTACAATATCATGGCTCCTTCTCTCTCGTCCTCCTCCTCCTTGTCCTCTTTTCCCTTCCCCCTTCTTTCCCGTCTTCTCTTTTTCTCCTTCTTCTTCCTCTTTTTGTAATCTAACCTCGCTCTCCTATATGAGTAAGGTAAAAATATCAAAATCTGTAAGTTTATAATAAAAAGGAAATAAAGAGTTAACATTCTGATGATTTTTTTGTTTTAAAGTAACTTCAAAAGATGGCAAAACATCCATTTTAATAGGCGATATTAGGAAGGAAAAATATGAAACACAATGATAGTGGATTCTTATGGTAATCATAGCAAATGAAACAAGGGTGAAACAAGTATGTTCAAAGATTGTTCTAATTACAGGTTTTCCTCTGATTTTGGTATGAAGTTCTTAATTTTTTCTTCAAGCTGCACTAAACTGCAGATCCTGAATTCTGTTCTTCTAGTCAGGGCAGCATTCATTGATAATTAAATGCTCCAATATTGGTCTTTACATCAAAACTTTAGTGCTTCAGAGTACTAAATTATTATTAACTCTTTCAAATAACTGACTTTGCTAAGAGATCATTCTGAAGAGGTATCTTGTTTTCTCAGGAAAGTTTATGTTAATGCTGATATCATTGCTTTGTCAAGTACTGTCTGTCTTTTTCCTATGAAGCCCTTTTTAATAGCTGTTGTAATATTTTCACCAAATTTATGCTATTAACTGATGACATGTTGCACAGATGTGTTGTTTATGTTTGTAAAATCCTATGCATGAGTCATCATTGTATATCTATACTCCCTTCGTCCAGAAGCATTTTGTTGACTTTTTTTCTCTTTCTTTCCCCCTCTCCCTTTTTCTTCCTCTTGAAAGCAGGGAAGCTATAATATTTTATAATATATAACTTTTGAATTTAAAAAGTCAGCAGAATATTTCCGAGTCCCATGAGTAAGTTAGGGCATTAGTGAGAATGATGTACAAAGCAGATTGCAAAGTGATGGGCCATCATCACACTGGCCCTTTCAGCTTTATTGTCTGCTGTGCAGCATCAGTAATCTCATAGAGCACTACATTGATATGTGCCATGATACCTTAAATCTTTGCAAGGAGAGCAAGAGGCAATCTGGCTGCTGCTACAAAAGCAGTATTTCATTAAAGTAGATGTAATGATGTCAATTTATATCAAATGGCAGTCTTGCCACTGTGGAGTTTGTTCCTTCAGACCTAGATCTGGAAGTGATATTTCTGATTGAGGGTAATCATTTTTATTTGTCTGTCTTTCAGAATGCAAGCAAAGGTGAGTAAATGAAGTATCTTAAAGTCATCAGTTTTGAGGGCACTTTAAACAAATTCATAAACCTGATAATGAACAGCTTCTCATGAGGAGTGAAGGTCATCCTTGAAATTTAAAACTGTGATTTATGTATCTGTGATTAAGTGTCTGTGTCCTTGGCAATTTTGGTAATTACTATAGAATCATAGAATGGTTTGGATTGGAAGGGATCTTAAAGATCGTGTTGCTCCAAATGACCTGTCATGGACACCTTCCACGATGCAAGGTTGCTCAGAGCCACATCTAACCTGGCCTTGGACACTTCCAGGCATAAGGCATCCACAGCTTCTCTGAGCAACCTGTTCCGGTGCCTTTCCAATGCCACAGCAAAGAATTTCATCCTAATATCTAATTTAAACCTGTCTTATTTCAGTTTAAAGCAATTCACCCTTGTGCTTTAATCTCCTGGCCTTTTCAAAAGTCCCCCTCTGGATTTCCTGTAGGCCACCTTTAGGTACTGGGAGGCCACAGTAAGATCACTCCAGAGCCTTTTCCTCTCCAGGGTGAGCAAACCCAACTCCCTCAGCCTGTTTCCACAGAAGAGGTGCTCCAGCTCTCTGAATATCTTCCTGGCTCTCCTCAGGACTTGTTCCAATAGGTCAACGTCTGGCTTGTTCTGAGGACCCCAGAGCTGGACACAGCACCCCAGAAGGGGAATCACAAGGGCAGAGTAGAGGGGCAGGATCACTTCCCTTGACCTGCTGGTCAGAGTTTTTTTGATGCAACCCAGGATACTGTTGGCTTTCTGGACTACAAATGCACATTGCCAGCCTCTCATCCACCATCACCCAAATAAAGCACTTGGATAAAGAAGTGTCATTGGTTAACCCCAGCTGGCAGCTCAACCCCTCGTGGCTACTAGCTCATTCCTTCCTCAGTAGGGTGGGGGAGACAATTAGGAGACAAGTCAGAAAACTCCTTTGTTGAAATAAATATAATTGAATAGAGAAACTAACAAATTAAAAATAAGGAACTCATTTTCTACTTCCCATTGGCAGACAGGAAAGTATTTAATCATTAATACTGGTGACTTGGGAAGACAAACACCATCACTCTGAAAGTCCCTTCTACCTTTTTCTACCCTCAGCTTTTATTTGTTCTTTTCCTTTCACCAACCCTTTGGATAGGGAAACCCAGTTTAGGATAATTTACAGCATGCAGAGTTACTATAAATTACTAATTCCTCATTAAACCTTACTGGTAGGGATTGATTATACTGTAGATGACCAGAACCCAGAATGCTCTGGCAGTCTCCCTGACAAGCCTAGAATTGGAGTAAATCACCCTGGGGAATTTCTGAGGTGTAACTAGATATTTGAGACTGTCTTAAGGGCTGCAGACCGTTTCAAATCTACTTGTACAATGTGATAGTGTAGTGAGAGTTACAAGCTACTCATATTATGGAAAAACAAAATAGCTCTTTCCACACAGTCTGACTGTTGATGGAATCTTCTGTTTTACCCCTTTGGAGTTGTTTCTTTGTGTCCATTTAGCTTGTTTGCCCCATTATGCCCATTAGATCCTTTTTGATATTTTAAAAACAAGAAATGCACAAGGTAACTTCATATGCCCGTGGTGACTTGCCTAATTAACTACGACTTAATTTGTAGGGTGTAAAGAAAAGTGATCACTTTTGGGATGGGATTCAACTGATTACTCTTAGGCTTATCCATTTTTGCAGCTATTTTCCAGAATCAGTGTAACTCCATTCTATGGCAAGGGAATGAATTAATGCTTTGTAACAGGCTCTAAAAAAATCAGAGAACAACATTTTGGAGACAAGACAGATGCAGTTTTTGAAGCTATACCGTGGCATCATCAGTTCTCTTGCCCACAGAATTCATCTTGTAAATACAAAGTATCAGTGCTTACATTACATGTCACAGAGTTTGGACTGTGAGGATGGTAAAGCTGCTGGTGTTTCTCGGGCTTAGTGAGAGTGCACAAATGACTGACTATAAGAGAATAGAATTTCTTTTTTGACTGGAGTTTTCAGTGGAAGGCTAGACACCTGACTTTATTTAGAAGACATCTAGCTATATTTTGAAGGCAAAAATAAATATCAGCATTGTTTGCTCAGGCATCTTCAGAAGCTTACAATGCAACCCTCATTTGCTAAAGCAATTACAAATGTGTAAATGTGTGTAAACAATTGAAGTCAGTTGAATTATTCATATCTGTCATACACTTAACGTTTCTACAAGATTGACAAGAAAAGAGGTCCCTTGAGCAGGAGGATGTAATTAGGTCATTAAATAGCCAGATACGGGGAAATACAGATGACATGGCCAGTTAAGTCTGATGGCTCCTAACTTTCAAATGTTTGATGTGCAATCTGAATAACCTTCAGCATTATGTATATTACATTTAGTATAGAATGCATAAAATTGAATGAAGTTTTTGCAGAGTCTGTTGTTTTGTGCAATAGAGAATATCCCAGTTTTTGGGCTGTTTCAGTGAGAATGTCATTGTATTGTTCTCCCTCCACTATTAGGTGCATACAACTACATTAATTTCTTTAGGCAATCATAGATCTGTTGGGCACACACAAGTATAATTTTGACTGAACTGTTTCAGCAGTTCTTGTGGGGTTTTTTTATTTTAACTTCAATATCTGTGAAGTTTTAAAATGTTTATTTAATTTCTAGATTAAAGTGCCACCCTTGGTACCTCTGCTTTCCACTAGCTCTTGACATTTCTAATCCATCAGATTTAACAAAATGTTTATTAGATCACTAAATAACCCTTACAATCCTTATAAAAAGCTATGCCTGTTTTACATCTGTGAATTTTAAAGCTTGTGCTATTTCTAAACATGGAGAAATGCTGTCACAAGGTGCTGAAATACCTACCACATCACTAGATTTTCTCTAAAAGCATAGATTATAAAAATAAATAGAATTATATTTTTACACAAATAAGTGTAATGAAAGTTCTTAACCCATATCTCACAAACTGAGTTCAATGTGATAGTGTATAACAGGCATATAACAGGCAGCTAATAACTTTATTTCAGAACCTTAAGGTTCCAACAAAAATCTTTATTGAGTGCTTCATAATTTTCTGACATCACATAATGACAAAGATAATGGACATAGATTTATGTGTGGTAGTAAGAAATTCAGTTAAATGTCTGCCATAGAAATAAACCTTTTAAAATATTATCAACCACTAATATTCTCACTAATCTTTATACATTGCAACTCTTCTAAAGAAATGCTTATTAGAATTACTGACCTCTTAAATTAATACAGCATATATTTAAAGTAAATATTTTAAAGAAGTAAGTGTGTAACACATTAGTTTTTATGCAGGAACTTTGAATTATCAGATTAAGGTGCAAATTGTCACATAGATAAATTTTACAGTACAGTTTTAAATAATTCTGTGTTATTTATTGCTTAATTAAATATGTCTGTGTGGTTTCACTGTTTAGAAAAATATTAGTTGATCTTAAGCGCTGCTTCTTTATGGTCGTAGGACTTGTATAGGTCATAGGACTCGTATAGATGCAGTCCAGCTGCCTCACACTCAAAAACAACTGTGACCCTCCTGCTTTTTCTTCTTTCCATGACTATGCAGCTGTTAAATTCTTTCCACTCAACTCAGATATTCAGGGCACCCTTTTTCTCCTGATCTGTGTCTTTATATTCTTTACAACCATTTAATCTTCAGGAGCAGAACCTGGAATGACACTTCCTAAAGCTAGATTTCCTAGTCAGGCTGAATAGTAATAGGCAATTTATCCTGGTGATATCTGAGAGCAAACACAAAATCCTATGCAAGCATGCACATAAAATCCTTTCATGCATCTCAATCACTGGCTCTTACTTTGCTTTCTTGTTTAGACCAATGTGGTGTTAATTTCCCATCATCTGTTTCAGCAGAGTTGCTCCAGCTGTATTGCACTCTTAATGAGAGGAGAATCTGGTCCACTCTTGGCACATGACCTTAGTATATCTTGAAAAATGATGCTTTTGTGTGGTTTGTCTAACTATTATGCAATCCAGAGCCAGGAGAATCCCTGTTACCCAGACTGATAGTACTCACAGGGTTCAGAGGCACAAGGGAAGCTCCCACAGAAGAGAGCAGAAGCAGAAATGATCTCACAGAGAAGCTATTTTCCTGTATGATTTAAAAAGGTCCAAAAATCCTTCCCCATAATCCCAATAAACATTGTCTAAGCTACTAGTGAGTGTTGTGGGAAGGGTTTTATATGTTCCTATTCCTCTTTGGCTGAGTACTGGTTACACAGGAGAAAAAAAAAACACCAAAAGAAATGAAGAAATAAAGCATTATCTAGGTGGAACAGCAAATCTAATCCTATTTCTCTTTAATATCACAATTTATGTTTGAGTCTGGTTTTACTTTCTGCTTCTGCAACATAAATATTTCTCAGTATATTTCCCAATGAGCTGGGCAGTGCCTTCTTGGCAAACAGTGAAGTGGCAATGTCACCAGGAAACCAAGCAGGAAAGTTGTACAAGCCCACTTCAGTGTTTCAATTGAAATTTTGATTTTGATGCCCTATTATCATATGGCTGTGTCTGCAGAGAAAGAAGAGGAGCTTCAGTGGATGCCAGTCACACATCTTTGTGTTCAACAGAATCAAATTAGCAGGTTAACAAAGACATTTAAATGTATTACATAGCCCATATATTCTGTGTACAGTGAAGCATTTTGTGGCCCCTGTGCATGTTGGTGGGATGCCCAAGCATGGAGAGGTGGTTAGCTGTGGGAAAGACCTACCTAGCAAGAGCTAAAGGTAAACATTTGCTGAAGTAGAGTCAGATGAATATGTTTGTAGATATAATAGAGCTGTTTGTTTGCTCAGTGCTAGCATGTTTCTGAGACAATGTGTGATTTTTGACAATTTTTAAAGTAAATATGTTTTACATTGCTTTGTCAAGATGAAATGGGAATGTCAGCTTTAAGTAAGATGGTGCAAAAGTATTGTAAATCTTTAGCAAATCTTTAGTAGATGTTGCGAATTCATATGTTGTATTTGCATAGTTGAATCCACTAATCCCAAGAGCTGAACTATAATTTATATTCTACTCACTATTCTGCTGCCACATTGTCTGAGATGAGGAAGCTCTGCTTAATTACAGGAAGTATATGAATAAATAATCCAGGACTAAGACACACATATCTTCATTACTTCTTTTCTTCAGAAACTGAAATCCAGATGTCTAGAAAAGATTAAGGGTTTCAAAGCCTAATGCAGAAAACCCCATAAAACTCAGGAAAAATTAATTCTTCCAATTAATTTCTTTATCATCTGTCATAAGGTAGTATATTTATCTGAGAAATTTGTCTTAATTTTTATTCAGTTTAAATTAAAACATCCCAAATGGTCACTTCTGCAAAGGTGTTTTGATTCAGTGGATTTCATAGCCATGACCCTCCTCAAAAGTCTGTACTGAGCTCTACACTGGCCCAGTGGCTGACTCACATTTAAGCCACTCTAAAATTTTGTTTTGAGGATTTTCTGAGTATTCTTCCAGTTTTATTTCTTAGTCCTAAATTTTGCTCTTTTATCTCAGTTACGTGTCATTTATTGTCACTCTTGAGTATATTTTCCTTTTTCCACAGACACATTGAAGCATGCTGCATATTTCCCTATTACTCCTTGTATAGGAAGTGAATTTTTAATTGTTGAAGTAAAAAAATCAGTATATTTTACCAGAAAAAAATCTAGAGGCATATATAGAAACCAGATAAATGTATGGTAACTGGTCGGTTTGTTGTAAGATCACTTTTAGCATTAGTTATTTTCCAAAATCGCTGTACTTTTATTTTTTTCACCTTATTCTTATTGGTCTGCATATATAGTCATTTAAGACTGTTTCTTGATATCAATTAAGATATTAAAAAAACTATTGCAGGCAGGTGCTTTGAAGTTTTGGTTCATTGCCATATATATTACTAATTGTTTCAGGTACTTTGCACTTCATGCTCACATTTATAATATTCTGAATTATTTCTGTAAGTCTCTGTGAAGCAGCCTTGGTGCAAAATTTTTCATTTAATGTGAACCTTATAATCTTATACTGAATTTTTGAAGTTCTACAAAAGAAGTCCCAAATGCAGTTTGTCTGATGTAATCTGTTATTTCTACAAGCATTATTTTCTTCTTCACATCCAAAGATTTATTCTCCAAAAAAATTTGTATATGTGCCTTGGTTCTTAATATTTATGCTCTATAATAAGATATTTATATCATATATATTGTACACAGATTGACAGAATTGCCTTTTTTTTCCTTGGAAATTACAATAATCTATTTCCTCTTTTCTAATTATCTGGAATTTCCCATGTTCCTCATATTTCAAAAATAATTAGGTTATTCCTTCAAGACAAAAAGAATATAACAGAGGGAAAAGGAATGCATGAATGAATTAATATTTATTCTTTACATAAAGGTAACATTAATAAAAAATCCATCCTATTCTTTGCTACTCACTGATTTTATAAGTTTTCTACTGAAAATTTTTCAGGCAATCCCTCTTCAGTAGATAGGCTCTCTGGATGTGTCAGCTTTCACTTGATGGACTTTTCAAATAAAACCTTACCTAACCCACTCTTCCCATCCTCCCCAAATCCAAACAAAGAAAACTAAAAATCCTGACTTATAAGCACACAGTGACAAGTTTGGCAAACAAAGTCCATTTCTTTCACATATTTCAGATGTCAATAATTAATGATTGTCAAAGAGAAAATGAATATAGAAAGGGGAAAAGAGACAATTTCCTGAGACAGCAAAACCTGAACCATTATGATGGCATTTTTTTCACTTCTTGTAGAAATATAGGACGTAATTTAATTTTGATTGCTGCCTTTTATTCACTATCTTTTGAATAGATCTTTTTAGGTCATACCAGTTTACCTTGGCAAACAGAGTACATTGTAGTAAGCAAAAAAAAGAGAAAATTAGGCTACAACATAATGAATTATACTGACAAGTGTGTCACTCATTTTTCCTTACATAAGTTGTGTTTGGATATTTAGAACTTAAAAGTGCATAACTTATCACTCTTTTAAAGCAGTTACATGCCAGCCATATGTGATTTTTATTTTTTAAGCAGCAAGACAAAGATATGGAAAGAAGGATCTTCCTTCAGAAAAGATAGGACTTGTGGAATTACAAACTATCCTCTTAGGGAGAACACTGGATTGCAGTCAGTAGCTACCTCTAACTTTATTTTTTTTTGGTGTTTCTTTCTTAATTAGGCAAGAGAGAGACCTGAGAATAAGAGCAGCCAAACCACCTACCAACAAAAGTGGTTCTGTGGCTCCAGTTCAAAGACATCTTTTTTCAAGCTATTGATTTGGAGCTGCTTGTTTTTCTGCCCTTTGTACTCGCCGTGTGTTTTTGCTTTAGTGTCTTCTGTCACGTTGTGCTATTGAAATTGAGTCATGTTTATTCCAATGCTTAAAGATTTGCTGTGCACACAGAACTGGGAGTACAGCCCTGCAGCCCGTTTGTGCACACTCTGTGTAAATCAAAGAGCGTGCTGAGCCTTAGAATATTGCTGTGGGTTACTGTGCCACAACCTGAGCTGCAGAATATTCTGTCTTGCGGAAAAACAGCCTGCTGGATCTTGTCAGCTGTGCACTTAGGGAGGTGAGGGAGAAAATGATTAGATAACATCCTTATCTGTGAAGACCCACAAGAATCGAGTTTTCCCTATTCACAAGCTATTGGCAGCAGTTTCTACTCCAAACAAACAAAAAATTTCCCTGATAGAGCACATCTTTCAGAAGCAAAGGAAGAGAGGTCAGAGCACATTTCTGCAACACCAGAGAATCCTGGCCAGTCTGTACATGCTCACAGTGTGAGCCTGTCTAGCCAGAATGTCTTTCTTCTGTTTATGCTTCTGAAAATGACAAGTTAGGACAAGGAGGGTGCTAAAGGAAAAAGCTGGGGAAAATGGATCTTCTCTCACACTGATGTCATGTGGATGGTGCTGGGGAGACTCTCCTTCACCCTGATAGTGGTGTTCACTGTCTCAACTTGTAACTAGAAGACGTTTTGAATTTCCTTCCTAATCAACAGTACATTAGTCTTGGCATAGCAGTGGAGTGGTGTTGATTCAAATTAGCCCTTTAGACCTCCCTGTTTTGTATTTTATTTTGGATCCCTTAGTGAATGAGTTGCTCTGGCTAGCCATAAAATAATGGGGTTTTCTTTGCTTCCTGGCTATGAAGGAGATTCACTTTGTCTGATATTAGATGTCCAGGCTGGAGGCAAGAGCATGCTTACACTCAGTGGAAAGACATGACGGTGCACAGTTCATATGAGCTATTGCAAACACCAATATTACAGTTAGGAATATGACACCAGAATACTCTATTCTACTGAATCTTAAGAAAGTCTAGCCAAGTGACTTGTCAATCCAAGTTTAGCTGAAATGTATTTCACTTTTTTAGCAAGGAAGCACTGAGTATGCTTTCTGAATTCCTTAGGATCGTCTCCAAACATTCTGCATTATCTACTGGGGGCAAAATGTGTGACCTGTCAGGTGGGGAGAAGCCTGGTACTTAATTGGGTGTGTTCATTCACTTCAGAGTAAACCAAGGCTGGAGTGCTAGGGGGAAATTTCTCTGTAAGGGAAAGTTTCAAAGACTCCCCAGTTTGCATTTCCCCAGAAGCAAGCCCCATTGTCGCAACTAATTCAAGTTTATTTATAAAAACCTGCACCATAATTTCAGTATTCTTATTACTAATTTCTGTGATAGAATAAATTCTGAAAAAAAAAAAAGTTATTTTGTTCATCCTGAGCATGATTAAATTTAAGATGATATTAAATTGTTGTGTCTGCATGGAAACATAAGGTCAATCCACAGTAAAAAGTATCTGATACCCAAAAAATATTTGGCATTTTGATAATAATGTCACACTTGTAAGTTTTTATTTCTTTCTTTATATTTTAGCTCATTGTCAGTTTAAAGAAAAAGGTTTTAGTTTTTTCACTCATTTAAAACTAAGTACAGAAGAAATTATGTAAGTTTATGGTTAAACCATCCCTTCTGTTCAGAAGAAATCTTGGCTCCCACCAACAGGTGTAGTCCTCTTGTTCCATGCATTCAGGAACTTCCATTAATTCCCTGGCATTGAAATTTGTATATGCACAACTGGACTGAGAACCAAATTGGGGCACCATTGTGGCTGAAAAATAGCTGCAGACTTTGTTGTTTTGTTCTTTTTATCTTTATACAAGATTAAAATGGTTAGTAACCGATGATTACACAGGACATAAAGGTACTTTCTCATTTTGGGTGCTTAA
Source organism: Ammospiza nelsoni (assembly GCF_027579445.1). Lineage (NCBI taxonomy): Eukaryota > Metazoa > Chordata > Aves > Passeriformes > Passerellidae > Ammospiza > Ammospiza nelsoni. The sequence goes on along the minus strand of NC_080634.1, from coordinate 95,880,440 downwards.
CCAGTAGATTTGGACCAGTGACAGGTCAAATAAGGAAGGTCTCTCAGACCCTCTGTTAGTTACTCTGCAGGATGAGTAGCTCAGTCAGACAAGTAGGCATAAAGGTGAGCTTTCTCTCAGGCACCCAAATGAAAGCATACAGTCTGGACTTCTCCTCAGAGTCCATCTGTGGCCAGTGGAGAAAGGCACCTCCAGAGGGCAATATCTTCTCATTTTTTCAAAAGCATCTAGAATGCATAGAACATGTCACCCTGTGGAAAATACCTCCCTTCCCAGACTGTTTTGAGAACAAGGTGACTAACTCAGGCTAGGAGCACAGCTTTTCAGTGTCTAACATAGGGAAAGTAGATCATCTTCCAAATGTCCTGCTGTGTTCACAGAGGAAGTTTATGGCAGACTTAAATTTCCATAGCTTCCTCTTTCTCTATTACCATAAGCCATCCTCCTTTTCTAAGTTAGCGCTTGCTTTGACAGATAGAAGAGGACTGTGAACTGTGATTAGACTTCCAGGATAATGTGATGGAATTTCAGAGACTTTAAAAGCTGGATGAAAATGGTGGATCATTTTTGTCTGGCATTCTGTATAAAATAGATTGTAAGGAACATTTGGCTATCCTTGAATTCTTTCATTTGCATGTCTTTAAATAAAACTTGAGCCAAATATAGAACTTCAACCTTTTCAATTTTAGTTTGTCTTTTTTTCAAGAGAGAAATATGTTTCTTTGGGTTTCTGCTGTAAGGGAGTTTCAGGCTGACCACTTTTGCAGATACTTCTTCATGCATTGTGAGTCAATGCTTAGTCATGAATCTTCGCTCCAGTCAGCAGTTGCTAAGCTTTCCAGCAGCTGTTTCTCTAACACCTCTGATTTCCCATGACTTCTAAGAAAAAACTGTTGATACAAGTAGGGAAACAAGGTGACCCCGGCCTTAATAGAAACCTGTAAAATAAATGTCCTTGTGACCATGCAGCTAGTGGAATACTGGGAAAGTGCTATCCCCAGTTTTCTAATGCTAATCTGGAGTGTGAGACTAAATAGAAGGAGCTGTGGTGAAGGTTTGGGCCCTTCTTACCATCATTCCTCCAAACGGTTCCTGGGCACAACTTGGGAACTAGGACAGGCTGGTGACCTGTCAAACAAGGCAGCTTAGACATGGTTACTCTCTGTTGGAAGGGGACAGAGCTTAATAGAACAGAACAGATTGCATAATATTAAATGCATAAATAAATCATCAGACTAGGGTTTTGCCAGATGGTTTCTATGCCAGGGAAACAGTCCCTCTCACTTTGCATTTACTAACGTAGACTTAGCCATGGGGTCCTCAGCAGGACTGCTCCCAGACAAGGGAATATTTCCAGACTGCAGGAGCTGAGGAACCCAAGGGTCTGTGCAGCTACAGGAAACAAGAAGTCTAGATGAAATTTGGTCCTATAGCAGTTTACCTGCAGATGTTGCTCCAGACTTGCCGCAGCTTTGGATACAATTGAGGGCCCTGGACTCATTCCAGCACCGCAGCCTTGGCTACCATGTTGTGTGAAAGACAACAAATCAGCATAGTTTTGGCTTGAAGGAGAGATTTGGGTGAATTCAGCTGTTAAATAAATAAATAAATAAATAAAATGTCAGGAAATGTAATTAGCTTGCAAACTTCAAAACTTATCAATTTCACTGGGAGTTTAATCAAAAGTGACATGTCTACAAAGTGTATATCCTTTCCAAAGCCTGGCTTTCTGTAATGAAAAAGCATTCTGACTCATTACATGCAGTCAAATCTAGACAAAGGAATACCTCCAGGAAAGTATAGTAATATTATGTAGCATTAAGATGTATAAAATTCCATTTCTTTAGCAATAAGTTACAATAAATTTAATAAGTCCATAATAAACTTTGAATTTTATACTTTATTGGACTTTGTATTACTTAAGTTTCCTCCCTAGATATTTTTATCTGGTACATCAAAGAACCCTTTAATATTCAGCATTTTCTGTCTTTGAAGGTACTCAGTGCTTCAATCAAGTCTCCTCTTGAACTTCTTTCCAGTAGTGAAAACTGATCCAGTTTTTGGAAGTCTCTTTGCTACAGGACTTTCTGTTCAAAATGAGAATTTATCTCAGATTGATGAAAATAATTTCTGTCAATGTCTCTTTCTGTGAATTATGCCTTAAGAAGCATAAGTTGTATGACACATACTGAAAACATATTTTCCTCCTTTCAATGACCCAGTTCAGTTGCAGGGGAAGCTTTTCATTCCTTTGGCATTGATTTTCAGTGAGGCATCCAAAGAACAGACAAGAAGCAAATTCGGGTTTTAGGCATCACTTGTTATTAACCAAGGTCATGTCTAACAATATACAAGATTTTGAGTGATTTGCCTTCTTGTTTTCTTCAACCTGATCAGAATCCCAAGCTTCCAGTTTGGATATCAAAGATTTGAGAGTCAAAGGAAAACTGACAATTTCTACAAAGTCATCAACCAGGCCAACATTAGAGTAACTCTACTTCTGCTGATTTTTCTAGGTATAAAGATTTGGCTGATACAGCAGCAGGAGACAAGAAGAAGTTGAGTGCCAAGGAGAGATGTCGTCTTGTTCTTCAGCAGTGTAAATTACAAGGCTGGCAGGTTTGTGATCTACAAAGCAATTAAAATATCATTCTTTAAACAAGCTAGCTGAGTCATTTCCATTGGTGACAAGCCACCACATACTTTGCAGTGGTGTATTTTTTGCCATTTAATATATGCTTTGGTAAATTATCAAACTGATTTTCAGAGTTCTATGAGTAGCTGTGATCATTGTGTCAAAAAAATCATTGTATACTTGTGGGAAGAAAAAGATTCAATTAACCATGCACACTATGTAATTTTTTTCAAGATTTTTGAAGGTATTTGATATGTATATTTTAGTGGTTGAATGGTTCCTGAATAACCTATTTTATTTCTTTAAAATCCTATGCTAAATGCTCTATCTACTATCATAAGAGGGCAGACTGAAAACAGCTAATTAGGATTTCCCAGGTAGTCAGTGCATTTGTAGGTGCCAGCATGCTGATCCACAGATCCACCAGAGAACCTGAGGCTGCCATACATCAAGTAAATTAAAAAAAAGTACCAAGCACTAAACAGGAAACTGTCAACTCCCTATCCTTTCTCCCTATTCTACTTATATTGTATAAGTCTCAACAGTATGAAGACTGCAAGGTGGATGTCTGCATTTGTCCAGAGTATTCAGTTATCTGCTTTGGATAGCTTTGTAATTGAGTAGGACTGATTTCTTTAATATGTGCATTTTAAAAAGAAAAATGTTTTTCTTTGCATAGTATAGAATCTATTGAATAGAAATGAAGCTTTCGGAGGCTTCACATACAGAGCATTCCTGCAGGCAGTGTGAGCTGCAGATTCAGGCCTTTTTCCAGCCTAGCAGGACTGAAATATGTTACACAAGAGAGCATCCAGACCAGTTTCACAGACAGCTGTGAAGTTAAGGGACTGGACAGTGGTTAGGGCACTCCTATAGGCCTCTTCTGTTTAAAGGATGAGGTTTTCTAATTAATGTATGACCTCTGAATATTAAGATGCCCAGAAAAGTTTCTGCAAGCTGTTTATAAAGGCCAAGGACTAAGTCAGAATGTGTGCTATAGATATTTCTCAGTGGCCCAGATTCCTTAGTATCAACAGGAACAAAAATAGGCCCCCACTAGGCTGGAAGCATACATGCATGATCACCTGCACTCAGACATATAAGAAAATTTTTCTTTAATCAAAATACTGTTTAAAGCCTCAGCTTAGTCACCAAGCAAAGTAGAAGGCCCATATAGCTCCCCTCTCCCCCAATAGAAAAGACCAAAAGACTGGAAAAGATAACAATATTAAACTGGACTTGCTTTTCCTACCCAGGTTTTGTAAGTTTGTTCTGATGTATGTTCTGCATCATTGCCACAAGGTTCCCTATTAAAAAAATCCCAATCATTAATAACAAGAAACTGTACCTTCACTTACAAGTACCTGGAAATGAGAGAATCGCTCATTTTTAGAACTTATGTGGGGTTACAAGCTTAACATTTGACAAAAGCTGTGCAACAGTAATTGCACCGTGTGCTCCAGTCAAGAAACACAGAGCAGGATGCCTATCAAATTTATTTCCCTGGAGAAGAACCGTTGTTACAGCACAGGAAAAAAGCAGCTGGTCATCAGTGAAAGCCTAGAGCTCAAGATTAGTGATTCTGTAGTGATAGACATTTGTTAACAGGACTGAAACCTAGGAGGACAAAAATTTTAAAAGGAAATCGCAAAACAGAAACTTTCCATCATGCAGAGGACTGAAGCTTGTGATCTCAAACAGATTTTAGAAGTTCTGAATCCAGAATTTCAGAATCTCATTAACTCCAGGAGAAGTCAGGTGTGCAAAACTACAGCAGTGCATAATCCATTATCCCTCAGACCAGAAAGGCACAAACTCTTCAGAGACACTGATAAGTTAAATGCAATAGGAGAGTTTGGGGGTGAGAGCGATACCATTGTCACTCAGTGACTAAGAAGCACATGGCAACAGACTAAGCTGCAAGGAACAAGGTTTGAAAAAATGGGTGACCTTCTCCATACACCTTTTTCAAGGCACAGAGAGGTACAAAAACAAATGGAAAGGTGAAAAGTGTAGAAGAAAGTTTAAAAAGAAAATTCACTCCAAGTCAAATGTTTTAAATGTCCAGTGAATAACAGCTTGGTACCAACTTATTTTGTATAGGTGATACAAAATCACATACCCAACTATCAGCAGTAATGACTAATGTCTGTGTCACATAATCTCTCTCTCAATTATCTTTTTGATTCATTTGACTAATCATGAAAGTTGAACTTTAAATAACAATCTAAATGAAGAAGCTTACACAATCTGCATTTGTCATGGATACTCTCCTCTATGCTTTTACAGTAGAGGACTCTGAAAAAGGAAAATATTTAAAAGGTAGAAAGAGGGAGGAGGAAAGGAAAGGAAAAAAGGAATTAGGAAGCAAGGATGATGTCAGGCAGCAAAGTCAGAAGAAAGGAGTCATCTGTAGTGCATTACTAAAAATCATCCAAAAAAGCAGGGGGTTACACATATATATTTATTCAGCCACTGTTGCCAGCAGTAACTACTTCAAATGAGTCACTGCTGGAACTGAAAATCTATTTGTTGCAGGAGTTCATGAATATATCAAAAATTGTCTTCCCCAAAATGTTACATGCACTTCCCTGAAGAGCTGTTGCAAGTTCAGGTAGAAAAATGAACAAAAAAGATAACTAAAATACCCTCATCAAGGATGACAATATTTAGGAGAAAGCAACACAGATCAGAAATCAAACTCCACCTCATATGTCATCATCAGTAGATGAAGTTTCCAATAGGCTCAAAAGCAGAGGGGGAAAAATAAAGATCTGGACTTTTTATCTGAGTGAACCTGGATGATGCTTTAAGCTTTCTTCTGATAATGTACCTCACCATCCCATTTTGAGAAAGGTGATATTAACCTTGGGGATGGAAAAGTGTTCTAAATTAAAATCCCTGAAAATGAGTAAAGAACATGGTATCTTTGTATTTATTTCCTGCCTCACAATTTCTCTGTTCCTTCTTACACAAGCTGTGTTTGAAGAGCGTTTTATTAACACACAAAGCAACAAAGCTCAGACCTTACTCACAGAACATGTTCTTTATTCTCTTATAAATACTGCAGTCTGTTTTCAAGTAGACAAAAAGTGCAGAAGATCCAATACTAGGGTCCAATTTTGGTTTATTTTCTACTGTTTAGCAGAGCATAAGAGCAAACACTATTAGTTGGCCAATGTCTTATGCTTGCTTCACCAGCTTATGTGTTAGAAGCAAGTATTTATTATCATAGAATAATTAGGGCTGGAAAGGATCTCCAGGATCACTGAATTCAACCTTTGAACACCACCACCATAGCACTAAGTGGCATGTGAAATTGTTCCTTGAACACTGCCAGGGATGGTGACCTCAACATCTCCCTAAGCAACCTGCTCCAATACTTCATCACGCCTACAGTGGAAAAATTCTTCCTAATATGTAATCTCCTCTAGCACAGCTTGAGGCCATTTCCTCTTGTCCTGTCACCAGTTGTCTGGGGGAGAGGCAGACCCTCACCTTGATACAACCTCCTTTCATTATAGCTGTAGAGTGAGAAGGTCCTCCCTGAGCCTCCTTTTTTCCAGGCTAAACAATGGAAACTCTCTCAGCTGCTCATTCAGATCCTTCACCAGCTCCACTGCCCCTCTCTGGGATGGGCATGCTCCAGAACATCAGTTTCTCTGTTGGAGTCATGGTCCCAGAACTGGACACAGAATTCGAGGTGTGGCTTCACCAGTGCTGAGTAAGGGGGATGATCACTTCCCTGGCCTTGCTGGCCACACTATTGCTCATACAGGCCAGGCTGCTATTGGCCTTCCTGGCCATCTGGGCACTGCTGGCCCATGTTCAACCAGCTGTCAACCAGCATCCCCAGACTCTTTTCTGCTGGGCTGCTTTCCAGCCATTCTGACCCAAGCCTGAAAGGCTGTCTGGGGTTGTGGTGGGCAAAGTGTGCCTGACAATTGGCTTTATTGAATGTTATATCATTGGTCTTGGTCTGTTGATCCAGCCTGTAGAAGGCTCTGCAGAGCGATCCAGCCTCCTAGTAGATCAACACTCCAACCCACCTTGATGTTGTCTGCAAACTTTCTGGGGGTAACTCAATCCAAACCATTGATAAAGATGTTAAACAGGACTGGTCTCAATACTGTGCCTTGGGGAACCTCACTAGTGACTGGCCAACAACTGGATATGGGACCAGCCACATTCACCACCACACTTTGGACCCAGCCATCCAGCCAGTTCTTAACCTAACAAAAAGTGCACCTGTCCAAGCCATGACCTGACAGCTTTTCCAGGAGAATGTTGTAGGAGACAGTATCAAAGGTTTTATTGAAGTCCAGGTAGACTAACAGCATTTCCCTCGTCCACTAGACAGGTCACCTGGTCATGAAAGGAGGCCAAGTTGGTCAGGCAGGACCTGCCTTTTCTAAATCCCTGCTGGCTGCTGATCCACTGATTGTCCTGTAAGTGCTGCACTTGGTGGCACTCAAGATGATCAGTTCCATAATCTTCCCTGGCACTGAGATCAGGCTGACAGGCCTGTAGTTTCCCAAATCATCCTTCAGGCCCTTCTTGCAGATGGGCATCACATTGGCCAAGCTCCCATTGTCTGGACCTCTCTGTTTAGCCAGTACTGATGATAGATCATGGAGAACACCTTAGCAAACATTTCCACCAGCTTCTTCAGTACCCCCATATGGACCTCATCCAGTGCCCTCTGAGAATCTGAGTGGGACAACAGATCACTATTTTTTCTTGGGTTACAGGGAGTCTGTTCTGTTCCCTGGCTCTGTCTTCCAGCTCAGGAGTCTGGTTGCTTTGAAAACACCTAGTTTTTCTGCTGAAGACTGAGGCAAGGAAGGCATTAAATACCTTTTCCTCTTTGCATCCAAAAAAGGATGGAGATTTTCCTTGGGCCTGTTTTCCTTGCTAATGTATTTATAGAAATGATTTTTATTATCATTCCCAGTGTGGCCAGATTGAGTTCAAGCTGAGTTTTTGCTTTCTACATGACCCACTGACGTCCTTGTACTCTTCCTAAGTTACCTGGCCCTTCTTCCAAAGGTTGTAAACTCTCTTTTTTTCCCTGAGTTCCAGTGAAAGCTCCCTATTCAGCCAGGCTGGTCTTCCCTGCTGACTTGTCTTTTGTCACATAGGGACGGAAGTGTTGATAGCTTTATGAAATGTTGCTGTTCCTTGAGTAAACTGAGCTGGAGATAACTAAACTAGGACAATAAAATAGTGGTTTCATTGAAGCTGACATACCATGCAGTTTCAGTCATGCACCTAAGCACTGGAATTATGAAAGTGCAGAGCTACTAATGAAAGGCAATTTTTGCATCCTGACTCTGTGTGCAGTCTTGATAAGGTATTCTTTCAGCTTCAATATATACTTGATCACTACAAGCTTAGCTACTTGCTGTGACTTTTAAGCACATCTGATGTAAGAGAAAATTAGATTGCTAAATCAAAACAAACCATTTCTACTCCAGGCAAAGAGAAAGTAATAGACTTGTTTAGCCCCTGGAGAAGTCAGTGAGGTGATATTTAGTAACTTTAGAGTTAAATTGAGCAGAAGTACTGGCTGGTCCATGTAAAGCAGAAGAATCTCCTGTCCTCCAGAATATGTTAAGGTCTTTATACTAGGAAGTCCCCATTTTCAGTGCTGTGCTCATTTATTGTAATACAGTGATGCATTAGCTGAGCAAAACCTACCATCCCAATGGCATGACTTAATTTGCAAACATTATCATGCTTTTGGAAAAGTATGGGCACAAACAGTCCTTGGCTCTTTTAACTGACATAAGGAAACTTTCATTTGTTTGGATTATCATTCCTCACACTGTAAAGCTGCAAATATAAATTCAATAAAAAAGAGTTAGCTGTTAGCTCATAGCTTACTGAGCTTTCTCATCAAAACGTGTAGCTCTACATTTTGTTTATCTAAGATCAGTAGTCTGCAATTAACCCTTCTGAGTTACTTCAGATGGAGCTTGCTGAAATGCAAACTAGTGCCATACCAGAAGAAAAAGAAAACATCCATTTAATTTGCTTTTACTATAAAGTGCATCTGCTAAATACAAGCACTGCAAAGGTCAGACTTCACTGAAATTGAATATTTTAGCCATTGACTGCTAGAAATGCTTATCTGGTTAAAAGATGGCAATCCTTAAAAACTTCTAATAAAAGCTTTGTCTTTATCTTTCCAATATTTAGCCTGCTTCCTCTAATCCACAATGATTCCTTCTTATCAGGAGCTTTGAGATCACAAATTTGTCAAAGACTGAGTCTTAAGTTTCAAATGGGATGATCCAAAGACTCCCCAGGTATGAAATAAGCAGTACAGGAGAGTTGGTTGGAAGGTTTTAATGAAGCTCCAAATGAGGTAACTGCTTGAGATAGATGCTGCGGTGGTGCCAGTTCACACTTTCACAACTACAAATGTTGCTGAAGCTGTTTCAGGAGCCAGCAGTGTCTGTGGAGATATTATCTTTGCCAGTGAGGAGCTGTATTATCAAACTTGCAGTCAGGAGTGTTAAGACAGAGCATAAGTCCTCAATATAGAGAAATCCCAGAAGTCCATTTAGAGATTTTAAATTCTTCTAACACTTCTAGAACTGCAAAGGGAAAACAAGTCTGATCCACAGCTCTTACCAGTCAGAGAAAAAATCATATTTTATTGCTATTCTATGAGTGTTTCATTTATTGGATTTGATAGATCTGTCCTTAAGTACTGTTAAATTTCAATGTACCAGTATATAATATTAGCATACTGTGATCCTTTTTGGGAAAAAATATATATTTATGATTAAATAGCAGAATGTAGAACATAAGTGGCATATGCTTAAATCAGAGGAATGAGCAGAAGTGTATGATATCATACATATGTAAATTTCATGCTTAGTTTTAAATTATTTTTTAAACAGAATTGTTTATTTTGGCTTAAAATTAAAGTGGTCATGCTACACAAATTGCTTTCTACCTGATACGCTGAAGTACTGGAGTACTTTGCAACCAATCTAATATATAAGGAATTCTTAACTTTTTTATTTCCCTCAAGTAAGAAAACTTTAGGCTTCATAAATTCTATAACAGTTCATTCATTTGTTATTTAGTAATTTTAACTCAAGTCAATTTCCTGTTTGTTTTGAATATCTTACTTTGAAAGTCAATTTTCTTTTAGGCAATTAAAAACCAAAATTCTGGGAGTGGGGGGTGGAGGGGGGAGGGTGTGGGGTCATACTAACAGAAATTATTAAAACCTAAGCATCTATTTTTCCCTCATACTTTGGATTATTAAAGTGATATTGTCCCATTATATTTTTGTTTCATCTTGTCACTCCATTATATACTGGAAATAATTTGCTGGTTGCAGAAACCACCAGTGAGTGACTTTCTACCTCACCAATATTACCAAAAGACTGGCCTGGGCCAGACACTGCCCCCAAATTTACTCAGTGACTTTGTGCCACACTGGTCAAACTCATGATTCCCTTCAGCCAGAGAATAGGACAGATGGTTGATTTTGAGCTCAAAATGCTCACAAGCTCTCACTCTTTTAAGACAAAGCATGGTTTTGTTGTTTTTAGTTCCTATTTCTATGAAAAAAAAAAAATTAGTTCATATTTCTATGAAAAATTATTTTTCTTCCTGTGGAATATATTCCTCCCTCCGTTTATCTATCTTTCAGGTCTTTCTTAGGATCACTAGTCTTGCTAACTCAATTTTCTTTATGCTATCTTTTTCATCTCAGATCTGGATTCCATGTCTTCCTCTTCATCTCTCCCCTTGCACTTCTCCTTTTTGACACTTTTCTAGATACTTTGCTTCATATTTGGTCCCACTCTTCATGCCTTATTTGTCTGTGATTCATTTTCCGGTCTCCTGCCTTAGGGTTTGCTCTCAGTGCCACTGCTCTCCCTGTCACCTGTGTCCTGTATTTCTCATTCATGCCAAGAGACCCTTTCACATTGTTTATTCTGAGTTGTGAATGAGTGGTTTGGCTCAGGTTAGCAGTGAGATCATAGAGCAGGCCTGAGGAGGGGGTGTGGAGGAGGATGTACCACCACATTTTGGTGCTGTGTCTGTTTCTAAAATTCTGAAAACTGGAATAATAAGTCTGGTAAATACCAAGATCCCATGGGGTAAAACTGGTGTAGGGTTTCCCTTACTGAGTGTTTCTTACATGTATCTTACATTTCCTAATCACTTCTTTCCTGTTCTCTAAGGCACTTCTTCATGTTGCCTCACAGGTATGAAGAGCTGTGAGGTTTGTACAGTTTAGGGAAAAGGAGTGACCATTATTCTGCCCTTTCCCAGAGACCTGAGTGACAGGTTTTCTCCCTCAACTCCAGCTTCTGACAATAATGTATATAAATGCCTGATGTCACTTGCTTGAATACCAGATTACTCACATACTTTATATTAAGGTCACAAATAAAGTATGCTAAAATGTAGGTTTATTCAGTATGTACCACAGTGCATTGTTACTAGTTTATGAAGAAGGGCTATCAAAATGTACAAAGCAAAGCAGAGAGAGTAAACCTTTAAAAATAAAATCTCAGTCCTTAAAAATCAGTGCCCTGTGTTTGTCATAATAATATCTTTGTAGACATGCACACTGCAAGAAGACACATTTTACAATTGTATTAAGGCTTTTTTCTAAATTTCATTAATGCTCTGTGAAAATGTGTGTCATTGTGTAAAATATCATTAGACTATAGTTCTCTGTCTTTTGTAGGTAGCTATTTTCAAAGTACTGCCAGAAACACACAGCACTCCCACAAATTGCCTTTTTTAAACTAAAGAACAGCTTTACAGATTCCCTTGACACCTATTAAGTATGAGCTAATACTGCCTCCATGCCACCTACACACGATCTCAGCATCCATTCCATAGTTTTGAATGTCTGCACTTCTACATCCTACACCTTTTCTATAAAATTAAAAAATAAGAAATTAAAAAATATTTTAAAAATAAATAAAAATAAGAAGAAAGAGAAAGAACAGTTCCCTCAAAAAAAAAAAAAAAAAAAAAACCAGCTGGCCCACAGCAGCAATTGAATCTTTGGTAGCCATCAACAACAATTTTACGTAGTCTTTAAAAAATGTATCATTTTGAAAAACAACATTTTAAACCCTAATGCTTTCCTAATTAAAATAACTATGACTGTAATTCACAGATGGTTTACTTTTACAGGAGTCTGAATGACATTAAAATTTTAGACTCAGATGAGAGCACTTTGTTGTCCAGAAAAAATACTGAAAAGTGAGAAGATGGAAGATGGAAGAACATTTGAACCATTTTTCCCCTAGGCAAGCAGGAAACATTTTGTGATTAAAGAGACCAGAATGAAGACAGGTGGCAACCTCAAAAGCTGTTTTGATATGTGACATGTGAAATTCCAACATTTTTCAGCATTATTGCTTTCACTGAACACCAGAACAATAAAAAGGGCAGTGAGACTATCTTGTTCTCTTGGTCATCCTTAGAGGCTCTCAGATTTAATTCAAAGACTAGGCAACAGAGATTTCTATCTGTACTAACATAATCAAACATGTAATAGTAGTTTCTGCTATACATGCTTCAGTCTAGAGCTCTGCTCTCTGTAGACCTGTCATATGATGTAAAAATCTATAAATAGCTTTTATCTGAATGTAAAAATGGATTTGTATTGACATTTTGTATTTCTTCATTCACTTAAAAATTGTAGCAGGCTCCTACTAATGAAGTTCATAGCATAAGTGATGCCACAATAACTCCATTTATATTGTTCCTAGGGTGTAGGATGAAAAGAAAGAGCAATAAGGCTTTGCATGTCCCCTGGATAGCTTTGTGACTGCAGTGTCAGACACTTGTAGCTAAACCAACATAAGCTTCAGCAATTGTCTTGACTGCGATTTTGTGACTGCATACTGCACAATAAATTGCAACTCAGTTAGTTGTTACACTTTTGAAATATAGCTAAATGTGACCAACCAGCGTGTCAATAACGAGACTGATTGAGAATGGGGTTGTTAATTTTGCCATGGGCACTGCTAGAGCTTTTTAAAGCTTAATAAGCTCTTAATAAGAGCTTTTTTAAGGTTTTAAAGAGTAAATTTCCTTCCCCTTTTCTACTGTCAGAGTATCAGTATTGCTCTAGTAAGGGGAGAAACTAGAACTCTGAGTAATTAAGGACAAAGGACAGAAATAAGGAAAAATTGGATGATTTGGCATAGGCCTGAGACAGGACAAAAAAACATGTGTGATGTAGAGGCTTTGTGGAAAGGTGGAGTATAAAGAGAAAATTTAATCAGAGTAGAGGAATATAATTTTATTAAGTATTTGTTCTCAGGCTTTTTCTGAGAGCTGCTCAGATGGAATGGTAATTATAATAACCACACAATAATTTAATTACAGTTAACTATATGAATAATAATTCAGTTATTTTTTGAGAGAATTCTGTATTCAAGACAATGTAAGCAAGACTATGAAGGTATTAGTAGCCAAAACTAGTGACAATTCAAGTTCAGAATGTGGTTTGACAAGATGGATTGGAAAAAACCTGTTCAATAAGCAAAGAGTTAAGATAACCAAGTGAATAGAGAATTTTGAAAGCTGAGGAAGAAAAGTAAAAAAATTTTATTGGAAGTCAAAAAAATGAAGGTGAGAATGTGGCCCTAAGAGCAGCGTGAGTGCACAATTGGATCTCAGGGAGATTGCCTCAGATTCACCACCCCACAAAGAGAGCCTCTTCTCTATTTCTGACTCTATAATGGCAAGACAAGTAACACGTCATTTTAGTCACCTACTTCCACACACCTAGTTATAATTCCGAAGTGACTATTTTATAGGGAATAGAGAGACTAATGAAAAAAAAATTAGGAAGCATTCTAGTTTTACCATTTGAGTGCATCTGATTTTAATTAAAAGACTAACAACTGCACCATCATTGTTAGCTCAAATTTCAGGATTAAAGACTTTTTAAAACTTTTGATTCAAATAAGTTGCTCTCTACAGTAGAGAGAGGTGAAGCCAAGGGACAAAACTTTGCCACAATAATTTCTGATTTAGTTAATGGAGTTTAGCCGTGAAATATATATCCTGGCTTTCTGTCATCCAACCCTACAAGGATGTACATCTAACAATGTTTGGATCAAAAACAATTTGGAAGAGTGTGCAATTAACCCTCCAGATACCTGTCTCCCAGATCTAAAGTAAAAAACACCAGTGGAACAGGATGGTTCAGTAAGAAGAGAGTGAGCTTGTAAGCTGGAGACAAACAAGAGTTGGAAAGAATTTCTGTAATTTTAGCCAGACTTGTATGAAATAATGAGTATGCCTATTAGCCATAAAAAAATTAATAGTTAGGCAAAAGCTAGACTCTTTGAGGATAGCACAGTTTTCTGGCACTGCTGCTTTTATTTTTATGAAGTCAAGAAAGTTACTTCTGCAAAATTCCTGAGAAAAATGATTGGTTTATTGATTGGGGTTTTTTTCCAGTTACTTGCCGGTTTTAGAGTTGCTAGGTTGTGTGGTTTTTAAAGTCTATTAGAAAGGAATGCTTTTGAAGATGATACAAAGAATTTTATAGGACTGTTCCAGCTTGTTCAGAAGGTATCAAAAGAAAGGTGTTTTCTTTTGGTCTAACTAGATAAACTTGCCTCTAGAGGAGTGAGAACATCTAATGATTGTCCTTCAAGAATTAGATTATTAAACCAAGATACTACACAACACCAGAATCAATACTTAGTAGATTATTTTTCACAAATCAGTCCCTCTGTCTCTTACTTTGATCCTGAAAGGAGACCCAAAGCACAGCTTCAGTAAGCAAGGCTGGGAACTAGGATTCATAACTTTACTGGATGTTAGGAGTCATTTTCACTAATGACAGTGAGTTTCTCCCATCCTCCAACTTCATTTAAGTTCTTCCTGTTCCACGTATGGCAGCTATCTCACCATTTTCTGTTCTACATGGGTTTGACTTGTCACCTTTCCCCATGCACACAGCCTTCTGCTTTATAAGACCTAAACCTTATTTTCTATTATGTTGTCTAACACATTAAATTCAGAATGCTTTTTTCCCCAACTTGTATTTAACTTGAAGATTGTACTATTTGTTCTGGATATTTTTGGAACTGAAGTGGAACTATCTGTCTGACAGCTTGTTCATCCTTTACAAATACATCTTTTTTTCAACCAAGTGATGACTGCATTTCTGTAACAGAATTGGCATTGTACTGTTCCTAAATTGCAGATATTATTTCAACCCTTTGCTGGATTGTTAACGTACAATCTCTATTTACCTGTCTTTGTTTTGGCCTTATTTGTTGATGATTTCTCTGCTGTTTGTATTCTAGATAGGAGTTCGAAAAGTGTTTCTTAAGTACTGGCAAGCTGACCATCTCAACGATTTGTGCCTTCAGCTTCAGAAGAAAATTATAACCTGCCAAAAAGGTAACAATTACAGAGCAAGTACTCCTGAGCTGTTGCTTTGTACATGGAGCAGAACATTGCATAGCAAAGAGATTTTCTCCACCTTGAACAGTTGCTGTATTTTATACATTTCCCTACAGATATACACAGATTTTTTGAGATAATAGCATTGCACTTTCTGTTGGTCAAACATAATTTTATAGCAGTCTTGAATGTAATTAAAACTGGTAAAATCTTGAATATTTTTCTTTTTAGAGTAAGTTCAGTGATTTTTCAAGGCATTAATATCACTTTTACTTTCTTTTTCACATAAAATATGGTAACAGTGATACAAAATTGGAATAGTTTCAAATATATCAACACTAAAAACTAATGCTAATACGTGAGTGTGTTTAGTCATACTTATTTTCCCCCTTTTCTTACTACTTTCTTATTTGACTGCTAGTTTTTTATTGTTTTATATTTTATGTTTATTTTTCCCCATTTTACTCCTGCATTTTTCCTAAGGTCACTGCACTTTTAAACATATTTTTAAAAGGAGGTACTATCCACTACCTCCTGATTTCCTGTTGCTTATGCTCCATTTTCTATCAGTCTCAAATAACTGCTGAAAATATGAATATTGCTTTGTTTGAAGAAGCTTCCTTCACACCATTCATTATTTACCTAATTGGCTGATGTCTGCAACAATTCCAATTTTCACCTCTTTAAAGGGAATTAAAAATACAAAATCTTATCTTTTTTTTTTATCAGACACACAATATTGCAGACTTAAGAAATATAAACCCCTTTTATTTTAATTATCTGTTCATCACTGTAAGCATGTAGTGAAAAAGAGGAAGTCAGGAGAAAATCTGAAGCAAGTGAAATCCAAATGGTAACAGTTCAGAAATGAACATGGAGAAGGACAGGTAACAGACACTGCAGTTCAGCTGAGTTTATACTTGGGTGTGATTTTTTACTGCAAATTACCCTATTGCACTAATGCATTTTGAAAAGCAGTAATAGTTTATGCTCTTTCCCTTGTTATGCTGACTTATAAAAGAAAGGAAATATTTACTTTCAGAATCCAATGTGCAAACAGAATGCTTCAATATAACCCTCCACCAAAACTTAAAACCTCGTCAGATATGTGTATGTTTTGCAGAAGTAAGAGAACAGATCACCAAAGCCTCCACAAAGAATGAAGATAATTGGGTTTCTTGGCTCATTACAAAATATTTTTCTTGGTTTTGCTTCTATCCTCCTTAATGAGGGTAACTTGAAAAGTAATTTCTGCCGAAAGTGTTTTTACAGCTAAGTCTCATCTGCATGCTTTTTATGATCTGGGAAACCTGAGAAAATCAGGAACTTGGATGAGTAAGCAGTAGTTAGACATCAACCTCGTGTCATTAGCTCATGAAAGAAGCTGCCTTTTGCAAACAGGTGCAATTGTAAACTTGTAGAATTTAGCATGCCAAAGGGCTCTGGCAAATTTAGAACAGAATAGAGTACCCGTACATTGTTCTTATATGATCCTAAAATTGGTATCCAAATACTTTACACTGACATAGTCATGCTTACTGAGTAATGGTGTCAGTCCCAATGCACTTCTGTCCCCTCACCCTTTACATGCAGGGGACTTTGGAACCTATATGTCTCCTGAAAACATGTTAAATAGTAGCCAAACTAGTCAATAATCACAATATAACAAAAACTAAATCTGTTTAAAAACATCCAGAGGAGGGCTATGAATGGTGAAAGGCCCTGAGGGGAAGCTGTACAAGCAGTGGCTGAAGTCACTTGGTCTGTTTAGTCTGGAGAAGGGGAGACTGGGAGAAGACCTCACAGCAGCCTACAGCTTTCTCTTGAGGAGGAGTTGAGGACACTGATCTCTGCTCAGTCGTGACCAGTGACAGGACCCAGGGGATCACAGTGAAATTTTGAGGTTTGTTGGGCACTGGAACAGGCTCCCCAGGGAAGTGGCCACAGCACCAAGCCTGACAGAGCTCAGGAAATGTTTGGACAATGCTATCAGGTGTGATACTCGGGGTGTCCTGTGCAGGGCCAAGAGTTGGACTTTGATGATCCAAAGGCACTTTGTGGATGCCTTCCAATTCAGAATATTCTGATTCTATGATTCTAATTTCTGTATCAGGCTTTAAATGTAACATCATATACCTAGATAAGAACTTAGATTTAAGGGAAAGCAAGTCTTGCTCCAAAATCCTATTAATTCTTTTTACTTCAAGCCTAACTAGCAATCCCTTCTTCTAGATTTGGGGGAAAAAACCCAAAACAAAGCAAACCATATAAGTCCTTCCTGGTATCCTGAAACTTATCTTACACAAGCAAAGAAAGGGGTCAAACTAAAGTGAAAGCTTGTGTTGAAACACTTTTGCTTAAAAATGTATCTGTGAGTTTAGAGACTTTGTCATATTTTTTTCTGCAGGTATGAGAGCTACATATGATACATTTTGACCTGAATCACTGTGAAAATTGTTTGTATCCATAGGAAGGGCAATCATGCTGAAAGTTCTTCCATTAGAGTTAATGTAGATGAGGAATTAACTTGAATACATTGTATACACAATAGTTAATAAATTCCTGACATAACCCAGATCCATTGTCTACTGGAATTTTGGTTATTCCAATCCTCATCCTTACATGAACTCTAAAACGCTAGATATTTTTTGGCCCTGGGGGTGCTAACCTCAATTATTTTAATTTGCATAATGAGAATTATTTTAGATCTACATAAATGAGGAGCAAATTCACAAGGCAATCATAGTACCCAGTACTCAACAGTAGTAGATGAAACTGAGCAGTAAAATTCTAGGATCTGAGAGTTTAATTTCACGGCAGTTTTTAGATTGTAAAATTGCTCTGTTTAAACAAAACCAAAACCTTTCAAATGTTCTCATAGAGAAAAAAGTGTGAAGAAATGTATATCATTTAATGAAAAACCTGAACTACTCAGTTCATCAAAATGTGGGCAAAAAAGGGATGTCTATCTGCCAACCCTTCCTAATAAAGCTGTGTTGAAAGTTTCTTCTTCATTTTAGTGAAAGTGCATAATTCAGAGTAGCTGTACAGTCTCTCAATGTTACAATTAGCTCTACTGGATCTCATTTTATTGGACCATTCTAGCAGGCTACTCTAAGCTACTCATTCATGCCTGCTAACAATCCTGTCAGAGACCTGATCTCTTAATTTCTTTATTTTAACCAACCTTGGTGGTGTTAACAATCTTTTTTTTTGTTAGATTTTTTTTTCTCAAGTTAAAAGCACAAACAGATACACAGACCATTGTAAAAATGTTATTTTAAAATTCAGATTTTTTTCCAAAGTCACCCAGGATTTGATGCTTATTTTTGCTCTGCAGAAGATAGATCTAAAGAGAATATTTCAGGAAAAAGCATTTGTTTCATCTAAAGCTCTTTCAAAAATTTTATATTTGTGAGCAGTGAACTCTGATAATATTCTATGCATGTATTCATTCTTTTTGCAACAGTAACCCTTAGATTCAGACTCAATAGCATCTTTATTATGAATACTCTCATAAAATTGTCAACAATAACTGTACTATTAATTTCCTTTTCAAGTAAATTGGGTATGTGCAATAATGTTTCAGAGTTTAAAGAAGTCAGATTTTATGGAATGTAATTAAAGGCATTGATTGGATGTGATTATAAAAGTATAAACCTTCAAAGCTGTCTATCATAAATTAGTATCAGAAATTATTTCAAGTTACCTGAATTTGAAGGTTTTCAAATGCAGTGAATTTTGGATAGAAGCAGTATTACATTATTATTATTAATTTTAGCCTTTCTTACATCTTGTCAGCTAGGCACTGAGCATCTCTATAAAAGAAATTTTTTTTAGTGTCTAAACAAGGCACTAGAAGATGATAGAATGTACCTTACATTACCCTATGCTTTAGCTGTTTATTTTATTCAATAACATTTTATAATCATAGAAGACTAACTGTATTTTTCTCTGTTGACATTTTCCCTTTATATTATTTCAGCTTGACTCTTCATCATTTAATGTTGTTTTGCAGTAATCCTAAATCTGAAATTTAACTTTGTTATTGTAAATACCTAATGCATTTCAACTTTTTTATCCTGCAATCAACATTCTTGGTAACTTCCTCCAAATTCAAACAAAACTCTTACCCAGGCTATTGTCTCCTAACTTCACTGATGAAAAACTTTCAATTGACCAGAAAAAGAGTAACCATAAGAAGCAGTGATGAAGTTTGACTTGGTTTTGATACATATAAATTGATGAAAACCAAGAGTATTTAGGGCAACAGACAAATAATTCTAAACCAGGTTTTTGCCTATGAGATACAGAGCATGGTTCGACATCTGGAAGGAAACATGATCTTGTGGAATTAAAAAAAAAAAAAAAAAAAAAAAAAAACCACACACACACAAACACAGTACTTTGTACTTTCAGTCAGCATCTTTCTGCCTTCTAAGTCAAAACATAGGTTCAAAGAATAATGACACCACCTGTTGCAGGCACTGGGATTAAAATGGTGTCCAATTTATTATGGCCACAGTGGCCCCTGTGCCTCGTGTTTCTGATCAACTGTACTTCAGAAAATCCAGAAGACTGAGTGGTCTTTGGGTAGTTTTTTTGTAATGAATGTACTTATATAGCAAAGAGATAGAAAAAGCTATTACAGGAGATGGACTAAAATCTTTTCCCAGCATAAAGCTGACAAAGAGTGTGAAGAAAAAGTCTAATAGATAAAGCTGATGCAATGTAGATGAAAACTTGTAACTGAGAAATGGAGATATGATGTGACAGATAGATTTGAGAAATTTGCATTAAATTAACCTAATTGTTTTAGCTGAAAGAAAATGAGCAGTAAAAGATCTTTAAGTCAAACAAAACCCCCTTGTACTTGGTATGATTTTGTTGGGGTATTAGGTACATTGAAATGCTTACAGCATTTTTTACAGCAGAACAACAGCAATCATTTAATTCCTACTGCATTCACTGTAATTCATTTATCCAGGCTTTTATTTTGAAACAATCTTTTGACCTTTGCAGTGTAAATGTATGCTTTCACAATGTGTAGTACACATCTATGTATACATCTTACATCATGCATATGCAAGATGTATACATTTTATTACATCTGTGTTGTAATGTAATAAAAAATAGCATTCAGTGAAAATAAACATTTTGAGTTCTGATAGCTCATATTTAATAATTTACTGTCACTACATTGTTTTAAGCACTGGCAGTAGAAAATAGAAAGAGTTCAATGATGAGTTTTACTCTACCAAGAGGAATCTTAGTTTTGCTCCACTAAGAGTTTTACTATGTTATTTATATGCCATCAGATTTCTTTCCTAATATGTATAGGATATTGACTGAACTTGGCTTGCTCATGTTTAAACAGAACTCACACTAATATTAAGTTAGTTTCCCAACTAGTTGTCTTTCACTGATCCATATTTTCTCCTTCCACTATGGTAGTTATAAGAGGATTTCTAGCTCGCCAGCGCTTGCTACAGAAGATGAGCATCAAACAGCAAGAGGTCACCTCAATCAAAAGCTTCTTGCAGAATGCTGAGGATATGGGATTGAAAACATATGATAACTTGGTGATCCAGAATGCCTCTGACATTGCTCGGGAAAATGACCGGCTCCGCAACGAGATGAACGCTGCTCACCACAGGGAAAAGGGAGAGGCTAGAAACAGGGCAGAAGAAGGCCAGAAAAGGTAGGATGAGAAACACCTGCTGTGAAGAATTATTGAGTCTCTTCAGTTTTTGTGAATTCCTTCCCTGTTTAGAAAACAATAGAAATGACAAAAGGATTGCGAGAGGATTCTCAAGTACATGCTCAACCCAAATCAATATTAGATCATATTTTTTTCCTGTATATCAGGTAATTAAGTCAAGAAAGTTAAGACCACCATATCCTATTCAAGGGGCACTGAGCTTAGAGGAACTTATTCAAGTCTCTGATACACTTATTTTTTACAGAAATACTTCTAATTCTATGATAAATAGATTATAGTTTAACTTCACCAGACCAAACAAGCAAAAGAAAAATTCCTCTGACTTAAAATACCAACACTGAGAAATTGCCAAGGTAATGAAAAACAGATAGGAAAGTGTTAAAATACAGTAAAGTCCACACTAATAAATACGATTTCTCACTGAAACAAGCAGATTGATTGTGAGGAGGATGCTTTTATTTAAAAATGGGCAAATTACGTTTTTTTAACTCTTGTCAGAATTTTCAGGAGTACCTATTTTACAAGCCCAGTAAATGCTGGAGAGCCATTCTCTAGGAACTGAGTCTCTGATTTCTCTCTTAGCTGAGATAGTCAGCTCTATCTCAGAATTAGCATTTGCAGTTAATCCATATGTGTCAATAGAAATAATTCATCTATAACTTGCTGGACATATAAATGTTTATTTTTCCATAGGAACTTAATTTTCATCCAGAACAGGTCCCTTTGCTATCATTGCTTTTGTCAGTGACTTTAATAAAAGTGAAAATGGCAGTGCATCTGCTTAATTAGCTTCAAATATCCCAGTGATTACATATTGGAGGAAATGCCTTTGTAGGAAAGACTGTAATTAAACATTGCAGTGAAAACAAATTATCCACTGAGCACCGTGCTTTCATCTTTTGCTATTTCATTTGCTTCATGGGCAGCTGGCTATATCCTGTGTATGAATTTCAGCTCTGCTGGTGATTTGCCATGCAGAAATACAATTTAAAAAAACAAATGCTTGAGGATTTGTTTGTAAAATGTCAGTATAGAAATCTTCTATCTATTACATTACTACTCTAAGTTAAAAGGGTCTCAATGTTTTGATTCTTGGAGGAATAAAATGTTAGAAGAATTTTTGTTAAAAATCAATTTGTCAGAAGCAGCTGGAAGGTTATTTCTCAATATGTATTCAAATAGCAAAAAAAAAAAAAAAAGGGAAAAATTGAAAAACTGGATTGTAATTGAAACAACTAAACATAACATAACATAACATAATAACAAAAATTATTATTAAAAGTAATAACTAATAATTAAGTTTAAACTGGAAGATATAGGGATATCTGGGTGGAATTGCTCAAGCTGCCAATGTAGCTGGTTAAAAAGGCCATCTAATATTTTAAAGATTTGCATTATCTAAATAGAAATTATAGTTGTCTTTTTAGAAAATAATGATAAAGACTCAGCATTTGCTGCCTCAGTAACTTTCTATTAAAATGGATTTCCCAGAAATTATCATTCAGATTAAAAACCCAGCTTTTGATTGTGTGTAGCAATCAAAGTGTGAACAATTCATTCAGTGAATGTCTGGTCAACAATATGAGACTGCTTAAGCAAGGCTGCATTTGTGTGAAAAAGGGCCGGTGTCCTGATTTATCATGAAACAGGAAATGGAAGAAAGCTAGCAGCTTGATCTGGATTTGTTTGTCAGAAGATTACTACCCACATCCCCTCGGCGCGGCAGGGGAGTTGTGAGATTGTTTACCAAAAAGCTGTTGTTACATTTGCATGAACAGGTTCATTGTTATTGCTTGAATAATGCATCTGGGCCTCTTTTCTGTGTTTTCAGAGCTGAAGACAAGGGTGGGAAGGTCTCTGAGGACAGCTTTGCCGGCTGTCGAACCTCTAAGCACTTTCACTCCAGCTCCGTGCCTGTCCCCATGGCAGTGGATGGCTTGGTGCATTCTGCCGCCGGGTCATCCATCAGATCCCCCTCCCTGCACTCTGTTTTCAGCATGGACGACAGCAATAGCCTGCCATCTCCAAGGAAACAGCCTCCTCCCAAGCCAAAGAGGGACCCCAACACACGACTGAGTGCCTCCTACGAGGCTGTTAGTGCTTGCTTGTCGGCAGCTTCTAAGGAAACCGCTAATGAAGGTTAGACATAAAGGCAGAGACAGTCGCAAATGTTACTCTGGGTTATTGATTTATTCTCCTCACTTTGATCCTTTTAAACACAGTCAAATGCCTTTGAGAGGTCCTGCTTCCTTGAAATATTTCAGTGGCAGTAAATAAAATGAGCCAATTTGTCATTTGTTCCCAAATCAGCAAATAATATTCATGTGTTCTAATTGTCCAGTTTGACGACAATCAAAACCTCTTTGGAGAAATCTCTCTAGAAACTAGTAATGTGTCAACACGAGCTATTCTACCCCACTGACCATTTTATTTCACCTTTTAAATTGTTAGAATATCTTGCATCACTAAAGAAATGCTAGAATCTTGAATTTCACAGACTTAAACATTAAACTTTCTCCTACATTGTGTCTATGCTCACATGAATAATTTATGCATTCAGTGTTTGTTTGTTTAGGTTGTTGTGGATTTTTTGACCATAATTTGGTTATAGTGATTTTTGTTTAGAAGAAAAGTGCTGCAAGTGTCCAGAAGTATCCCAGAAGTATTATGGTGAACATAGCATGGTTTTGAGTTCACTTGTTCTAGTCTCCTTTAGCTTTGAAATCAATGGGTAGAAGATGAAGGAAAGAAATGCATTCTGCTTTCCTTGATAAACCTGACTTGTCATGTTGTGTGTAAATGATCCCCAAGTTTTATCAAGGAAGATCCTTCAGGCTGGGTTTAAAGCTCTCTGTAACTCCCTAGTCCTGCATACAGTGGATAGAAATCTTCAGAGCTCCGTCTCTCACAATAATTACTGTTCTCGTGTCCAGTTCATTAGGTGAAAGTCCATTTTCTTTAACTCTTCCTTCAAGCTCTATGTAAGGAGACATGAACTATGCCCAATATGCTTTTAAACTAGGATGGTTTAAGGAGGTCTGTAGTAATTTAATCTTTCTGTGTACAAATCTGCAAGAGATTTAACCAAGAAGTTCTAGCAGAGGTGTTTTGAAAGAATAAAAATTTATTTATGTATGTGTGGTCTTAACAATGCTGCTTACATATACTCACAAAACAATTTTAGAGCTCTTATATGTATGAAACAATAGGGCAAGTTTCTCTGCCGTATACTAATTTTCCAAGAATTATATCAGTTTTATTTTTGTCCAAAACCAGCTCTGATTTATACCATTTAAATTTGGTCTTGAAAGACCACTCTTCTACGTATCTAGTCTCTTCACTACATACATGCTTGGAGGCTATAAAGAGACATCTAGTTTAGTTAAATGTGTACTCACTTGGGGATTTGCCCTTAGGCTATGGTATTCCCTAAAGTTATAAATTATTTCCACACCTGCAGTACCAAAGAAAAGAGAGACATAATATCATCCCATAATTAGAGATTTAGAGATATTACGCAAAAGAGGGGTATTTCAGTTACTGGCAGTCACATATATGTCAAAGTAGCACTGTGCTGACTCCTAGTTGAAAGCATGCCCCTCTCCCTTGGAGCAACAGGAGAAACAAGCTCATATTCCCATGTGTTACAGATCTTGCAGTGCACAAGTATATTTTGGATTCAAAATATACTTCCTCAGGTGTGAGTTCTCATCTTTAAGTGGCAGTAGAGTTTACCAAAGGAGATTATATGCCCAGGTAACAAAGGCCAGCTGAAAATTCTGCATTTTATTCCTAGAAGTATTTACACTTTTGCTTAGAGTCCTGTATTTGTGACTGATGATCATTGTAGAACTAAATGGGCAACATTTGAGGGCTTAAAGTACTAGACCAGTGTAAAAAACTGACTAACTTGTTAATAACACAGACCTTTTTCACTTTCCTAGTACTGACCCGTCCAAGACCACACAGTGATGACTATAGTACCATGAAAAAAATACCTCCCAGAAAACCAAAGCGAAGTCCAAATACAAAACTTAGTGGTTCTTATGAAGAAATACCTGGCCAAAAGCCTGGGGATGTAAAAAAATCAAGCACAGTAGTTAAACCAAGTGTCTACGACACTGTGACAGTACAGAGAACAGCTTCTACTGAAGGACCACAACACGGCGTGTTGAATCTCTTTATGTCACAAGAAGAGGAGGAAAATGAGCCTGTCTATATTGAAATGGTAGGGAATGCAGTGAAAAGCAGTTCTGCTGAAGTGGAGAGTCCAGAACAAGGAGAGTCTGTATATGAAGAAATGAAGTATTTTCTACCAGAAGAAGGCAGCAATGGTAATGGAATAATTCCAGTAGTGACTGGATCTCCTCCTCTGTTGTTTGAAAGCAAAAAAAAAATTAACATTGAAGACGGAACATTGGATGGAAACAGTCAAGCAGCTTTGATCTATAAAGACTCATGTGACATTCCAGCCCCTTTCCCTAACTTGCTCCCCCACAGACCACCACTTCTTGTATTCCCTCCAACCCCTGTCACATGTTCACCAGCCTCTGATGAATCACCTTTAACACCACTGGAGGTCAAAAAGCTTCCTGTTTTGGAAACCAACCTAAAATACCCTGTGCAGTCAGAAGGTTCAAGTCCATTATCACCCCAGTACTCCAAAGGCCAGAAAGGGGAGAGTGACAGACCAGTATCTCCAGGCCTGATTGTGTTCAGTGTTTCCACCAAAGTGACTCCTCCTTCCACACCACCTCCTCCACTGCCACCACCCCCTCCTCCTGTACCACCTCCTGCTTCCTACAGGGCTTCCATACATTTTGCATCTCCTCCAGAGACTTGTGCTAGTTTTCTGATTAGTGCGGGGAAAACAGGTACAAATTCAGATCTGCCAAAAGTACCTCAGAGAACCACTCCTGCTCAGCTTGGAGGCTCGTCTTCTCCATTTTCCAAACTGCCTTACTCCCCAAAGGTGGCAAGAGCAGAGCACAGGAAATTGAACTCAAATTCGTCTTCGTTTTCATACAGCCCTACAAACTCAAGGTCATTGACCAGTCCCCTTGATGAGTTAACTAGCTTGTTCAACTCAGGAAGGAGTGTGCTACGAAAATCTGCAGCAGGACGCAAGATCAGGGAGCCAGAAGGTAAGATAGTTCTCTGTGCTTCTGTATTGTAATTTTTCTGCATCAAAACTTTCTTACCTTGGACACTGATAAAGTGAGCAAAAATGCAGAATGAAAACCTTGTTTGGTTTGGGGTTTTTTTAAAGGTCATTAAAAACTCATATATAATATAAATGACATATAAAAACTTCAGGTTTTGTCTGAGATAAGACTTGTCTGAGATAAAAGTCTTCAGGTGTTGTCTGAGATATCAACTTTTCTTCTACCAAAATGTTTGTTTGACACAAGTTTAATAGTTCTTTTAACATTCCAGCTGTCTCAGTAAAATAAACACAGATGTTACATTGTGTGAAAACTGAGTTTATGTTATCAAACTATAAAAATGCTTTGAATTAAATATGTAGCTGGTAGATGTGCTTTACTTTGAAGACTGTCTTTTAAAATTTGATCATTTCATTTCCATGAAATTCTGTATTTGGGAATAAAGTCTTTATTATTCCCCTAAATAGTGCTTGGACAGAGAGTCATACAGTGAACAATATTTAAAAAATTAAACTAAATCCTGGTTCTGCACCTCAATAACAGCACCAACTCCAATACTTTTGGAGTACTCCATTATTTTTCTAATTATAATAAAAAGAAGTTTCCTATTGAAATTATTCCGTACACTTTATATGGAAATTTCTCCCCATAGTAATATCTCCTAAACACAGAATTTTGTGAATTTAAAATTTGGAGTGAGAAAATCTCTATACTGTTTTCTCTGCTTCTTCACTTCTATCTGTCCAAACAGCTTGTCTTAATCAAGAACTGTAAGCAGCATATTCAAAACAAGCAACACATGATCATAGGATTCCTTAGGTTTGAAAAGAACATTAAGATCATTGAGTCCAGCTGCAAAACCAACACTTTTCATAACTTCAACAAATCATAGTTTTCCAACTGCACAGTTTCTAGCTCCTCCTGTTTGTTGCCCATGCTACATGCCTTGGTGTGGATGAACTTCCATTGGCCTATTGATGTGCCACCTCTTTGGGAAGAATCCCAAGTCGTACATTTGAAATACAAAACAATCCTGTGGAGAACAGGATGCATTCTCTTATTATTCATTGTCCATTTTCTTAAGTACCTACTGCTCCACTGATTTTAGTATCATATTCTAATTTACACAGCTACACTATAACAGAAGCAGGTGTTTGTTCTTCCTCTATATACATGTATGTCTGTGTGCCACCCTATGTCTCTGTTCCTTATAACCTTGTCAGCCCTCAGCCAAAATAAAACAAGGAGATGAAGGTCTCAAAATTAAGGGAGTTTCTACAAGCTTTATGAAAGTTAGTGTCTAGGTTGAGACAAGAAACATTCAGGTATGAGAGAAACTATGGTGGACAGAACCCTTGAGTCCTCCAGACCCTTGAAAAGCTTTAGCTGGACCATGCTTGTTCTTGTATGCCAAATTCAATTCTGTATGTTGAATGAGCTATGAACTGAGATTTCATCAGTTCTCTACCTCAAGAGAATGTTTTTTTCTTATGCTAAGTGTTCAAATTGATGAAATTGGTAAAGGAGTTATTACAGTAGTTTGCTTACTTTGACAAAATTAATAACATTCACTGTCTATAAATATATGTAGAATGTTTTATGGGGTTTTTTGATGGTTTTGTGGTTGATTTTGGTTGGTTGGTTGGTTTTTTAAGTTAGGAGTGTTGTTTTATCATAAAGCTTGTACATTTTTATCTGCTGGGAAGTAACTATTAAAGTTAGTTCTTTGGATGTATCTTCTCAAGTCTCTCTCAATGTACCTGGTGAGAAAGTGTTGTAAACCACTCCCACCAGGTAAAAAAAAAAAAGAAAACCTTTACCTTAAAATAAAAGTTGCTTTGGAATGGAAGATTTTTGCAAATGCAATGATCAACTAAATGTGACCAAGATAGAGTTCAGCTTGGGTCTCATGTGGGTTGAAGCTAGTGCATTAACAGAGGATACCATAAAAAACCTCTAAATTTACCTTTCACATGGAAAATGTACTTCTAAATATTTCATCAAGGGAGCAGTAAGTATGAAAGATCAAAGTTCAAGAAAGATATACGATAAAAAACCTGAATCAATATTTTATGAGCAAGGAAGCTAGTGTATACTAAGTGCAGTTATATATGAATAGTTCAGGGATAAGTAGATGGATTGAAAGTAGCTGAGAAATACGAGTGAACATATGTGTGTGTTTTTACAATTTGCCTTTTTTCACATACTTCAAGTGTTCATCTATTTTCTAGGGTAGCAGCTGGCAAAAATTTATTTAACCTTTCATGCAAAGTAGTAACATGGCAGTCATCAGAGATGACTCCCTACAAGTTGTGTAAAACTAGAAGTTGTCATGTGCTACTTCTGATATTTTTACCACCTCTTGCCTAATGCATATTAAGTTCCTAGAAGAATCCTCCTTTTCTTTTTATAATTTTTAGTATTTTATTTATTGGCAATTATATGGTGAAGAAAAACCAAAATAAAATTTCATGACAGTTGAAGACATGGCCTAGAACAGC
The DNA here is from genome assembly GCF_027579445.1 of Ammospiza nelsoni. NCBI lineage: Eukaryota > Metazoa > Chordata > Aves > Passeriformes > Passerellidae > Ammospiza > Ammospiza nelsoni. The sequence goes on along the minus strand of NC_080634.1, from coordinate 95,851,991 downwards.
ACTCTATCATGTGCAGTTTCCTTCATTTTCAGAAGTTATAACCCATTGACAATCTTAACTAAAACTAGAAAGTAAAATTGTGGGCCATTTTGAAGTCAGGAAGAGTTACTTCTGAGAATCAGGGAGTTTCTGTATGGGATCATCAGCCTTGGAGAGGAAAGCCTCCTTGGCAATATAAAAGCAATGCAGACAGGTCCCCCAGCATGCCTCCCTCTCGCCTGGAGGAGTAATTCCAAGGCCTGAGAACACTTATGTCCTTTTGGCTCCTGACCTCTTTGTGAGAAAAACTCATCCAGAATTACAGTAGAACACATTTGTGGTTTTCTGATGTGCTGAAGAGTTATTGTGAACTGAACTGAGAGCATTGTCTTTCACAAGGGCAACAAAAAAAAATCAAATGGCAACAACTTTCTTTTCTTGGTGGTTGAGCCTGTCCTTTTTTTAAAATACATCACTAGCCCCTGCTGGTTCAAACAGTGATCCAGATCATATAGTATTCAATTTCATGAAAAATACTTCACATGTAACAAGAGAAGTTTTTTGCTCTGCAAAGCGGTAACAGGTGAGAACCTAGGTAAGGTGATTTCTCGAAGGTTGGGAAGAGTTGTCATTGAAACTGCAGTTGTATTGTTACACAGGGATTTGTTTTTACACCATATAAAATGAGAGTTGAGAGCAGATAAGTGATAATACACAGACACATAAGTCTTTTTTGTTCTCTGTGATTTCTGGACGTGAAAATTTTAGTCTGCAAGACAGACTGAAACTGAATGGTCATCTGCAGAGCCCCTGCTCTGTCAAATAGGCAAGACCTTAGATTTGATACCGAATTCAATCCTTTAATCACAAAACAGCACTCCTTAGCAGGATATCCAAATATTTTTGACTATTCAACATATAAGACATTCCTTATAAAAGGAAGAGACAATTACATGTTTAAGCATTTCATATTAAATATTCATGAGCAAGGACAGAATTTTCTGTTCATCAGCGTTGAGGAATGATACTCAGATTTTGCTAGGTCGTGATATTATTTCTCTTAATTGGTATAGTTGATATTAAATTATTCCACGCAAAGGGGAATCATTTCACCTTCAGAACAAAAGGTAGAATAAATCCTAACCAATCACCCATGCTTAGATTGGCAGAGTATTCATGTGGATTTTGAAGGGGAAGTATGCTCCTTCCAAGGAGGTGTGATTTTACCTTACCTTTACTTTAATTCACTAAAGGTGAATTTTTTACCTTTAGTCCATTGAGATGAAGGCACAATGTTTCCTATTTTTCCCACTTGTTGAGGAAAAATTGACATAAACAACTTCTATGTCTGAGAAAAAGAAAATACACAAGTTTGCAACCCCACATCTAGGTGCTTAAGAAGAAAAATGACGAAGATATTTCCTTTATATATGTCCCCAATGTATAGGCATCAAGTTTTGTAAAATAATGTTAGTGTTTCAGTACAAGTAAGTATCTATATTCAAATCTACCCATTCTTCAGTGACCGATTCCTTTCCAAATGGTTTGGTAAAAACAGCAAAGATGTGGAAACTTTAGATTGTTAACAATTTATTGTTACCAATACTGTTATCATTTGTCCGGAACCCTTGATATCTGTTCATTATGTGACCACTTTCTTCATTTACTTCCTAAGTGACATATTTTCAATATTATTTGTGAAGCAGGTAGCTTCACATATCAGTGTCTTATCCCACATTCTCCAGTTTAAGCATTGAAAGTCACAGGAAGATAGTTACAACTGACAAATAATACAAATACTTAGATGTACCTTGGGACTAAAGCTTGCCAAATACCCTCTATTGAGATTGACTCAAACTTGGAGAAAAACAAAATGTAATGTATATGTATGAAAAGTACTGTCCTGTCAAAGGCAGGTGTTCCTTTGATATCTAGTAAATAATTTTCCCTTATCATCAGGTAGAGCAGGCTATGGCACAGCTAACATCTCAACTGTGGATTGCAAATTAAATCCCTACTTGCGCTTCTGTGATGAAATCCCAGGCCTTTTCTCTCTAAGCAACTCAGCTTTTTGTCTTAAGCAACTTAATAAAGATAATAATCATATCTCCATCTCCTTCCTATTTGTACAACAAAATAGATATACTTTCTTTTTGACAAAAGCAAAAAACTTACAAAGCATGAGTAATACAAAAATCTGTGCTTTCAACTTTTTATCTTTTACCTGTAGATGCTGGAGGAATGAGTGCATAAGGCATAAAACTTCTATATCTTTAAAGTAAAATTCTCAATTCATTAAAACTTAGTCAATTAAGCTTCAGCACACTTCTCAGAACGAGATTAATATATTTTACATAATTGCCTTAATTAATAGGGAGTGAGGGTGACTTTCTGTGACTAATTTTCAGATCAGATCTCTAAACACAGGAGAGTCATCAACCTCTGATAGAATATGTGGAGTTGGAAGGGACCTGTCAGGATCATGAAGTCTGATTCCATGCCCTGTGCAGGACACCCCAAGAATCACACCGTGTGCCTGGGGCTGTTCTCCAAACACTCAAAGTGAAAACAGGCTTGGTGCTGTGATCACTTCCCGGGGGAGCCTGTTCTGGTGCCCAACCCTGGGTAAGAGAGCTTTTCCTGATACACAATCCCCTCCCTTGCCCAGCTGGCCATGCTGTCCCTGACAGGGATGTCCCTCCTGGCTGTCAGGGCACTGCTGACTCATGATCAGCTTGCCAATGGCCAGGAACCACAGGTCCCTTTCTGGGGCACTGCTCTGCAGCTTCTTGTTCCCCAGTCTGTCTGCACGTCCAGTGTTGCTCCATCCCAGGTGCAGAATACAACACTTGTTAAACTTCATAGAATTGTTGATTGTCCATCTCTCTGCAGGGCCTCTGTGCCCTCAAGGGAGTCAACAGCTCTTGCCAGTTTAGTGTCAGTGGCAAATATACACTTTCACTACAGACTACTTGCAACTCTCAATCTGAATCTCTTGCTGTAGGTGCAAAGTGGGAAGAAGCGCTGCTAGTAAGAGTTCAATGCAACTCATTACAAAAACGCCCTTTCTTGGCTAGCCACAGATGCCCTATACAGAAAATTACACAGGAGGAGGCAGAACTGCTGGCAATACAGTTGCCATTCAGCCCATGCTAGGTGATTTTCCAAGGAAATAATTGTGGTTTCTATTATTGCAGCAGATAAAGGTTAGAAGAGTCTAGAGAAAGTACACTTGATTCCTATTTTCAGAATATCTATATAGCCTGTAAAAATACCACCTTAATTGACAGTCTTCTCCTGATCTAGATGTCTGCCATTATCTGGATAATGTATCACAGAAAAGACCTGTTGTTTCTGGATAAACACAATGTCCCAAGAATAATTTTCCATTTCAGAACGTCTGAAAACTGGTATATTTTGCTGCTGAAGACTGTTCCGGGTTTCTGTTCTGAGGTTTTTTTCACCAAAGCATTTCAATTTCTGGTTGACTTCATCGTTTGCTGTTACAGCCTAAAACCAAATAATATGGAATTTTATTTGGTTATCTGTTCCAACATGTGAAAGAGGCTTTGTGTGTGATTACCATAAATAATTTTAATCCAAAGATTATTAGAAGAACAAATTAAGTCTAATTTTCAAGTGGAAAAAAAAGGGGTATTATCATAAAAATTCATATTTATTTTGCATTTTAAGTACTTGTATTGACCACAGAGGAAAATATCACTGCACTTTTTGATTTCCAATGACCTTACACTGTATCTATTTATGGCTAGTAGAAAGGAATCCTAGAGTAGGCAGCACCTTGGTCAGACCTACTGTAGACTCTCTCATATTGACACCAAGTCACTGCTGAAGAGGAGGGGCACTGAGGAAAAGTAATTGCACTGACTTTTCCTTTTATATCGTCCATTTCTGAGAACTGCAGGCATTTCTTTTAAATTAATTACTCTATTTTGGATCCTCTCCATTGAGCTGGCTTTGCTTTGTGTCCTCTTCATCCTGTCTGATACTTGAGTACAATAACTACACCATACTGGTTCATATTAGTGCATTTCAGACCCAAAGTTTTTAATAATATCCCACTTTTAATTGTGACTTGGATAAATCAGGTAGACATTTACAGGATTTTTATTTTCATAGCAATGTCTTTTCTTCAACATCTTTTCTTTAACACCTTAAGAATTTTATTTGTAATTCACAATGCAGAATCACAAATTAGTTTGTTAAGGAACCACTACATCATTAATTGTAACCCAATTGTGATAAATTGGCCATATCTAAGAGAAAAAAATTATTTGTACCACATTTATGTTCCTGACACCAAAGAAGAATTTGGATTTTTGGCAGTAAATGTCATGTCACTTCATTTTACAGGAATTCCAGCATTAGAAACATAATGAAGAATGAAATATGGACATACATTTTAGTGAAGGTCTCTAATTAAATTCTCAGCTTGAGTGAGAAATCTCTTCAGATATTTTTAACTTCTTTACATCCATCTCAGCATTAAATTATCTTTGGTGAAGAACCTCAGTAGAGAACAATAATTCCATTTCACAGAAAATGTCAAGATTGTGACATTTATATTTGTTTTAGGCTTAAATGAAAATCAAGCTTTCCAAAATTCTGTGCAGAAGTAAATATTCTTTCATGTCCAGGCTTCCAAAAATGTTTGTAAAGTACTGAAACAGTCTGCCTCAAAGATGGCAAAAATGCTTCTTACTGAAGTAAAGTAAAATGCTTCTTACTGCAAATGTTAGCAGCTAAATGTGTTGACCTTTTTCTAGACCTAGATAAGTTCAATAGTAGTCATTTCAAGGACTGGCATTTAGGGGAATGACTGTATTGTAAACAAGCCAAGCTACTTCCAAACTCCTTGGCTCAGGTATCCAAGAGCTGTGCAAAGTCCAGCCCCTCAGGATGACCCAGAGTTATTGGCAGGACCCATGCAGCTCATCATGAAACTCTGCAACTCTACAGACCTGGATGTGTGGAATAAGTTCTAGTTCCAGCACTGGAATTTTGTGGCGCTGGATGGAGAAGCAAGAGAAGACAATTTGAAAGAGACTCATAAAAAGACTTGATCGTAAATGTGAGGGTACCCTGACTCTCATGCTGTCTCCACACTGCTACACTCTGATGTGAGAGAGTAGTCAAGTGCTTTGAAGTGGAGTACTGGAGGCAGGAGTAGCATTTAAAGCAGTAAGGGACATCTGCCTTCCTCCTGGCACCATTAGTGAAAATGTAGAAACCTTAAATTCAGGGCTCTTTTGGCTTGAGCTTTCATTCTCATTAAAAATGAAAGGCATGAAAATTAGTTTTTTTCACACCTTTGTATGGTGAAAATTTTAAAACAAAAAACATATTAAATTAGGCCTGAAGTTTTACATTTCATTATTTCTCTTAGCTCTTTCCTTAGGGGCTGATTGCAGAACAATTCTGACGTAGTCGCATTTAGTGACAGTTTTTAGCCACTGATTATCTGTATTTGTGCACAGTATGGATGTTTATCACACTGCATCTGGAATAGCCATATGTTCTTGCTTTGAGGTTAGTGACAGTGTCATTGACCATCACTCTATCCTTTCAAAATGAACTTAAAAACAAACTAAATAGATATCTAAATTCATTCATTGTTCTTAGAAGCTCACTTGGAAAGCAAAATATGAATGTTTTCTGAGAAGTTTTCCAGAACAGCTATCCCTATTTTGTGGGCAGGATTATGGTACAGGTGAACCAAAAATATTTCTTGGATTGCTCCTCAGGAGCAGCTCAAACAATTTATCTGCTCAGTCCAGTGCAGTCACTTATGCCAAGACTTCTGAGTTGCAGTCACTGCCGGAGTTGGTATGAGAAATCCTGAAAAATATCTGTAGAAGCATTCTGAGAACAGTAATTAGAACTGATGTGATGCTTCTGGGAGTATCAAACCCCTGTTTGTTTGTTTGTTTGTTTGTTTTGGTTTGGTTTTTTTGGGGGTTTTGTAGGTTTATTTTTACAATATTTGAAACTATGTTTGAGGGGAGGAAGGTTGAGACAGCGTCTCATCACATAGATTCTTTCAACAGCAGCTAAAGCCCAGCAGTAAAGGCTGTTCTACAACTGAGATACCACACGGAGACTTAAGCAGACTTAAATGTTCAAGAAGAACTGCTGTATCCACACAAACTTGAAGACAGCAGTTTAAAAAAGGGAAGCTGTGTTTCTTAGCAAATTGCCTCTGCCTTTTCCAGCGCACCAGCAGGTTTTAAATGTGCAAATACAAAAAGTAGGCTCTGGTCAGCCAATCAACACACCTAGTAGTAAATAAAGCTATTAACAGAGTAAAGTCAACTACTTCTTTTCCATATTAGACTTGAAAATATGGGGAACATGGGGACATGGGGGGAACAAATGTTTCTTCTCAGGCAGAATATTGTCCCAGGCAGTGGGACAAGGACTGTCCTGCTTCCTGCCCTGTGTGGTTTGTTATGGATCTCAGAATGGCCTTCAGAGATCACTTCCTAGAGAAGATGTGATGAATGAAGTCCCCAGTCTCTGAAACATGTGCACTGTCTGGAGTCCAACTCGCTGCACTGAAAAGGTGTTCCAAGTTCTTGCTCAGATACTACTAGGCAGGAGAGATGGCAGCCTATCCAGATATTCTTCATCCTTTACCACTGTAGGAGAAGGCTTTTTTCTCCATTTCAGAATGGTATTCTTAGTCTCGTGCTGGGAAAAAAAAAATAATTCAAACAAGCCAGAGTCCTTCAGACAGGGAAAAAAAAAGTCTGAATGTTGTCCCTCCCACACCAGCTCTGAGAGTTTACCTGATCCAGGGATGTCCCTGACATTGCTTCTAGGAAAGAGGGAAAGGTTTGTAGCTTGTAATGATTGACACTGAAATAAATGTAAAATAAGAGCACTGTCTTTCTATCAGCACAAATGCATCAGAGAAGAAAGCAGAAGAAACCTTCTTGTTCTTGTTCTCTTCTTTCCAGATTATAATTGAGCTGATGGCTCTTAAGGTCTGAACCAGACCTAGGAATTCCGCAGCTGGTTCTGCAACCTCCTTCTTACTACCAGCCTCTTCCTCTGAAATTTGGCTGACTGGTATCACACTAACACAAAATTCTTCAGAGGAGCTTTTTTCCTCAAGCAGAGTGAGTTCTGTCTCTTGATATTCTCCATGGCCTGTGTCTCCTCTCTTTGCTCCCAGTGTTTACACAAAGCTTCCACAAATGCAGCTTTCCTGACAAAATAAGTGGCCTGTTTCTGTATTTACCTGCTCCATGGTAAATACCATGTGTATGTGGCTTCTGGAATAACACCGTCTGATAGCTCCCCTTACACAGCTCAGAGAGAAAGGGTGCTGGAAGTGACAGTACAAATTCACTGCTGCCCTCCCAGGAGCATCACTGGTGGGGGGAGAATCCTAGGCAATTGCTGCTGTATGGGTAGGCTTTGTGAGGTGAACTAAACCAAGGAATAATTATTGCCTCTGATGGCAGTGGCAGCCAGCAGCACAGCTAAAAGGGTGAGACAGGCAGCACATGCTAATAGGCTGGGGGAATCCTGTCTTGACAGTTTTCAGCCTGCTCCATTTCTTTCAGCAAATAAGATGCAGCTGTTTGCCTCCGGCTCTCAGCAGACAAAGTAAACAGTGATGTTACAGAGGGTCACGGTGGAATTCTGTGTGAGTAAACTGAATTACTCTGAGGCAATATACATTTATCCAGCAAAAGGACACCCCAGACAACCTGTGCTGACGGTAGCTAGCAAATGCCACAGACAAAGAATGTCTCAACAGTAAGTCAGAGCAAAACAGGAAACACCAAGTGTAATTGAAAAGGTACAAGAAAACACAGGGGTAAACATTTGACTCAAAATCAAATGGCCTGTTCTTATTTAAACTTCTCCCTTTCTTTCATCAAATAATATCTGCAAATTTTCTGAGATCACCATATTTTATTTTTTCCCCTCACTTAACAACATCCACTTGTAAATGTAAAAAAATATCCAGGGTCAGCCATTAGGATTCAGTGTATTCCTAACTTTCCCAGGAAAGAGTGTGAGCACAGATTAGAAATCCCTTCTGTCTGCAAAGTCTTGACTTTCAGATGCTGGTTAATAGGATCCATCAGTTCTCTCTTATTAACATGTTTAACAACAAGCTGCTTGATTTGAAATTTGCATTTTGCTGGATACCAGCTGTAAATTTTAAGGAAATTGAGCTATTTAGCTTTTACATTCCATGGTAGCACAGGTACAAAAAGCTTCTCCTTCTGTACTACATGAATTTATCTCCTAGAATTTATGTATTTTCCTGTTTTCATAGTTGCTGATACGGAATGTATAACTGTGGATCTTGATACCTAAAACTGTGTATTGATAATTAGTTATAGAAAGTCATGTTTTCCATGAGTGAGGAAATAATGTTTGATTTTATACTGAGATTGTTTCAGCTTTAGGACTGAGATATGTCCTGCCTAGCTTGTGAGTGTGAATTTCCTGAGCTGGAAACTCATCATTATTTCTCTGGAAAAAAAATGTGTGCCTTGAAATAATGGTCATGTCAAATCATACTGAGAGGAATGTATGGCTTCATTTATACCAGAGCAGAACAGGGAGAATCTGCTCTCCCTGTACAGTCACAATGAAACCTTTACATGTGGCTTCAGTAGAAGCTGTGCAACAGTTCAGTGCTCCACAAGCTCCATATGATTTTGAGGCAGTTTTTCTTCCATATTTTTCCCTTTTTTTTCTGAGATAGATTAATACTGACCACTGATTTTTGGTTGTGGTAACTAGTGCTGTCAAAGTGAAGGGCTGTATCTGTTTTACTGAGTGAGCCAATGCCAGGGAATGTCCCTGGAATGGCACAGCCGAAGTGCAGAGCAATCCCCAGCCTTTCTTGGGATCTGACAGGCTGGCTCCCTTCCAGACAGATCTGGGAGTGGTTCAGGGAAAGACACAGCTCCAGGGACTATTCCCAGTAGATGATTTGGATTCCTCTCTGCCGTGGAAAGCAAGGAAAGGGTAGTAGTACTGATATGGGTCTCTTACCATTTGCCTCAGGGCCAGAGAACAGTTGTGATCACATTTGAATAACCAGGGTAGACAAAGCAAGCAGTGCTGCACAGAGCATCCAAGGTAAGCATGAATGGGATCCAAAACCTGCTGAAAGCAGTCAAGCCTTCTGTTATTAATGAGCTCTCAGTTAGACTGTAAATGAGCACTAAATGTTAAATGGAGAAGTATTTGAAAAAGAACATATGGGGACAAACGTATCCATATACATTATGGATATACCTACATTTAAAGAAAGGAGAGCAAAATAAGGGATTTGACAGAAAAGAAAAATGCAACCCTCTCAGGTGAATTACGGCTGGACCTTTAATAACATACTGGTTTTCATATCTTGCTGTACAACGAGTCTGTGACGATTCCACCTAAATTCTGATATTAGTCATCAATGTATATTTTGTCTTTATAAAATAGGCTAAGTATATGATTTCCTTAGAAAACTAATAATCTCTCAAAATATTTCGGTTTTGTACTTGAATCCGTCATATGAATAGAGCTAATACTGACTCATTTTCTAATTTGGTGATAAATTATTAGTTCAGGCTAAATACTACTTATGAAATAACTATGATGCTTAGGGTCATACATTTTTTGTTTGAGAAAAAAGAGTTTTAAAATAGTATATTTGGAAGTCATAGCTCAATCAAGACTTTAAGTCAATTTTTTGACAAAAATTTTAGCATGTAGACTTTCAGTGTATTGGTTTCTTTTAAAAGTGAGACAGTGACTAAAAAATGGGGGGAAGCAAATACATTAATTTCCATCATTGCCATACTCTGAATTTTTTTTTTACAAAATAAGTGCAATTCTGTCCATCCTGTGCCTTATGATTTTATCTTGAGTTTTAAATTCAGTCTCTTCCAAGACCACTAATAATGAGCAACTGTGGGTTTCATGAGCTGCCTCTTTTGCATACTGTTCCTCTTGCACTTTTCAAGTAATGCTGATGTGATTAATTGTGGATTTTTCGGAATATGGAGCTTGCTTTTAGTCCATACATCCTCATTAGCTGCAAGATAAGTCAGAGCGGGACTTTACTGAGTCAGAGATACCTTTTTGGCAAAGTCAGTTTACTGAAATAATAATCCAAACAGTGTTCACTTTTGCAGACTCTAGATTTTTCACTTTAAGCTTGTATTCCTCTTATAATCATGAACTTCCACCATGCTCTACAGCTGATATGTCTTTGTAGCTAGTCTCTTGCAAGTAGGCATGGATGTCTCTACAAATAGCATTTATTAGCAGCTGAAAACTATTAAAGATGTCATTACTTAAAAAAAACATATTGAAATAGGTAATGGTAGGTAATCCATCCATCTAGTGAGAACAGCAGAGCACAAGTCTGAAAAAAAAAAGATTTGTCATGTTGGTGAAGATGTTAAAATGTAGGAACCATAAGGGGTTTTTTCCTGTGTCTTAAAATATTTCTGATAGTTTTAGAATGTTGATAAGGGATGAGAGAGCACTGCATACTTGTACCTGCAGGGTGTGATGGCAGCAGGAGCACATCGGCATCCATGTGGAGAAAAGTCCAAACTTCTTTGTTAAGTGACTAAGAAAACATGAGGGGAAAGTGCTTTTCAGACCAATACTTGACAGATAAAATAGGAATCAGTAGGAATTTTAAATAGAAATAATGTGATGACGTGTCAGGGTACACCTTTGTTATGCTCAGGGACATTTTGAATAGTATGGAGGCAGGACAGAGAGGGATACCTCAGCACAGAAGATAAAGTCAGGATCTTCTGGCACATTTAATGAAAAAGCAAATGCAAAGTGCTGCACCTTGAAAAGTACAATGACATAGGGATTGGGGGAAGCAGCCCTGGGAAAAGGGTGCTGGGGGCCCTGGGAGCTGGACCCGAGCTGGCAGTGAGCCTTGGCAGCAGAGGCAGCCAGCTGCATCCAGGGCTGTGTCAGTCATTCCTCCATTGTTAGACTATACCCGGTTGTGCCTCTCACTGCAGAAAGATGCTGAGAACCTGGAGCAAGTTTACTCCAGCATCACAGAATCACAGAATCATAGAATTGTTAGGGTTGGAATTGACCTTTGGACATCACCCAGTCCAACCCCATGGCAAAACAGGGTCACTACAACGGGAGCATGTCCAGATGGGTTTTTAGTGTCTCCAGAGATGGAGACTCCACAGGACCCCTGGGCAGCCTGTTCAGTGCTCTGCCATTCTCAATGTAGAGTCCTTCCTCAGAAGGTGGAAGATGAAATTTCCTGTGTTTTAGTTTATAGCTACCGCTCCTTGCCACTGAGCTCCACCAAAAAGATCCTGGCATCCTCTTGACATCCACCACTGAAATATTTATTTATATGTATTGATGAGATCCCCTCCCAGCCTTCTCCAGACTAAAGAGGCCCAGCTCCTGCAGTGTGTTCTCATAAGAGAAATGCTCCAAACTCCTCATCATCTTTGTGGCCCTGCACTGACCCTCTCCAGTAGCTTGTCTGTCTTGTGCTGAGGAGCCCAGAACTGGACACAGTGCATGTTCAGGGCTGGAGCGTGTCCTGTGAGCAGAGGCTGGGCCAGGGGGAGCTTGTCCAGTGGGGCAGAGCTGATTTCAGGGGCGCTCTCCTGACCTCTGGTTGAAGTTTGCTGTACACGGTTAAACTTGTTCTGTAGGCTTACATGAATCTCCTCCAGTGAGGAGCTGAAGGTGCCTATATATAGGAAATTAGTTCAAGTACCTTTATATAACCCAGATTATTTTGAAATAAAATATAGGGTTCTTTCCCACCCCCCAAGATCAGCTAAATAAGGGACTATGAAATATATTTTCTCTATATAGTTTTCTGTTCAGAAACTAACAGGGTGAATTTCTTACCATGATTGAATATAGCAAATGGGATAACAAATTTCTGTCTAGATATTTGTCCCCAAAGATATGCTTCATATATTCCACTACTTATTTCTGCCAATTTATTATGATATTCTAGCTTCATAGTAGCTATCCACAATTCTTTGTAGTATTTCCTTTTACAGATACAAAGAAGAAAAGATTCTTTTTTCCAAGAGCCCTTTGTGAATGCCCTGAAAAAATATCAATGCACCTATGAAACAAAAGGCTTCTGCAAACACCAATACAAGAAAAATTCTTTCTACTTGTTCATTCTCAAATGAATTACACATGTCAGGCAAATCAATAAATCTTTCGAATATCAAGAAAAATAAAGATCCCAGCCACTTCCACAAGAAGCTTTATGTAAAAAGTGGCACAATAATTATGTAGGTGGATTATGATCTATAGGCAAGTGCACTGACTAGTAACATGTAAAAGTGACATTTCCTTTTCAGACAAATTTAAAATGAGCGGCAAAGATACATTTTGCAGTCAACTTGCTTGTACAAAAGCTAAATCAGGCGTGCTCTTATAATTGTACCGTATGCATTTTCCATCTCAGACTTTCCATCTCAGCCTCTCCCAAGTCAGTTACTGTGGGTGGAGCTGGCCTAATTTTTGCAATAAAAAGCACATTTGCCTGAAGATCCATTTGATGAAATGTTTTATTTTATGTTTCAGTGTCACGGAAACAATCCAATCAGATCTCACAAAAAATAATGATCAAGGAAAGAGGGCAAGAGAGGAAGGGACAAAAATCAAACTAACATGGAAATCTTTTGTCTGACAGTTTGAAAATTAACTTTTTGACTTTTTAAGACAGATTTTTTTTTAGACAAGGAAATATTAAGAACAATTCAGTGTTAGATAACTAAAAGCTAAACAAAAATAGGAAATACTTTTTCAATTAAATTAAATATTTTGAGGGAACCAGAATGGATTTAAAGCTTCCATTTCATTAATTAAGTTTTTAATGTTGGGGCTTCCCAGTCAGTTGGATTTTTTTTTTTTAATTTAGTCATAGAAATGAAAAATTGACAGAACTCTTAACATTGGGCTGTAAAATCTTCAGGTTAAGCATCTCTTTCCTGGTGAAAAAAAATCCTTTTCCTTCCCCTTGAAAAATTTTCATGTGCTTGAGATTTATAAGAATATATCATATGTTTGGGAGAGCTGAGGATGTTTTTGGAAGTATGGAAGAATGCTCAAATGTTGGTTTTAATTGCTAGCCTTTTGACCTCTCTTGGTTCTTGCTATAATTATGACAACTAAAATCAAGGAATAACTCTCTCAGAGTTGTCACAGAAAGAACATTTTTATTTTAGAGTGTTACAGGAGGACCTTTGCACCAGGGTCACCATAACACATCGGCCCTGCAGCAAAGGCCAGGCCTCAGAGGGAGCAGAAATAGTTTGGAAGACTGAAATGGAGAAAGCACCAAATTCAGTTTTGTCTTATATGAATCAAACCCGACTGTGGCGAGGAAAGAATATGTATATATCTTCAACACACACAAAACCCCCCAAAAATGCAAAAGAAAAACAAACAAACAGAAAACCCACCAATCAAAAACAAAATAAAAACAAACAAACAACCAAAAAAAAACATGGAAAAGAGAGATAAATCCTTAAGAAAATGCATAACCTTGCCAGTGCAGCATTTCATCAGCCCTGTCACACTGGAAAGGAGTGGGGATACAGGGACACAGGTACCGCAGTGGGGACCCTGCTGCTGTCCCCATCCATCTTTTCTTGCAGCTCTGAACGTGTCCCTGGCCCTGAGCTCCAGTGGGAGCCCCACTCGGGCACAGCCAGTGGCTTGAGGCTGTTTCTTGTGGAGCCCTGGGCTGACAGAGCCAGGCAAGCTCAGAGGCAGCTCCAGGCACTTTGCTGTGAGCTGTTCTGATTCTCCTGGACGTGCACTCAGTCAGAGGCAGAAAAGATAAGGGCTTTGTTTTGCCCTTCTCTTTGAACAAATGCTAAAAAGCTTTGGAACTCCTACAGGATCAGACCTCCTCTTGATGTCTTGAGGAAATTTAGCTAAAAGGCTCTGTCTTGAATAGCTGGCACTTTATAGAAAATGACAACTGATGGCTGGAGAGCCCTGAGGCTGGTAAACAATGGCCACAGGGAGGATCTGCTGGGAGGAATATTGCTACTATGGTTTAATCTCAAAAGCCAGTTTGTTTCTTGTGGTAGGTGGTAAAAGAAAAGGATAAGATCACATTATATCTGTTCTAGTATTATTTAGTGCAATGATGAAAGACGTTGCAATGATGACAGTGCTATGCAAGCTCAAGTGAAATAGAATCTTAAAAATAGAAACAATACAAACACTTGGTAAACTATATCCACTGATACTTCTGTGGGAAGAAACAATACAAATGAAATTTTGTAATGCCTTTTACTCCCTTAAACTTTAAAAAGCTTCAAGTGTAGCAGTAACAAAAAAAAAACAACAAAAATCAACCAACCAAAAAAAAAGCCAAACTTGCAAAAATCACTGATTTAAACCTTTCACTTTTATCACTGGACTTGTGAATTTAGTGATTAATTTAATAAAGTAACTTGGTCTCTCTGTTTTAGTTTAGTTTTAATTTAATTACATGTGGAAGGCACTAGTTAATAGGAAGCTAACAATCATATTTTCTGTTTCTGTCAGGTGCTGAAACTAATCTGAACTTGAGGAGCAGGGAAGATCCAAATACATCAGATCCTGGATCAGAAACACAGGATAAAAATGCAAATAATCATGGAACTCAGTCATCTAATCCATTGTCCAGTTCTGTGACTGCTGAAAATGGAAATTCAGTATCAAATGGTAAGTAGTTTTTAATCCCAAAATTCTTCTAACATAAAATTGCTGAAGTATTTCCTTGAATGAGGCTGGAATCTTCTGAGTTGTGAAATATCTCTTTCTGGAACTGGCTTAACTTTGTATGTGTGAACTGATAAGTCCCTCTCCAATAAAAGCTGAATGTGAAGAACATAAAACAGCCTCTTTTGAGGAATTTGTAATTCCTTCAGCTCCAAGTCTATAAGCAGCCTAAGGTATGGAGGTCTGAGGTTTGAGATTCTGATCCTATATCAACAAAAATGGGACAGAAAATAGGAAATCATGATCTCCCTTTGCTGTAGGTGCCTTACGAGTGAATGAAATGCTTATTATTATTGCAATACAAAATGGTACAAGAGCAGTGACAGAATATGTTTCAAGGTTCTAAAAGCACTAATCCTCAGGAAATAACACTTCTCTGATTTCAGATTTTTCATAGAAGTTACTTTTTCATTTTGTGTAATGAATTTAATTGCTCTTATTTTTTACTTCTTTTTTGACAGGAGTAGCAACTTTCTACATCTCTGTGCTATAAAACAGTGATTTCACCACAAATCTTCCATACTTAGCAGAATTCTTGGTCTGAAAGAAAGAGCTCTTTGCCAAATAGACAAAGTAATCAAACAGCCTGAAATAACCTTTTACATTGCATTACAATGCTGAAAGTTGTGATCCTACATCACCCAAAACAGTGCCATGTATAATTGCAGCAATAATGTATAAAAAACTTAATTTTGAACCAAAACAAAGAAAAAAAAAAAAGCCAAATTCAACTTACTTTTGGTAACTTGAGAGTAGTTGCAGAAAAGACCAATCCAGATGGTTTAGTTTGTACTCCAGACTGCACCCGTGCCTAACTTACATTCTTGTAATTTTGCCTCTGGCCCAGCTAAACTGATGCTGCCAACCTTGGACTGAATTAAACAAGGTATTACTCAATGCACAACTGTGATATCTAATATTTACTTGGGTGTACGTAAAGGAAAGCTCTTAGGATGTAATCAACAGCTCCATTTGTCTTTCCAAGCTCTACCAAGCCTCTGCTTGCCATGTCTGTGACAACATGCTGTTGCTGTACATGGAAACTTTACTTATTTGATAAGGCCAGTTATCAAAGTGCTTTTTACAGAAATAAACAGAAAATCATTGATAACTTGATTCTTAGCTCAAGGCTGTCCTAGGCAGTCAATTCTAAAGTGTATTAACATAGTACAAAATCAATATATTTTTCAGAACTTGCTGTTTGGCTTAGAAAAGTATCTTTATTCATTTGTGGTGGTCTAGAATTATGAAAATATTTTACATTTTACCTTTTATTTGAATTAAGTGAATAGCACCTACTTTTAGAAGGTACTTTGCATTAAAATTTTGGTAATTTTTTACTACTTTATTTGACATGGATCCAAACTGAATCCATGTAAATAAATTTTTAGTTCAGGAAATTATTTGAAAAAGGGGGTTGTTTTGCATTCACAAAAAACTGAGATCTTTTAGACAGAAATTTATTTCAAGCCTTTCACTCAACCAAAAATCGTGATCTTACAAAGGGAGAATTTTTACCTGGAGTACAGAGAATTTAATGTAGACAAGAATGCAATAGTGGTACCTGACATATAATTTACAAGACTAGCAGTACACTAGAGACCTTGGATGTCACACCTTTCCCCTGTACATACCTAATATATAATTTCCCAGCTTCAAAAAGTGTAATCTCACCTCAAAACAACACATAATTCCAATTACTGAGAGGCCTGGGTCAGATTCCCTTTGCAGCAAGCAGTAAAGAACTGAAATGCTGGACTCTCTCAGATTTGACCTGGTTCAAACGAGGTTCTGAGCTTCAAATAAGGGATTTGCCTTCTTCACTGTCTGTGTGTTCAGAGGAAGTCCAGATGATGTAGAAAAAGATCCATATTTATGAATATCTTACATGAGCTTTATTCAGAAAAACAAAGAAAATTTAAAAACTGTTGTCCCTAGTTACAAAGTTGTGGGAAGGGACTGTTATAAGGGGGAAACTAAAAGGAGGATAGAGAGGCTTTAAGGGGTTTTAAGCTTTGTTTTAATTCTCATTTTCCTACTCTGATTTTGATTGGTAATAAATTCAGTTCAATTCCCCATGCTGAGTCAGTTTTTCCCATGACAGCAACCAGTGAGTGATCTCTCCTGTCCTTATCTCGACCCACAAGCCTTTGTTATCTTTTCTCCCCCTGTCCAGCTGAGGAGGGGAGTGATGGAGCTGCTTGGGTGGGCACTTGGCATCCATCCAGGGTCAACCCACCACAAGAACAGCACTATGAGGGCTGCTGTGGGAAAAATGATCTCCAGCTCTGCTAGCCCAACACACAGACCTACCATGGTGTCTGTGATTCTGGTCTGTGAGGTCCTCAATATTGCCCATCATGGATTCCCTTTGTTTCTGCTTCTGCCTTTGCTTCCCCTCATCCCACCTTTCAGATCTCCTGCAGTGCTGAGTGAATGCCATTCCCACTGCTGCAGAAGTGATGGGGAAGCACAAGCTGTGAGCCTCACGATAGGATCAGCTTTGCAGAGGTGTTTGTTTCTCTTGGAAAGGAGATTACCGGGCTGTTTTACACTGGGTAACTGGTTTTTACACAGATAAATTTTGGACAGCTAATTCCCACATCGAGAGTGCATTATAGTTACAAGACTTCCAAAAAACATGTTTTATACTGAGGGGATGAAGTTTTGAATCCTGGACCTAATATTGAGTTCCTGTGTGACAGAGATATAATTTGAGAGCAGAATGCTTCAGACATGGTTTTTCCCCTTTGCATTGCTTCTGCCATGAAAACAAGCCAGGGGAAGAGGAACCAGGGATTTCTGCATTGCAGGAGGAATCCCTGGCCAGTGTATAGGTAAAGTGATATTTGCAGGCTTTTTAGTTTCAATTGCTCCTTCTTGTCAACCAGCATGCATACCTATTATACTATCCCTACATGGCAAAAAAGAACTTTTCTGTTTCAGTAAGCATGGAAATAGTAAATATTCAGGAAATATGTGATTTGGGGGGTTTTTTTGTTTCTTTTTTAGTAAAACATATCAAGGTCTTTTGAACCTCATTTTGAAGTCAACCAGTGCATAAATCTCAGATTATAATTTAGTATTTTTCTGCTTTAGGATTACCAGAGGAAAATGACTTTTCCAGACTGTCTGCCAGCACTACAGCAGGCTCATCGATTCAAAGGCACAGGGAGAGCCACACTAGTCAGGTAAATATTTCATTGATAGCCTGCTAAATCACTAAAAGAGAAAAAGATCATAGTAGGCACATGTTGAAAGCTTTCTCTTGATTCAGATTTGGGTATTGACATTGAAAAATGCAGACTTCTTTAACAGGTTTGTATTGAGCTAAAGACAATAATGAATTTACTACCTTTTTTTTCCACTGAACGGTTTTTATAGTGAGCTCAAAATTTATGAAACATATTGTTGCTGGTTGTGAGGATGCTATTTCCAGGCAAGAAATATGTCTTTTAACCCTGAGAGAACCAAGATATTATCTCTCTCAAGGTACTGATTCATTCATACCAGAAATACCTGCATGAACCTGGTAGAATTAAATGCATAATTGTATCATACCTTTAATTTAAAAACAATGAAGACTTAAAAAATGCTCTTCACAATTTTTGTACAAATACCAATAAGTAATGAAATCAAAATATCTATCAATTAAAACAGCAGCAGGTATTAAGGTAATGTGACACTTGCATTGGTTTTCTTAACATTTCTAATGAGCTAAAGTAATTTTAAAATTGCAACATAGATTAATTCTGATGTGCATTAAATGAACAAAAAGGCATTGTGGCATTCACATTTTCTGAAAAATCCCTTCACCCAGGATTTTTCTCCTGGGAACCTGAGAAGCCTCAAAGAAAAAGGAAAACAATAGTTATCTGATTTGCTTCTCCTGTGTTATGTTCCTTTGGAATGTGTTTGGAGATTGTTTATCCAGCAGGTGATTGTTTCATTGGTTTCTGCTGTGAATTATTTTGACTTATTGGCCAATCAGGGTCAAGCTGTGTCAGGACTCTGGAGAGAGAGTTATGAGTTTTCATTATTATCTTTTTAGCCTTCTGTAAGTATCCTTCCTGTATTCTTTAGTGTAGTTTAGTATAGCATTCTTTAATATGATATAGCATCATAAAATAATAAATTAGCCTTCTGAGAACATGGAGTCAGATTCATCCTTCCTTCCTTTGTCTGGGAGCAACCCAAATACAGTAAGGGATAAACTTTTTCATAAGATTTTTTTAAAGTTCTTTCTTCAATATTTTGTATCTAATGTTAATCACTTTACCTTCTAAGTAGCAAATTCTGGCATGGGAGGATTCAAAAATTTTATTATTATATTACTTCACTTAAACAGCATTAGTGTATACTCCTATTGTCATTATGTCTTCAGTGCACTTTTCTAAATGGGTAGTCCCAAGTCTTTTTTTTTTTTATTTGAGATGATTGTAAGAAGTCTACAGTAAAGCTAAATATTGTCCAAATAGAAAACAAGTTGGAGCTAAGAGGACTTTTCTCAACAGAAACCTCTCATTCACCAATTTTACCATTTCCAAACTATTTTACCAGAAGGTAAGAGAAGTGCTTTATCACTTGTTGTTTGTGGGGGACAGCTGACATTTCATAACAACAAAACACTGGCCTTAGCCAAGTTAAATGAATGTTTGGCCTTTGACTCCAGCAGGAGCAAGATTCAACCTTCAACATCATACTCGGTGTTAATGCAGCTCTGAAAAACAATAGGTTTCAACTGGATAAATATGTGAGCCAACCAGTACAAAAGCTTTCATTTTTTGTTTTTCTGCCTTACTGTCAGAAGCGTGTAACTACAGGGCCTATTCTGAGCTGAAAAATTGTGCCAAGACAGCACTCAGCACTACACTTATCCCTTGAGTAAGGCTGGCTAAATCTTACTGGAGCATAGATGGGAACAAATCCATCTTGCACACCACACCTCACCATACCTCTCAGACTCTCAAAAATGGTCTTTGACCCTATTGTGAAAGAAAATCCTTTCTTCTGTCTCCAGAGGAGTATTCTGGATGAGGGTGTTTCCAGTTGTCTCTGTTACATTTTTATTACATCAACCAAGTACTTATTACTTATGAGAGTGGCCAAAGAGACCTTTCTAGCGAATGAAAAGTCCAAGTCTCTGACACTGCTTCAGTTACAAACCTCACACAGTGAGAGGCTTTTGTCCTGCAGCACCTCACACCTCTGTTGCTAATGAGCTTACCTGGGTCAAGATGGTCATGTTTAAATTGCTGCATCAGTACAGTACAAAAAGTTAAATGAACTGGATATAGGGGAGCCACTGTCCTCTTCTTCAATCCTTTGCAAATGGAAACAACATTTAAATGTTTTATTTTTGGAGCAAATTGTTAACAATTTGCAAATTTGTGCTTTTTATTTTTCCAAAAGTACTTGCCAAAACCTGAACACAACTTTTTTCCAGTATTTTGAAATGCCACTTTTCCGTAAATTTTCAGATCTTTTGCCAAAGTGTTTCACAAATTTTTAAAATAAATTCCATGCAATGTACTTGGAATTGCACACAGGGACAATCCGTAAATTCAAGCTCAGTAAGAACTGTGACAAATTGAGAGAAGAAACCTGTAGTTCTGTGATTTTTGTTACAATTCCTTTAATGAATAAACATCTTCCAAAATGGTGTTGCCAAAAGAAAACGAGAAAAATGTTCTTCTTCCCATAAAAAGAAAAAAAAATCTTAAAAAAAATCTATGCTCACAGGGCTGAGAATTCTTACTGTGAAAAGCCTTCCTCAGCATTGCCAAAGCATGGCATATATTTGAAAATGACTGGGTTTAATTACTGTTGACATTTCTTAGCATGCTGCTAGAGACTCTTACAGCGTACAAGCTGATTGTAAAATCCTTGCCAGGCTTCACTGTAGTAACCTTATCACTTAAAATAATTCCTGCACAGCTGTATGAAGTGGGACATATTTTTTCACAGGTCCATGATTGACTAATTGCTCTAAAGAGAAAAATTTAGTTCCTTGAATATCTTGGCAGCCACTGTCACTTCAGCTAAAGGAAACTTGTTCTCTAGCTTTCAGGAGCTTCCAACATTTATGGATTTTTAAATATCTCCCTGCTAGTTCCTTACTGAAGTGACAGTGAGGGTTAGTTCATTGCATTTGTGTCACAGGATCGCAAGGTGAATATCCATTCCATTAAGCTGAGACATTGTGGCTATGGTACCATTGTGTTGTCACATCAGGTGCTAATTACCTGCATCACTGCCTGACAGTTCTGCACACTGCAAATCTACACACTCCAGAGACAATTCTTCAGGTCAGTGTCTGTCAACCTGCAGCATATGGATCAATCTTTTAGTAAACTTCTTTGACAGTAGTTACCAAGCGTAAAGCATCATCCAGATGATCATCCTAAAATGAAGTCTGCTGGAAAAAAAAATAATAAAAATGTTTACTGTTGGCCATAAATGCTAATTTTCTAGGGCAGTGGTTACAGTTTTTCCTGAATGAAAAAGAATAAAAATTGGAAAATTCAGATACTAACAAAATATTTCTCATTGGAAAGTAATGGAAAAAAATTCTACTTTATTCTTTTAGAAAAAGTGGAGAAATATTAAGGTTTAATTTTTGTCTCCTCAGGAATGAAAGAACATATGTCAAAACAAAATAAGAGTTTTGCATGTCAAAAGAACAACAAACTCTGGGGTTTTTAAACTACTACCTTTTTCTTCAGATTGTTTTGTGATGTTACAGCTATAGATTTCCAAGTGTTTTTTATCAATGAGTTGTAAAATATCATATAAAAACATAAAGAACCTAACATCTAATATTGCACTGTAACTTCATCTTCATTCTCTGTGAAGATGAAAGTTGAAGCATGAATTTGGGGGTGTAACCAGTTATTGAAAAGTTTCATGTGCTTTCGTTTGTTCAGACAGTAGATCCTCCCCAACCCAGCACAATAGCTTTCCTGTGTTTTCTGCTTTTCTTGTAAACCAAAACATTCTATCCAAGGAAATTTTCAAAATTGAAAACCAAAAATCTACAGTACAATGGTCCTGCAAGAAGCAATATCCTAACCTAACCTTACAAGAAAACTTTACTCTTAGCAGCGATGCCTCTAACTCAATTTGAACAGAAAGTGTTATGGTAGCCATTGGCTCCCCAAACAGCAGAAAACTAGGAATATTCCTTTTGCAAGCTTGATTTTAAATTACAGATTTAAAATTATTTAAATTATTATTATTTCAAATTGCTTCAGTGGTTTGTCTAAACACTCTGGCAGTTCCAAGTGTGCCTGGATCTGTAGCCTCAAATTCATATGCCGTGATTTCCTTCCAGAGGTAAAAAAACCCCACCAAAATGAAAGAGATGCTTCTTCTGGTCATTTTTGCCATAAACTTGCTTAGGTAGGAAATTCTGATATGACTAAGAGTCATTTCTATTCAGTCACACTCTAGGAAGTGACCCCAAAGCATATTGGCTGTTCCACAAATGTTGAAATTGCTTAGAAGAAAACCCAAAACCTCCTCTAAAATAAAAAAGCTAAAATATTGATCCTGTGCTCTTTTTCTTTTACACAAAGTATTTTTCAGTTCCTTAACCAATCCAATAGGCTCTCTCCAGACTGTTTTTAGTGATTCCTCTGCTCTCAACAGCTGCTATGAGTGTCTATGTTTAAAAGGGCATAAAGACCATCAAAATATATAAATTCTTTGTAATGTCAGCAATGGCAGCAAGATGAAATAGAGTCAGTAAAAGCAAACCTCTATATTTTTTACCTCTCACAAAAGCTATGTGGCCATGTCTTTTTTTCACAGATCCAGGACTGTGAGGTTTTTTTGTGGATTGGGTTTGGGTTTTTTTTTTTTTTTTTTTTTTCAATGATACTTTAAAGTTGGTATTGCCATTCACTATGAAGTGGGAAGTGGTGTGAGAAAGATATAGTGGAATCAAGAAAAGCCAGCCAGCTAAAAGATTCCTTTTTTTCTTATGTGGGCAGCAAGAAGCAATATGGTCTGTCTGTAACAGGATGAGATGGACACCTGAAGATAATGAACAGATGGGAGGTGAGGGACACATTCAAGATTAGAGTGATAATAAGCATGCGTGGGGAGCAGGAGCGGGGAGTGAACCAGGCACAGATAATGGATGGTTCTAAGAAGTCTGGAAAAGAATAAAAATAACTGAGAGAGAAGGTAAATAATAAAATGGAACAAGGGATTTGGAAAGACGAAAAATAGAAGAGCTAGAGAGAAGGAATCAACCTGAAGTGATGAAAAAAAATTAAAAGGAAGATAAGAACAGGAGGGAAAGAACCAAGAACAGAGCAGAGGGTAGTACAGTAAAAAAAAGAGGGACTAAGGACGAAAAAAGTCGAAAGCCTATGTGATATTCTGGATTTGATATTCATATCCATACATATATCAATGTGATCTTTTATGTATGATAAAATAAAAATAATTATAATGATTGCCTACATTTATAGGGGTTGCATTCTGTGCAAGTTAGGTCTTAACCATAGTCTCCTGATGATTCAGTTGTACCAGAAGAAAGGTGTAAAAATTTCTGTTGATAGATGCAAAGCCTCTGTCCAGTTTAGCTTTGAATGGCTGCATATTTGCTTATTTGTAATCGGATGATTACATGCATTCAATCCTATAGAAAGAACAAGAGCACAAATAAGCAGCTTTCCATTCTGGTAGGTTAAGTAATATCAGACATATGACATACCCTGGTGTAGGATTTTGGTTACCCACTTCTGAAATGTGTTTTATCTGCCTTGTGTTCAAAGAGGTGAGATAAAAAATCCTGGTTACTTTTTCACATATGGCTATATTAGAAAATCCACAGTCTTATCTCTTCTATTTTGTTTAAACCCCATGGTGCAGATTGGCAGATTGCAGTAATATAGAAGCCAACATCTAACAATGTTAAATTGGAAGTGTCTTTTCATATTTGTGAAGTATGTATTTATTGTTTCATTACAGCTTAAGCCATAGCTCTTATTTCATGAAATCTCATTGCTTTCAGCAGTCTCTTCCCTCAGAAAGAGCTGCATATTCGTTATGGTTTCAAAGGTCTTCTTTGTTCCTACTTGATTTAATATTTGTTGCCAATCACTTCTTTTGTTGGCTATTCAAAAGTTTAAAAAATGAATAGTCAAGAATGTGTTGCAATGTGTTGCTATCCCCCACCTTTTGTCACAGTTCTAAACACTGAGCTCTGACTTTCATTGTTACTGTCCATCATGTTTGCCCATTAGCTGGAAGTAATCTTTGATCATCTTTGAAGCAAAAAGTGGCCATCAAACAGGTCTGGTGGAGTAGAAAACCAGTAACACCTTTGTAAACATGTAGCATCCAAGAGAAGACATAGAACATGCTTATTATTGATGTGAATCAGTATACCCCCCTGCATTGTGTTTTGTTCATTGCTTTGACAGTAGCACAAAGAATATTCTTTGTAATGTCACACTCAGCAATGAAAATCAGGACCTATAATGCATTGTGGCTTTATTTTTAGATAAATAAAGCATTGTGGCTTTATTTTTAGAAGACTTAAAACCAAAAGTATGTGCCTTATAGATTAAATGCTGTGAGGTAAGGCATAGAGTAAATTCATCAGTAAATACACTATCTTGTGTTCGTGTTGAAGGGCTCTGGGAGGGCTGATGCCCCTCTGCTAAGCAGCTCTATCCCAGATCTGACTGCTGTGACCTCCACAGGTGAGAGCACAGATCCTCCTCGTTGAACCAGTGCATGTCACAGCCAGTTCCCTACACACTCCAGGCCCCTTTTCTGTCTCCAGGGCTTCATCCTCACTGCATTTGCCCTGGTAAATGAGATTGTAGAAGAGAAGCCTCCTGAGCATCCCCATGGCCTCCCTGAGCTCTGGTGTTTGGCTAGAGGGTGTAATTATCCCTCTTGGCCAGTGGCTCCCCCTAAAAGGCTGCTTCCAGTTTGAGCTCACGGGCAGTGGGGTCCACCACCCCACTGTGGACAGTGACTGCACTTTGCACTTAGGAGTGCTGGGTGTGAGAGGGAATAAATTGGTTCCTCTGCCCTTCGTTCTCCTGCTGGCACACGCTGCTGCATGCAGATAGCAGAGATTTGGATTGCTAACAGACCGTAAATTAAATGATGTTTTCTTCTAACATTGTTTGACCATAAGTGCAGTGTTTTGATACAACAAAGGATGATAACCAACTACAGCAAATATAAGTTGATTGTTTCTGTAATTGCTTTGAAAGCTTTGTGGCAAACATAGTCTGTATATAGGCAAATAAAATATCTCCATTAATGTCATGAAAAGGCAGAGATTAATTAAGTAGCAACATGACTTAGTTTGTCATATATTTTTTGTTAGATTAGGTGAAAAGCAGTATTAGCATTGTTAGGTGAGCTGTTCCAAAAAAACCTCTGTGATAAATGATTTGTTTTCAGAACTCATATTGAGAAAGACAGTTTCTGTCTGAACATATTCTTTTCTCAAGCATTAGAGGCAAATTGGGAGGATGTCTTGAAGGTTTTAGAGAGCATTGCATAATTTGTTTATCTGGAGATAAATATTACCTTAAAGAAAAAAAAATCAAATTCAATATTTATTGATGGTTGATGCTTTAGTCACTCTAGGAATGTGTCACCTTTTTGTTGACATCTGAAATCTAGAGTTGAAAAACACTCAGCCAAAAAAAAAAAAAAAGAAAAATTGAAAGCCACAAGATCCAAATAAAGAAAGTACACTCCTGTTTGAATGTATAGACTTTTCCAACTCTACTCCCAGCTATGGTAATCAGTGTGCCTGATGTTACTGTCATATATTATTGAACATTGCCTACCTTGTACTAATATTTTCTACCAGATTGCAAATTACAGTTGTACTCAAGATTTGTGTGCTGATTTTTTTTCACAAAGATATGTTGTCTTTGTTTGATTGCTGAGATACTTCCAGTCTGTAAGGAAGATGACTAACAAAATTTATTGGAAGTACTGTGATACTACTATTGATACATTTTAATAATATTGATATAACTACTTCACTAAAAGGTGCAAAATTATGGAAGACAGGTCCTGTTTTGTAACTAAAATCTATTATTTCAAAAAATAATAATAATTATAAAAATCACCCCAAACCAAACAACCATCTCTCGTCCTTAAACAAAACAAAAACTAAAACAAAAACCAAATAAGCAAACAAATAAAACAACAAAAACAAACAAAATCCAAAACAAACAAAAAACCCCTACGGGAAACCACAACAGTATGGCAGAAAATCAAACAACTTCCACCCAAAATAGAATTGCAGTTAGATGAGGAATGTAAAATATCCTGCCTGAGGCACAGTATAGGTGTGTGTAACCCAAGATTCTCTTTCTCATAAAAACAAGAAGCCTCTGCTACCCAGGGTAGTCAGGGATACGAGATGTCCCTTTTGCAAGAGTGATCTCTCAGTTTCCAGTGGTCTGTGAGGAAGCAGAGTTCATTTAGTAGATAATTATCCTTAGTACATTTTTCTTTCATTCATTCTTCTGGAAAATCCCATCAGAAAGTGAAACTAAGGCAAATAGTGGATTTAATTTTTTAGGATGAGGTTTGAGAGCTTTCCAAGTGCCATGTGATAGCAGAGGCTGGACTGGGCAATCAAAGATAAAGACACTTGTGTCTGCATGATCTCTGACATGAGACCATCCCGTTTCTAGAATCGTTCCACAGCTGGTGTTCGGAAGAAAATTGAATCTTGCCCTTGAAAAAACTGTCCAAGAGATAGCCATAAATTTCTTCAGAAGAGAAGACATTTCTGCCTGAATCACGTGACAATGCATTTTTGTTAGTAAATGTTGTTCTTTCAAAATTTCATTTTAAGTACGAAGTTCCTTTTAAGATTATCCCAAATTTTTTATAGGTCAGCCAAGTTATTACTTCCTTTGGTATATCATCTATATAACAACATTTCTTCTAAAAGAAGTTAATTCTTTTGATTTAATTAGAAATTTTAACTGAGAGAGAAAAAAGTATTTTCATGTTTAGAAAAAAGCAAATGCATTGCATTTTCAGTTACACTAATGTTTTGCTGGCATACCTCCTCCAGAGAAATTTTAGATTTGCACCAGACAGAGTACCTGTCTTCTTTGCCATTTTTTCTTTTCCAATGAACCCATTTGAAATCCATTCATCCATTTGTTTTTTGGACACTGTAAAGTTGCTTCAACACAAAGAAATGCCATCAGCAGTTAAAAAAAATAATTAACTAAAATCACTTTATTTTTGTATATCGCATATTAAGGTATTACAGTCAGTGGGTCTGCTATCCCAGCACTCACATGACAATCACATGAATCAGTTTGGATCCCAGTGTTATGTTTCTATTTGAGGATTTTAATTGGAACATTGAAGCATGTAAGCTCATTTATCATAGCTGCTCTCTGCTCCGTGCTGGGGTCATTCATGATCAATGTAGGGTTTCCAACCAAAAAGAAATTTACATATTGATTTGATTTATGTTGAACGCTTACCTAGGCTTCTTAACACACCCTTGGTTTACTGTGTGCTTTCCCCTTATATATTTAAATGAGTATTTTATTGATAAAAAACATGTAGACTATCAAATTTTTAATTTTTCTTGATTCAGTAGTTGGTGGAAAAGCAACCCTTTCCTGCTTTCTGCTCTTTTCTTAACATAAAAGAAAACCCCAAATATATCTGTTGGTACCTGAAGGGTTAGGATTTTTGGAGAGGTTGCAGTGTGCCTGTTCTGC
Source organism: Ammospiza nelsoni (assembly GCF_027579445.1). NCBI lineage: Eukaryota > Metazoa > Chordata > Aves > Passeriformes > Passerellidae > Ammospiza > Ammospiza nelsoni. The sequence goes on along the minus strand of NC_080634.1, from coordinate 95,824,470 downwards.
AGTTTGGAAATAAAGTTGTGACATTCATGTTTGGAAAGAGTCAGTGTAGGGGCTTGTCAGATTTAAAAAAAAAATAAAGCCATTAAAATGAGTTAGAAACATTTTTGTGAGAGTTGCATACAAGTTGAATCAAAATATGTTGCTCTTGCTAATAATTGCATGCATTAAGAATTATTTTCTGAATTACTGAATGAAATGGTGTTTAATTTTGAAACAATAGGTCCTTATCATTATTGCTTTAAAACTGGGGATCCACAGAAGATCTAGTGGGGTCTGTGAGCTGCTTTTGAGGACTGTAATAAGGTTGACTGTGCTTCACCTCATGGCTGAAATTTATTTGGTTTTCATATTTAGGCAGGCTACAAACCGAAAGAGATTGTAAACAGGGGTTTTGTCAAGGCAGTTTCTGAAATTGTTATGATAATTTTATCAGAAATATACATTTATTGCATAATTCAGTTTAGATCCTGATAAAAGTTTAAAAAGATATAATCATTGCTCTCCTGAATTCAGTCTTCCCATGGACTTTGTGATGGGAACTCAATTTCACTAATGGAAGAGAAAAATTAATGATGTAATAATTAACTGTGAGCATTTACTGACAGCATTTACTTCAAAGCACCAACATTGATAAATCTATTGAAGAAAACAACTGACATTATTTCTCCAAGTTAAAAATATGAACCAGCCACAAAATGCAAATGTCTCAGGAACACAGGTTTATATGCTTTGCAGGTCCTTACATTGCTCTGTAATTCTCTGTTGTGCTTATATGTCTATAAGCAGGAACCTTACTAGAACTTAAGGAAGCAACTGTTTTTAGTTGGTAGTTCTGGTAGTTTAGTAATAAAACATGAAGTGCTACATTTTTCACACAGAAAATTATTTGTACGTTTTAAATAATACGTAATTAGCATATGTAATTAAATACTTCATTTCTGGTGGATATTGGTAAAAACAATGCACTCACAAATGAAAAATTTTCTGGAGTACTATACACATATTTTTTGAAAGATAAACTCTACATTTCATCAGTGAGGGAGCAAACTGAGGTACAATACTGAAAAGAATCTACCAATAATAAATCTCTGTTTGTCAGACTGTGTAATGAGCCCTTTAGTCATAGGCTGATGATTAAGACTGTTGCATTTGACACACAAACAGAGAATGTAAGTTCTCTGCTTCTGAATGTTACAAAACATCCTCTATAAAGTTACAGTGTTTGATCTTTTAATGCAGAATGAATTTCTTGAAATTCTAGAGCAAAATCTCTAAATAACTCAAAGTTAATTTTAAATGTGCCAGTTAATCACTTTATATGGCATACTTTTTTGTCACAAATTATTTAAAATATGAAACCTTTTACTTTCTATAATTAAAAACTTGCTGAATTTTTAACTTGCATATGAAATAGACTGTCATTAAAATAATTTATTGACTTACCTTATAGCAACTCATCTTGTTTCTAAGACAAAGTTGAAATCCAGTATGTCTTCTTTAGGCTGCAAAGTCAAATCTAGGCAGAATTTACAAGCCTAAATCCAAAAGGCAGTTCAGAGCCTCATTCTCCAATGGCTATGCAATACTCAAATGTGTATAGGCAAAATTGTGCTCTAAGACTTACATGACTGCCAGCATGTGACCAAAGTGCTTTGTCTCCAATGGTTTTTTTGCGCGTTAGAACCACAAAGGACTCTCTCTTTAGCACACTTATCTGACTGCACAGAGCACAGGAGTCAGAGTCCTTCTGCTCTGCACTCGGAGTCCACCCCTTGTATTGCACCATGTGGGAACTTGCTCTCTTCCTTAACCTGAAAGAACTGTGGTGGCTTGGCCCTGCCTGAACACCAAGTACCCACCAAGCTGCTCTATCGCCCACCTGCAACAGGACAGGGGGAAAAAACAGGATGAAAAAATTCATGGGTCAAGATACAGGCAGTTTACTAAAACAAAAGTGAAGGTTGTGCATGTGCAAGCAGTAAAGTAAAAAGAAAAGAAAACGGAAAGTTTTTATTCTTCTACTTCTGATCAGCAAGCAATGTCTGGCTACTTCCTGAGAAGCAGGGTTTCTGCATATGTGAAGGTTGTTCTGGAAAACAAACTTTGTAAATAATTAATGTTCCCCCTTGCCCATCCTTTTTCTTTTAGGTGTGTAGATCTCATAATGTATGGAATATCCCTTTGGTCATTTTGGGTAGGCTGGCCTACTTATGTCCCCTCCCAAAATGTTGCCCATCCCCAGACTACTGGTCAGGCGGAAATGTTGGAGACAGCACTGAGGCTGTGCCAGTGCTGCTCAGCAGCAGCCAAAACCCTGGAGTGCTATCAGCTCTCTTCTAGCTCCCAATGCAAAGAGGAAAATTATTTTCATCCCACCTAGGACTGACACAGAGAAGCTGAATCCATATCTTCTAATTTTCCAATATGCTCTAACTTCTAAAGAATGATGAAACTTCTTCCATACATCTTGTGATGGAACTGAGTCATTGGTGTTCTGTCGCCAACCAAAATCCCTGATGCCAGTAAGAGAGAATTTGATTTTACAGCCTGAGAGTTTGGGCTGTGAAGTGGAAAGAATTAATCCTGAAAGCTCCTCCTTGGCCTGCTCATTACAAATTTATTTTGTCCATCTTGCCATATTTTGCAGTGAAAAATATGGATCTGGTGTAAATCCTTCAATCCATTGCAGTTTCCAATTTATAGCTGTGGTAACTCCACAGAAAAGTTCTTCTTTTGTGTGTGACTTAGACACTTTAGCTTTTCTTGTTTCCTCATAAAGAACTCTGGATACTAAATGCAGGGATGGTGTTTCCACCCAATGGCAGAGCTGTTAATGCCAATGTATGTTTTGTGGGTCTAACCCAAATGCTGTTTACCATGTCTGACTGACCTTTGGCTTTCAGTACAAAAATCCCGGTCTACAGTTGCTAAAACAGGTGGTGGAAGTTGTTTGTTGAGTGTCCATTAAAATATCTGTACTCTTAAAATAATTAATTCCTACACAAATCATTCACCTTTCACAAAATACCTGCTCAGGTTATGGAATAATAATGAAGACACATAGCTTACTGTTTTACCTTGTGCTTCATGTAAAATTATTCAGCCAACCTTTTCTATAATGAATATGTATAGTAGATATTTAGCTTGTCATGGGTCTAATCATAAATGGAAAAGAGAAAAGATATCATGTTATTCAAATAGATCTAATTAAATTAATTGGTTCATTTAGAGCTCTGCCACTTTTCATGCATTTTCACCCATTTCATTTTGACTGCAGTTTCATTTCATGTCTTTCATCCAGGCTGTTTTCCAGTTTATTTACCAGATCAGTTTCACTGTGAATAAATGTTTAATATATTTTTCCATCCTTGTTGTAGAAAATGAGATAAAATATGTACACTTATTTGTGAACTGGACCAACTTTTTTCCACTATACATTGGAAAATGAGCTCTAACTGATAAGCTAATATTAATTTACAGCTTGCATGAGCAGGGCCAGTATAAAAAAGCTTCTTCAATGCCTATAAGGTATAAGCAGGATACATTTGTCAATTCCATGCCCAGGCAAAATGTACTCACTGCTCACCTGCACCTATGTGCCTTTGGGTTCCTTGGAATGGCACTAGCACTGTCTCTTGTCAAATACTCTGTCCATCTCTAAGTCTGAAAATTCTTCCAGACTTCGTTAGTCATGCTTTCAAACGTTTGTCACCAGAGCACAAGCACATCCAATTACACAATTTCAAAATATCTATTTTTTATAACTATATTTATCCTCCATTGTTCAGGCATGTCTTTGACTAATTATCTCTGAAACTCTTTCATATGAAACTCTTGCAATGACAGTCTAACAAAACTTGGTTCTTGTGTGTTCCAGCACCTCTCTAAGAAGCATCTCTAGTGCAGATTCATGAAATGTCTAAAATTTTGGGACAAATAAGGTGTCCAAATTGGGAAGACTGTATTCCAATCCATGTATGTTCTAAAATGGATTATGCTCATAGTTTAAATCCACAAAAAACTACAGAAAATGGCCAGAACTGAGTAAGCCATGGTGACTCACAAACTACCCAACTGTTCTATAGGATAAAGACACCCAGCCTTTCTTGATAAGTTATTTCCAAGTGCAAACTTTTGTCTTGTAATCCTCTATATACTGCTGAAAAAAAAAAAAAAAGGTAGTATGTTTTGTCTCTGATGTCCCTCTAGCAATATATGGGAAACATTTAATTTTTATATGAGTTGCTGAGATGCCCTGTTGCATTTTGTGCAAAGAGGGTTTTTAATTTTATAGTGATATGCAATTGAGATACACTTTAAGTCTTTCAAACATTTTCATTTTTTCATCCTTAGAAAAAAATTCTGAATTTTAAACTGTTTTTATTATACCTGTTATTAAGACAGGTATGCTATATGTTAATGCATTTCTCTTTGAAGTATCAACCTACCAGAAATTAAGCAAATTCCCTGTACATATTCAGGCACATCCATGTAAGGACTCATTCCTTCTCTGACACCACGTGCATCTGAAAGATCTGAATTGCACAGGACACATTTGAAATAGCAGTGTAAAACTCTGTACCCAGCCACTTGCCATTCCATGAGGCAAGAGCAGGCGCCGCAGGAAGAGGCCACAGGTAGTTCTTCTGCCCCAGGAACCTCATTGTCTATCAGTGACAAAAATGCCCTTTGTGTCACTCAGCTTTCCTTGCAACTGGAACTAATCCTGTGGGGGGTGTCTCATGAGCACTGCACATCCTTTCCTTTCTCATGACCAACATGCAGCCATCCCTCATTATGACAAGTAGAAATGCAGCCTCAGTGTGAGCCCATTGTATGAGGTGAAATGTGGGCATTTTAGTCATGCCACGGGTGCCTCTTACAGATGCTCCTCTGGGGCTCATAAGAAAGAAGGTAACAGGATAAGGCTTGTGGACTATTAGATGTTATGATGGACTTGTTTCATATTTTCCAGTTAAGCCTTTGCTGCTGCAGAATGCTCCCAATACAATAGATCTCAATCCTTGCTCTAGGGGCTGCTATACTACATAGGTGTCGCGTAAGTCTTAAAGGATGGTGAGATGGACTTCATTGCTTCATGGACTTGTGCTACCATGAGGGCTTCAAACTGACTTGAACAAAATAAATAATCACTGTAATAGAAGAGTTAAATGGAAGGGAACATTTTCTTGTAAGTGGATTATGAATCCAGTACAGAACTGTGACTACTTCAGAATGAATTTATAAGTAGATTCAGGCCAACTGAAACTACAGTTAAAGTTTTTCATATATACAGGGACTGGCCCCTGGTGCTGAGGATGGCACCTGCCTCAGACAAGTAGCTTTACTGATTCTAATATGCAACAAAGGTTATTGTTTCTTGGTTATGGTTATTTGGGTATTTACATTTAGAGGAAAAATCTTGCAACTCCTGCAGCAGCTGTAGGCAGTCTGCTTTTTGTGTTTTAAAGAATTGTGTTCACGTACTCTTGATGAAACAGGGAAGTTTTTTCTGTTCATTTCATTTTTGGCAGTTGCTTCATACAACTTCAGACATTGTGACTTCAGACTCTGTGATTTTCAGCCATGAGATTGCAATAAAGTAATTCTAAATCACTAATGTTCTTTATTTTCAGTGTAAAAATTTAAAACCTTTTTGGAGGACAAGTTTGCTTCAAATTATTCACAGGCTTACTTGATCTGTTTTCCTTACCCACTTTTATTATTATTGTTACTGTTATTATTATTATTTTCTTCTCACAGGTAATTCATCAGCTTAGACTTTCCGAAAATGAGAGCGTGGCTCTACAAGAGCTTCTAGATTGGAGGAGAAAGCTGTGTGAAGAGAGAGAAGACTGGCAGCAGATATTGCACAATACTGAGCAGAGAATCTCAGCCCCACCTCCACCCCCTTGTAAGAAGCCGACGCTGCTGAAGAAGGTAGAAGATACCTCCTGCAACAGACTCTCTTCAGGCATATGGGATACCACCATATGAGTCAGATGTGTGTTTGCAGACTGTTAGGAATGGAACCATCTAATGACTTCAATCTGCACAATCAGCAAGTTTCCTTCCCTTCACAAAACGTGCAGGGATTTTTTACAAGCACTAATTCAATAGCACAGGCTGGAGGAGTTGTTTAGGTCTGTCGTGTGTGTGTGTGTACATGTGTGTGTTTGTTCTTTTCATATATATACATGTATACATATATGTGTGCACCAGCAAGTATATATATGTATGCATGTGTATATATGTATGGAGACAAACTGCACTATCTTAAAAGTACAAAACAGTCACTTGGAGTTCTCCCATGGACAATGAAGAAAATATGTTAAGCAAATGATGATGGGGAGAAGTGACTGACAGACATTTTGTAGAGATCAGGAAAGTCTGTGTGCACACTGTACAGCTGTTTTATACAGTACAAAAATATGTTTCTTGTTCCCTAATGAATGGGTTTATTATCTTACATGTATACATATATATATATATATATTTCTTTGTAGATGTCTGTGTTTCATGGAGATTATTTACATTTTTTTCTGGTGTTTTATAACTTCATGCAATTGGTGCTGTCGTTCTTTCTTCAAAATACAGGTAATAAATTCAGTACTTGCATTTTTCTTTTATAGATTATCTTTAACAACATACCAAACAGTTTCAACACTGTGTTATTTTTTTCAGAACTGGCAATATCCTTTCTAAAATCCAATCCTTAAATTCTTGCAAAGCTCCTATGTGCAGGAGTGATTTGGTGCTGTTCACAGTCATGAATTAGAGACCATTACTTCTCTTTGATGGACCTGCATTTCTGAATGTGTGAACTGTGAATTTGAAATTACATCTCAAGTCTTATTCCATTCTGGGTTATGTAAAATAATGAGGCATTCATTTAGATTATAAGTGTGGTTTGAAATTCATAACTGATTATGCATAAGGTCAGGTGTCAGTGGAAAGATACATAGTGGTAATGAGGTATGAAAATAGGTCTGTGATTTACTGTTACAGGCCAGAAGGCTTTGCAGAGATGGGTATATCAAAGTATTATGTCCTTATTATGGTAGCACAGTGATGCATTTATACCTCCAATTTCATGTAATGAAATGGTTTCAGAAATTGCAGCATTCTAGTTAGTGTAGATGAGTTCTGAGCAGTAATGTTAATTTATGGAAAACATGCTGCTGGGAACTTGTCAGTTATTACCTAGCAGTCTTTCAAATACTGTTTTGCCACTAAAAGGTGTAATTTATATTTAAAGGTACTTTTCTGGGCTACTTATTTTAAGTTCTTGGAGTATGTAGAGCCAGTGTGGAACTCTTTTCTTGGTTGCTTGTCCCATTCCTATTGAGATGGAGGAAAAAGTGTTACCAGTTTTGCAAGTGGATATAAAACAAATATTTTCAAATATAAGCTAGGTCTAAAAAGGTGCACTCATTCTTGTTGGAAGTTGTGGGAAAAGGAAAAAATCCATAGAGGTGTAGGTTTTTCCATCATGTTTGACAAAATTTCAATCAGGCTGAATAGTAAAAAGCAACCACATGCTTCTTTGATTGTTTATACAAGGAAGCAGCAAAACTCAAATTGTTCCCATGTAGCAGAATTAAGCACCTTCTCTTGCTGGAGATTAAAACAGACATTTTGAGTGGACAACGGAGGGAAGACACCAAGTTAGCTCAGAATTCTACCTTGTTACCACTGTTAGCTTCAGAGAAGTCCTCTGTGTAAGATTATCCATTTCTATTTCATGGAGAATGAGGAACTCTATAGTCCAAACCTTACCTTTGACTGATGTAAATGGCCACAGACAATGCCTTTATACAGGAGGGGCAGGTAACCCCTGTGAGAGAGGTTATGCAGAAAACAACTCTCACCCTCTCACCTGCTAGTAAAGTATGTCACAATGAGGCTGTGCCTTGAAGAACTGAGGGTTCTGGGTTTTGCTCAGATAACCAGGGACACACAGAGAGTGTGACTGCAAAATGCAACAGCTCCAGAACTGGATGCAGAATAGCTAATTAACCTGACCTTGCAGCTATTTTGCCTCCAGGATGCAGGTTGTTATCCCGACATGGCACAGCATCCCTATCCATAGCCACAAGAGCCTCTCCCCAGGCAGCCTCGCAGCGCTGAGCACCTCAGTGCACTGAGACGTGCAGACATGCCCTGAGGCTTATCACTCCCCAAATGGGCCTGGCAAGCAGCCCTCCCATAAACTCTATACTATTGCTAACCCTAATGCTCCCTAGCTGGCTCAGCCACTGGTAGCAATCAATCCACAGCAGCCTGGAAGTTTAAGACAAGCTGTAAAACTGACTGAGGAGCCAGTTTAGATGATGCCAGAATCCCTGCTGCTGCAGTGAGCTTGCTCCCAAGTCACTGAGCTGTTTGTAAGGTGAGCTTCTGGATCTCTGGATGACACCGTTGTCATTGCTGCACTTGGAACGCAGGAGTACCCAGAGGGGAGAAAAGGCATTTGTCAAAGGGAGTTTAAAATGGGAAACAGTATAAATATACATTATCCTACTTGCAGTCCTTGCTAAAAGTTGTGTTAGAACTGTGAGCAGCCTCAGGAACTCAACTGCAGGAGTTCAAATGAGGTCTTAAGGAACTTTTTTGCTTCTTGTTCAAAGTCCACATTGTGCCCTATTACAGTGGTATGGACAAGCATGGAAAAAGAAGTGTGTAGATTTTCTAGCAGTTTCAGCACATAATTACATGGGAGAAGCCAGTACATCCCTGATTCTGGCAGTCTGATTCTACAGACAATAAGCAAAGCAGATTATGATCCCCTGTGCAGAAGGCCTTCATGCTATTTTTTGCAAACTTGGGTAAGATATCTTTTCTGGGGTTGTTCTTTAAAGCATGTCACCACAGTGCACAGACAAAGGTAGAAGATTTTTTTTTATTTGTTTCAATTTTTTAAATTTTTTTTAATTCCAGGTTACATAATGGCTAACTTTTTACTTGGAAAGATTTTTTCATGATATTCCATTAACATACAGTACCATAGGAGTAAAGTACTTGCTCTAAAACATGTTTTAAATATTTTTCTAATGTCAGTAAAACACTCTAGAGTGTGACTTATGAAGTCATAATTCACAACTAGTGTGTTCATTGGTCTCTTGGCCTTTGGCCTTGAGCCTAACAATGCAGTTGGTAAGGAATTATTATACCATAATTCACACCCCACTGTGTCTTATTGCTTAAATAACCATACCCCCAGAGACGTCTTAAAACTACCATTAAAGTTTATATTGTGTATCAAAATGTGTTTACAGGGCTGGGAAAATATACTATTGACATTTTGAAAGGTTGAGAAGTAGTTTTAGCAGAACTGTACAGTGCTTGTAAATTTATCTCCCCAGTGGAGTGTGCACCAGCCAATTACAGTATTTCTTGAGTATATGAAGTCCTGTCTTGCGCATTAAAAATAGCTTAGAAATAAAAAAAGCCTTATGAATTTAATATTCTGAAGGGGAAGATTAAACTCTATGGGCATGCTAATGTCCTTAATATCCAGTGAAAAATCTAAAATATATTTATATTTGCAATAAAGCAATTTCAGGATGCTGGGATTATCATCAGATAATCACTCCTCCACATTGTGCCTTATTGCTTAATTTTTAATATGTGAAAAACCGAAATGCCTAACAAATCAATCTATCCTTCAGCATAAGGTAAGAATAATCAGATACATTTTACACTTTAAAAAGTCATTGGTCTTAAAGCCAAGGAAATTATGAACCATATTAAGCCACAATAAAAGGAAAACAACTATTGGTAGGAGAAATTTCTTAAAGCTTGTATACCTTACTTGTTACTTCTGAAATAGCACTTGGTGTTTTTTTAGTTGCTGTAGTTACATTCCTGCTGCAGTTTTTAAGCAAAACCTTGTTTTTAAACACTGATTTAGATGTTCAAAGAAATACATGCACCGATATTTTTCAAATGATCTGTGTACAGCATGAAGTGATAAGCCTTTTAAAAATTTGCATTGTTTACAAAACAATAGTATGATTGTTGAGTAAGTGAATTGCATTTACCTTTTTATTTTTTGCCAGTGATCCTTTTTTATTCTAACAGGTTTAATTACTTTCATTAATAACTTTATTATACTGCAGATCCTTTGTGTGTGGGACAAAGAATTTCATTAACTTGCTAAGAAAGCATAATAGATTGTAGGATAGTTCTAAAGTGATAGTAATAGCCATATTAGATGTAGCTTTTAATTCTGCTGTATAGTATTAGCGTCCCTAGTAATCCTGTTATTCTTATCTCTATAAAGCCTGCTAATATCTGAAATGCTCGGAGAAACTTTAAGTAAGTTTTGCCATTCACTTGTTAAATAATAAATGTAACTAAACTCTGTACAAATCAGTTTTCCAGAATGGTGTTAAACATTTCATGGCTTTGTGATTTAAATATATAATTTTTAAAAAGAAAACACCACCTGAGCATAACTATTTGACAATAGCTGAACAAAATATAAGAAAATGCTTTTCTTCCAGTTCTGCTGTTCTCTGTATACTCAGGACTTGCCTTTTAAGAAGAAATAAATAAATCTCAGTGCTGGCTTATACTGTGGCTGTGAGAATTAGATCATTAGCAAAGACTGTCTGTTCTCCTCACTGTGGTTTGGCCTTGTCACCAACCCATGAATGTATGCCGGATCTGGTCAAATCATGCATTTTGCTGTGAAGTGTCATAGAAAAGTTCAATCAAGTCATGATTTGACTTTTTGAGGACTTTTGATTTATTACACTAAACAAAACAACCCCCTCTTGAATTAATTAGACGTATTTATTTCGACCTTAATTAACTTGGTTTAGTTCTCATATATGTTTAGCCTAATTTTTAATCAGACTTTTATGATAAAAAAGAAAATGTTAAATGAAATTACAGCATAACCTTTATGATTCTATTTTGAAAAAAAATATTTTAAAAGACTGAAATAGAATACTTCAGTATTTCAACATGTTTTTCACCTTTTCTAGCTGAAATTATGTCTTGGATCCAGTCTGAATTTACACATAATTTCAACTCTCCACAAACATAAATTTCCATAAATCCACTCTTCTCTCAAAAAAACACACTAATGGATAATTGTTGTGAAGTGCAGGAGAATTGCTGATGTCTTTTGAAGTACCAACAGGGAAAATTTGAGAAGCATGAGTATGTTGCTGCCATAGCAATGTTCATGTGATAGTTATTAGCTAATGCTTGTGCCCTCACTGTGTTTTATTTGGGCTCTAGCCCCTTCTCAGTCTACCTGGATGTGTAGTCACCTGTCTCCTGATACTCATTAGAGTACAGAAAGAAAAGTGCTGAATCTGTCATATACTCTCAGAGAAAGGGGAGAAATGTGTTGCAGACTCTCTCTAATTACAGCTTAATATAAATTACTTCCATGTTTCCAAAAATGAGCATTGGAATGCAACTTTGCCACTGTCCAAGTATGACTAACTTAGCCATCCCACTAGCTTAGAGAGTTGTGGCAATGAAACAACCAGACCTATCAAATTAGTGTTTATGCAGATATAGCTCCTCTGTCTTACAGCATAGTACAACTTGGTGGTCAGAAAACTAGGGGACTATGAATCCTTTTGGGAAGGCAACTCCATGTGGTTTGTTTGAATTAAAACCAACTCTATCTGATTTTAGTGAAGACCTTCCCTAAAAGAGTTGTCAGAGCCTTACAAATCAGACAGTCAGGTAAGGAGCTCCCAGATTTGACAGGACTAAGATAGGAAAACATTCTTCAGTGGATGGGTAAGTTTGGGTAAATGCCTTGGAATTTTCCAGATATCATGACCTTCCTCATGGTTCTGACCAGTAGCCTGAATATAGCGTTGGTCTAAATTCTTGCCTAAAAATGTAGTCACAATCAGTCAATGCAGTTAAAAATATCTTGACTATGAATTACTTCTCTACTCATCTAAATTTTTACTTTAGTAACATGATGACTGAAAGTATTTGTTCACGTCCAGCTTTTACTAACATAGCTGCCATGTCTGTAATATTAATTGAGCAGTTAGAAGAGGGAAAAGGTAAAAAAAAAAAAAAAGAGACAATATGGAAATTAGTGGATTTGAAACAAGCTTTAGAATTATAATAAGTAACATGGTAGATTCAATATCATCAAAGATCAAGACAGTGTCCCAAAAGTAGCTCTCAAAGTTTAAAGACTTCTTTCTGCCTTAAGCTCCTGTCCTATGTAATCCCTGAGTTCTCACCAGGCATGAGCAGTTACCAAAGTCAGACATCATGCAGCCTGGAAAGAGTTTGTTTCCTGGGGGAGGCAAACGCCCAGACTTCAGCTTCTCTGAGGTGGGAAAGACATTTTATTTAGTTGATCAAAGGCACAATGATGGATGATTCCTATCAAATGTCTTGTATAAGTGTGCTTGCTTTTCTGGAAAAGATATAACACTCTGTAGCAGGCTTATTTTCTCAACAGAGAGGTTGATTTGTAGCTGGGGGATGTGGGTCTAGTTTAAGTCCATGATTTTACAAAGATCTTCAGTTAAGCTCAAGATTTGACCCCAGCTGATTTTTGTGGCCCACAGATGATTTACTTATCCTATGTATGTACAAGAATCCTGCGAAACATTCCAATAAGTTATTCCAATTAAAAAAAAGAAAAAAGGGAATGTATTTGTCTAATATTTTATGTAATCCCTGTAGAGGAATAAAAATCCAGATCTGGTGAGGATTCAGTTCCTATAAGGAAATTTCACAACACCTGCCTTTTAGGTGCCTTGTTTCTGGAGAGGTAGGCAGGACTAAACTGGGTTTCCATATTGGCTGTTCTGGGCTTCCAGTTCCTGACTCCATCTGACTCTAAATTCTGATCATGAAAGAGACACTGCATTCAGGAGAGAAAAGGAGAATCATGGATTTGTCTAGGTTGGAAAAGACCTCCAACATCGAGTCTGACAGTTAACCAGACACTGCCAAGTCCATCACTAAACCATGTCCCTAAATGTCACATCTACAAGTCTTTTAAATACCCCCAGTCTAAATCTCCCTGGCACATCTTGAGGCCATTTCCTCTCATCCTAACACTGATTGTTACTTGTGAGAAGAGACCTCACTACAACTTCATTCCAGGGACTTGGAGAGGGTGATTAGGTTGGATTCCTTTACTGCCGAGGCAGGCTATTGAAACTTCTTGCCCCCGTGGGTAAAGCTGCTTCCTGTTCAATGTCCAATCAGTCCCCAATCTGTTCTGTTACACAGGGGTTTTCCACTGGGGATCCAAAATTTTAATTTGTTTTTGAACAATGTTAATGTTCTGCCAGGCCATTCCTTCAGGCTGCCAGCATCCCCTGACACACCAGCCCTGTCCTCCAGAGATTAACTGAAGCATTGACTCCTCTTCATCCTGCTGCATACACAGAATTGGCTGTGTATTATGCACAAATGTATTGATTGTACAGCTCATTAATAAAGATACTATCTTCCTCAGTGTTAACCCTGAAGGAAAGCTATTATGTGGCTGGCAGCTCGACTTTATGCTGTTGTAATACACTTTGAACCAGGTGGTCCAACTAATTTGTGACCAAACATGAAGTCCACCTACTTGAGTCATATCTCATTAGTTAGAGTGTAGGCTGCTCTCATAGACAACAACTTTGGTTCACAATAAAGTAAAGAAAGAGATGGCTGAAAATAAGTTCCAAGAAAGTAATCATTGGCAAACTGGCAGGAAGCAGAGATTCCACATTAGAGCTCTTAAGAGTCATCTGAGAGCTCAAATATTTGTTATTTGAAGAACTTGTAAAACTAAGGATGGCACCAAACTCAAATAAGCTTCTAAGAATTCTGGGTCAGAATTTAAAATTATAATGAAAAATTGCCAAACGTTCTCCCACAGTGTGGGAATGTAAGAGATGCTCATTTAGCCCTCAGTGGAGAAAAGCATGCCCACAATATGAGACATGACAGGGCTTCAAGGCTTAAAGCTCTCTAGAGAGAGGAAAAATCAGTTTTGGAAGAGCATGTCTAGGAACTGAGCATAGTCTGGTGGAGTCTGTGAGTACTGTGCTGAGACAGCTATCTATGGCACACAGCACTTGGCATGAAGCAAACTGTATTGTCATAGGTGTGGCATTGCATGAGATTCACTTCATGAATGTGTGTGCACATGTGTCTGCTGTCTGTAAACTTAACATGTTCTCCTTAGGTGTTACTACAAATAAATCCCTTATAGGAACACTGGGATTCACAATTCAAACTTCACAAAAACTCTGCAAATTCTATTCCAGTATATGTCTTCACATGTTAGAAATGTTTTCCTTTCACTGTACAGTCCATGATAGCTCCAAATCCTTTTATTTGGAGAAATAATACTTCCTATGTCTCCCTCTCCTTTTCATACATGGAAATAATTGGTGGGTGAGAGTTCTGTAAGAAGATAAAGCAAGATTTAACTCTGTGTGGTTGCAATCAGAGAACGTATCAAAGGTACCACTGAACAGGAAAGTAGTTTCATAAAATCATGACAGTTGAAAATTAGGAAGGAAGTGATTTTATCTCTCTCCTTGTGGCTAGGTATTTTCATACATTTTTTCATACATTCAACTTACAAAGAATAACTTAAAATATGACAAAGAATCTTAGAATCATAGAATTCTTTAGGCTGGAAAAGACCTAAGAAAAAACATCTTGAGACTGCCAAGAGCCAGGAGTCATCTTTTTACCCAGATACTGCTATTACAAGATCCATTTTGCTTTGTTGCAGCCTTGACATGAAAGCACATGAAGATAAGATCAAGAGCAGCCCTGAGGAGAAGGACTTGGGGATGTTGGTTAACAAGAAACTCAATATGACCCAGCAATGTGCACTGAAAGCCCAGAAGGCCCATCCTATTCTGGGCAGCAGATGGATGCAAGTGCTCCTCTCCCCCTACTCTGCCCTTGTGTCTCCACCTGCAGTGCTGCATCCAGCGCCGGGGTCCCCAGCACAGGAAGGACACGGAGCTGCTGGAGTGAGTCCAGAGCAGGATGGTCAGATGGCTGGAGCTCCTCTCCTGTGTGAACAGGCTGAGACAGTTGGGTTGTTCAGCCTGGAGAGGGGTGACCTTATAGCACCCTCCAGTACCTAAAGGGGGCTACAAGAGAGCTGAAGAAGGACTTTTACAAAGGCTATAGTGACAGGGGTAATGGCTTTAAACTGATAGAGGGCAAGTTTAAATTAGATATTAGGAAAATTTCTACTGTGAGGATTGTTGAGATACTGGAACAGTTTTCCCAGAGATACTGTGGATGCTCCATCCCTGGAAGTATTCAAGGCCAGGTTAGATAGAGTATTTGTGCTCCTTGCCTAGTGTAAGGCATCCCTACCCATGACAGGGGGGTTGGAATTAGGTGATCTTCCACACCAAACCATTATGTGATTCTAAGAAACCGCCTTTCCAATATAATAAGGAAAATCTCTATAATCATTCAGCTTTCAAGGTTAATGAGATTGCTGGCTATGGGTGAGCTGTGATAGTTCTCTAGCAGGTGATGAAGCCATGAACTCATTTCCCCACAGGATTTCAAACTGCCAACAAGTTGTTGCAAAAGTGCTCACTTAGTTTAAACATTGAATGTTGCCCTATATATAGAAGACAAAAGACATTCTGCTGCTTTCATAAATGTTCTTCTGAATTATAAATTGTTACTTAATAGATATGAGAATGTCTGTCACCTTTACTGAGATTAGTTGGTCTTGAAGGGCTACATCATTATCAGAAACAAGTGGGAACCACCATAGAAAATCTTTCCCACACCTTGTTGGGGTCAAGTGGCTAGCTCTGAGAACTCATTATGGCTTCTAATAAAAGCACAGCTCCTTGTTTCTAATTGTAGAACCTAGTTCAGACAATTCCTAATTTAAACACATGTAAACACATAGAGGGATATAAAGCCCATGGGTTATGACCCAAGAGCACTTGCCCTTGGAAGGGGTCATTTAGACACATAGAAGTTTCTGATTTCAATCTGATCATTGGCCTCCACAGCAGTGAACTTTATGCAAAGTGTGCCCTGAAAACTTTTGTAGGCAAGATGCTTGTGTTTTTTTAAGTTTTACTTTTTCCCCTGATTGCAAAGTAAGAGTCAGTAAAATAATCCAGATTAAAACCTCAAACGTAGTCAAGTGCAAATGTGAAGAGGTGAACAAGCAGGTCCCACACAGATAAAGATTTGGAAGTCATCAGTGTTTTTGTTGTAGTTTGTACAAGAAGTGGCTGAAAATTACTATTGAAGGAAAGCTTGGTTCTGAGAGCTGACAGGAATCCTTCTTGCTTCATTCCATATGTTTAGCTTTACCTGCTCTTTTCAAGACAAAAGAAAAAAAACAGTTTAGCTACTTTTAGGACTCCTGAACAGGTAACATTTTTCTAGTTGTGCTTCATCATTCTACTTCAGCTCGGTTGTATCATTGACACTTTTTGCAGTGCAAATCAGGATAACTACTGATCAACAATTTATTCTCAAAAATTGAAGTCTGCATTGTTCAGTAAGCCAGTCTTGGTGCTTGTGAAAAAATACTCCTTTTGTTCATCAGCAATCTGATACAAGACAACTTGTTCCCCTCATTTGACTCTCACCTCCTACCCAGTCAGAAATAATCACACTTCTACTGTGCTGTTCCTAGTGCACAACAGGACATGCAGTAAATATGTTTGAGGTACCTATTGAACACACTTGATGCTTCAGATTATTTTACAATATAAGAGTCGTAACTTCTGTAAAATCATTAGTAACAGCAGTAAATTCACAGCTCTGTGATTGACATAAATTGTTAGTACACATTATGTTCTGAAGCATTGTGATTAGAATGAAACCTCTTTCCCAGCCATCCAGAGTACTGTGCACTCATGCTCATCATGTTATGAGGAATGTTTCAAACCCATCATATTGTGAATATAAAACAATATCTTCATTTTGAGCTTACTAGTGTGTATTTATGAGAAGCTTCACTGGCACCTGAAGGGAAATGTATACTATGAAATAAGGATTGAATAACATTAACCAAAAAGTTTATTAGATGCAAAAAACTGGGTAAGCAAACAAATGCAAACAACTTGAAATGTTTCTGCTTTCAAATTCTTATCACTTTTCATTCAAATGGAAGGTTTTGATTTTCAGTATCAGAATATAGTGGAATTGAAGAAACATTTCTGCTTCATTATGTGCAGCAAAAAAGGTTCTCTATTGACAACAGAGAACTATTTTCCACCTCTCATGTGGATATGATCATTATTTATTGGAGGCTGTTTTGTAACACAATGACCATCTGTCAGTAAGCACAGAAAACACTCCATCATGCTGGCTGTTACTGTTAAAATCCCACAATCACTGACTGCTCTGAGGGATTAATAGATTTTTTTTTTTTCTAAGAACAATTATATATTTAGAAGGCCAAATTAGCTCTCACTGAAGTTGGTATAAATCCTGAACTGCTCTGCTGGACTCCAGGTATCATCTCTAGATTTATAGAAAGGTAGCAGATGTCAGTTGTTGACCCAGTCCTTTAATGAGAGGATATCAGGGAAGGAACTGCTTTTCAATTTTTGATTTTTTTAAATGTCTGTGACAAAAAAGAAAATGCTTAATTAATATGCATAATGAAAATAACTGACACCATGGGGTTTTTTTCCCACATTGAAGGGATAGCTCAGAATTATGACCTGCAATTCTGCAGAAAGGTACATATAGCTGTTGTTTGACAGGTTCAGCTTACAGTTGTTCATTAAGCTGTTTGTTTGATTGCTGCATCACACTTCTTTGTGCACTTCGTTTGGAGAATGGATGCTCAAATGAGCCAGCAGCTGCAGTCAGAAACACAGAATTAAAACTGGGTGTAATTCTACACAAACCAGAATAATTAAACCCTCCAGGGAAAGTCTGGAATGAGATTAGTTTGAATGCAGCCATGTGATTACAAGTGCACCATTAACAATTTTTTTAATATATACATAAAGGGAAGCAGTTCCCTCAGGGTGGCAGAATGAGTGAGAAATATGGCCTATACATTGAAGGTCATCTGCAACACAGGGGTGGGAAAATATCTCTTAATTGAAACTCCCCCTCTCCATATCATTTATTATGGCCACGGGTTATAATTAGTTAGTCTATTAAAATGCTTGATTCAGTTAATGATTTAGTTAGTATCAGACATTTCAACTAAAGGAGGAACAAGAAAGCAAAATGAGGGAGTGATGGGGGAACTGTAGTCTAGAAAGAAATTGAGTATCTCCAAGGAGTCTTTGACAAATCCTTTTTGTTTCTTGGGCTGCTGAGGAGCCCACAGATGCTTTGCATTTCCCACAGAAGGATCTGATATGTAAGGGAGCTGGTCCTTAAGGCTGCTACCTCATAAATCCTCATTCCCTTGTTGAATCCCATCTCTCATTTCCTGTTTCCATAGCCCCTGTCTCCCATCACAAGGTGGTCAGACCTAGCAGCTAGTTGCCCAGGGAGGTGGTAGAGCCACCATCCCTGGGAGTGTGCAAGAAACATCAGCACATGGCACTTAGTTGGCAAGGCTGTGTTTGGTCAGAGGCTGGACTCAGTGGTCTTGGAGGTCTTTCCCAGCCTTGATGAGTCTGTGATTCTCTGTGTGAGACAGCTGGCAAGGCATGAGCACAGAAGGGACAAGAAAAGGGAATATCTTAGCACACAGGCTAGCAGGAAGGACACAATCCTGCTGGTTCCTTCCCTCCTTCCTTACATGCCCAGCATGGAGTGGGAAGAGAAGGGGAGAAAGAAATGAAGCTGTGTCATGCAGCCTGACAAAATCATGGTCATTATAAGGGCATTTGCCTGCACTCACAGGTAGCTAGGTGTGAGTAGTCAGATGAACAGTCACGAGCATTTACTCTGAAACTTGCTGTGTCTCAATCTCCACAACTTATCTGTCCCCAGAAGCAAAGGTCTTCTGAAAGCAGCTGCACCTGCCCACCCCTGTGCCCTTGTCTTGAGAAAGCATGACAGCCACTCTCCCAAAAGGCCACCAGGTGTCATTTTGCAGCTGCATGCAACTACCTGTCCTTAGAGGATTAAACCTTTACTGGTTTGACCACATGCAACCTAATGTGACACACTAGCATTTCATGGGCTGTGTATGCCTGGAGAGATGGCTTAACCAGTTTGTAACATGAATGTATCCTTTGCCTGACTTCTTTCCCAGTTTATGAGCTTCCCATAGGCTGATGATAATCTATGCAAACTTGTGCATCACTCAGTTTTTTGTTAGCCATTCATCTAAACAGACTGCGTCCTGGCAGTCAAGCTCCACAGTCAGTCATTTTTGGAAGCAAGTGACTGTGCCCTAAGTTACAAAGGATTGCTTCTGTTTCCTACTCAGATTACATAAACCTTATAAACACAAGCTTGATTAAGTTACCAGGCTTTGAGCCATAGGCTGACAAAAGTAGGAGCATGATAAGAAGGGCAATCCCACAAGCAGAAGACAAGGACAGGTTTATTAGGCAGTTGCCCTCTGGTGCAATTTTCACCTTAAACATGATAATAATTCAGGGAGTCCTAAACAGCAGATTTCCAAGGGCATGCAGTTCTGAGTATTGAAAAGAATTGTTCAAAAAACACAGCAAAATTATTTATGGGAATAACAGCAAATAAGCCCCAAAAAGTTTCCAAAGAAATTATGCTGTATCTTTCCATTTATATTAATATTGCATTCAACTTCTTATGTGACAGATAACTGCTAAAACAATACACAGGGTGTTGTATTAACTGTGCTTTTGTTCTATTGTACATGGTGTGACACCAGTGGGGCTGATGAGCTGCCTTAGCTTAAGATGTGACACTGCATGACATTTAGCTTTTGTGATATGATGAGGTAATGTGACATGACATGAGCATATGCCATGAACCAAAGGTCAGGATAGATTCAAATAGATACACCTGTTGTCAGCCTGACCAGTCACTGCCAATTTGTGAAAAGTCTTCCAGACCACGCACACATTTCTGACAACAATTGATGGTCATGACATAGATGTATTAATTCACTGGCAGAAAATCTTACCACTTAATTATCCATAACATCTTTCTATCTAATGGAAATTGATTAGAAAACATTTCTTCTCCTCAGAAGCTTTACTTACTTGCATATTTAATTTTGGGCAGAAGCTTTACTTACTTGCATATTTAATTTTGGACAGCTGGCTGTGCAAGATTCAGAGAGATCATGCCTACACCAAAAGGCAGGGAGGGTGTCCCTCTTTCAATATCCACTTCTGGCTTGCAGAGTAACAATGAATATATTGTCTCCACTCATATATGGCCTGAGGGACCTCTTATTCCATGCTGGATATCCTTCATGGCGCCCTCCTTTACCCAGTCCTGAACCCCCCATCCATTCAGGGGATTTGTTGCTGTCACTGTGTTCTTGTATGTCTTAATATGCTTTGGCTGAAGACCACAGCCTGAGGAGGAAAGGCAGATGGTATGTGACTAGATTCAGTTTCAGGGATGCAGAAGCTGGCAGGCACTTTCACATCCCACAGCTTCAGCAGAGCCAAAGGGACTTACCAAAACTGGGACTTGCACAGAACACACAGACACCCAAGGCTAAAGCTGTGATCCTGCTCAGCTGTTCAAATTTTGCTAAACTCCATTTCAATATTTCAGTTTAAAGTTTTCCAAATACATTGAGTAACACCTCAGTTCATGCACAGCCCTCCTCAAGTCTTGGCAGATGGAAATAAGACAGTCTCTATTCTGCAGTACTGACAGAGATTTATAAAATATGGCTGGACCTTTTAATATGTGTCCTCTGCAAGCTCAGAGTTCTTTCAAATGCAAAGACCTTTCAAAATATTGCAAGAAATAGGATGTTGGAGGTCAGCAAGCCAAATGCCAAATGATCCTTTCATGTACTGAGTCAGGACCAGTAAGATCTACTCTCTGGAGGTTTTCACTGACAGGAAATAGAATCATGGAATCACAGAATCATGGAATATGCCTGATTGGAATGCACCTACAAAGATCATCCAAGTCAACTCCTGGCCCTTTACAGAACAACACCAGGTATAGCACCATGTGCCTGAAAACATTTTCCAAGCACTTCTTGAACTCTGTCAGGCTTGGTGCTGTGACCATTTCCCTGGGGAGTCTGTTTCAGCATCCAGCCACCCTCTAGGTGAAACAACTTTTGCTGAAATCCAACCAAAACCTCCCCTAACTCCGCTTCATGCAATTTCCTCAAGTCCTGTCACTGGTCATGAGAGTGAAGAGATTGGTGCCTGTCCTCCACTTTCCTCATGAGGATATTGAAGACCGCAATGAGGTCTCCCCTCTGTCTCCTGCAGGCTGAACAAATCAAGTGATCTCAGCCCAAAACTGCACACAATATTCAGAGTAAGGCCACACCAGTGCAGAGGAGAGCAGGACCTGTTGTTACACACAACTAGTATGTTATACACTCCTACAACTCCAGTTTCCTTTCCTATATTCCTTTTCTTCCAGTTTCCCTTTATACTTCTAGCAAGTAAGAATGTCTTTCTGGTGCACAAAATATTTTTTTTTTATAATGAAGGTAATTTCTTCACGCTTTCCCTCGTGACTACACAGGTTCATTGCTTATTTTTGCCTTTATATGCATATGTTATCATGGTGAAACATGATTTGAGTGAGAGGATGGAGACACAAAAAAGAAATAAACCCAAGAGAGGAGATATTTCAGGAATGTGTCTTGCAAGAAATGTTCATGGATTTGCATGTTTTATCACAGTGTCCAAAGCCACTGAGTTTATGAACTGCAGCGTTTTGAGGTCAGATCTCTCAATGTAATACTGCTTACACCAACAGATGCCTTTGCAGATTTGGATGTCAGGTTGTGATTCCTCTTATTTAAGTTTAACTGTCTAATAGGGAGATGACACGTCAAGCTTTTTACACTGGCTGAGAAGCAAGCACATTTAAAGGACAATTTATTTCACTTTCTTGGATACACACCTTAGGCATGCAATATTTTCTGTTCACAACTGAATCACATTGGACAACAAGCTTAGATTGTACTCAACTTTCAGCTTTTAGATGTGAGAAGAGATTAACCTCAGCCCAGTAAGTTAATAGAAATAATATGTATTATTTAATACATATTTAATTTAATATGTTTTTTGTATGTTAATTTAATTTAATAATAGACACCTCACAACTGATAAGAAACAAAAGAACAGCATTCTCAGAGCTCTCTCTGCTAAATATCACTGAGATTTAGGATGTACTACTGCACATCCTAAATTTACTCATTTTCTGATACTTACTTTTAATACGACATCTTCTTCATTCGGCCTAGAAAGTCAATGAATCTTCAAGACCAGTAACATAAGAAGTCAAAGGTAGAACAGATGTTTTCATCATTCTAGCCAATTGTTGTCTGTCATTAAGTGGTTTTAATTATCTTGCTTGTGAAATTTAAAGTCCTAAAAGGTCTGGACACTGCCTTATTTTTTTACTTTTTTACCCCCTTGACTGATCCCGGTTTTTATATGGACCTTTTTCTTGATGTAAAAGTTGTACAGCAGTCAGAGCAATTTGATCACCTGGAAAGGTTCAATAGCAAAGTAAGCAGTTAGGTGAATAAATAAAAGTGCCTCTTTATACTCAGTGTTAGGCTCTAACCTCAAGAATTTTGACTGAAATATTGGTTAGGCCCGTAGCTGTGGTCTGAATTTGTCCTCCACTCTGTTGAGAAGAAACATTCTTCTCATTGTCTCTGCTTCCTTAGCCCTGCTCTGACATATTGCTAAATATGAAAGAGCTTTTAAGCTGCCATTTTTGTATTCATTGTTACTAATTATCGTTTCAGTCCTTTGATTGTGCTTTTGTTATTTTAGTTCTCAAAACTGAAACTACCAGCTTCTTGTTTTTATTTTTATTTTGTTCTGACATAAATGTCAAATGTGGTGTAATGCACATTCTCAGAGGAAAAAGCACAGTATAAAGGAAACTGATTATGAGGATGTTTTAAATAAGTGCACTGCTCTCAGGATCAAATATTAGAGAAAGGATTAAAATTTGGTTTTGTTTTTCTCTCTATAATCAATTCAAAGTTAATTGGATTCAGTATATGTCCTTTTTCTTCCTATTGATTTTTTTTGTTATTGTTCCTGTTTGATTGCTGGTTTTCTAGCATGTCTCAAGCTTTTTGGATATTATTTTCTTCATGATTTTTGGCTTCTTCCCATTTAGCTGCTTCTAAATTCTTTTTACTTAAAAAAATAGTAATCACAGACACAATATTTTATCTTACCTTATAAACACAATTAATTCTGCAGAGCACTAGACTGGTTACTGGGCAGGCAGTATCCCCTCTCCCTCAAAAGGACCATCTAAGGTCAAACAAGGTTATGTGGTGAATTCATATGAATGAACTGTGCAGATGAAAATCACTTTGGCCACAACACCATCACAGAAGTGTCTTTAATGAACATTCCGTTTCCATGCAAAAAGAAGAAACACCTTGTAAGTTGAGGCTTCGCTTGACTGAACAGATCTGTAAGTACTCAAAACCCGAGTCTCCAGGAGAGCAGAGTGATGTGCAGACACAAGATTGCATGTTCACTCTTCGTGTGCCCGGACACCTGAGCCGTGGTGCCCTGTACAGAGTGTGCTCTGGAACACCCAACGAGCTGTGCTGAGTGCTGGGCAGAGCATGTGCTGGTGCTCTCTGCTGCCTGACCACTTGTGCCCACCTGCCAGCTGCCTGCTGAGGGCTGGCTTGCTGCCCTGCTTCAGCATTTACATTCCAGTCACAGGGAGGGCTGGGAACAAGAGAACAAGAGGAAACATAGCAAGGATATCCCCTCCCGTTGTTATGCAAACCCTGATTCCTGTGATACTCCTGTGACAGCTTCTGAATGCTGGGGTCTGCACATTATTAGAATATTTAATATAATCCTAAATGACACTCCAGGAAAGTGAGTTAGTCCCCCTTATTTCCTTGACAATTCTCTAGATTAACACTTACTGCAGCTGCTGCTCCAAAAGTAACTTTCTGATGAGGTCACTGTGCAAGGGTGACACTTTGTCTTTATTTGCTGGAAGATACCACAGCAAAATCTGTGAAGGTACCATGACAATTAGAGATTAAAAATGTATTTTGAGTATATTACTTCACTTAAAATAAAAATAAAGAGCCTCTAAAACAAACAAACTGGAAATACATACTCTTCATTAAGTGGCTTTACTGTCCCACATATATGCCACCTCATTTCCCTTGCTGTCAGACACTGTGAAGAGTGGCAAAAGGGTAAAAAAGGCAATAAAATTTATTGCACAATGCCATGAACAAGACTAAATCTTGTATCATCATTTCACAAATCTTCTTGATGACCTTCTTTGATTTATGAGGAAATTAAGTTCCTTTAATATCTTCAGAGAAAGTCTGGCTTTTTGAGGTTGATCTTCTCAATGGGCACCTTCATCAGCAAGATTTGAAACACATAAATGCCTGGGATTCCTTTTTCTGTTCCATTGGCAAGAGCCTGTACATCAGCTCTATAGTTCCTGGCACTCTGAGACAGACATCATGAGGTGTTAAACCCACACATCAGTTGCTATTTTCAAAACTGCCCTGTAGTACCAAGCATCTGAATTGTTTCAGCAGCAATGCAGAACTCAACTTCTGGTCTTGGACCAGCTTTTGCAAAGAAACCTGAAGCAAGATCCCTTGAGAAACTGCATTGGAGAGCTTGGATCCAATTGTCTTCAGGCATTTTTTCATTCAAGCAGAAAAATAAAGTGCTTCTAACAGAACAATCTTAAAGGCAACACAGAAGCACTGTTTTATCACACAAATAATGAGTAGGACTCTCTGATTTCACACCAAGAGAAAATGAAATATTGATAAGAAAAAGTTGATTGCTTTCAGAAAGCAAAAGTTTTGCATCTGTAGTACTTTCTGCTAGAAACAAAAAATGAGCATCTTCAGCTTCTAAATCAAAATATAGAAGTATTTTAGAGTCAGATAGACCAACATAGGCAATTTTTTCTAGGCTTCTAAATCTAGAATGGTGATGACAGGTCAGGGAGTGAGGGGATAGGTTATGCCAACATCACCTCCAATAAGCTGTGTAAACACAACTGTATGAAACTTGGTGCCTTACACGTTCTGCCAGTGGGCTACACAATTTGATTCTATCCATAGCAAAATCTTTCCATGGGAAACAACTTCTGTTAAACGGTGTGGGAAGACTTTTCTTGTACCATCTGTCCCTTGGTGAACAAGCCACACAGTCTTCAGAGAATGGGAGCTGCTGATTGCTCCCTATCTATATCAGAGAGAAATGAAAATCAAATGTTTGCATCTTTCCTGCCACCCCATTGCTAATTTATGGTGAGACAGCATCTGCCCTTCAAAGTGTCACTGTCTTGTAACAGATAGCATTGCCTGGAAAACTGAGAGGTACTATGTGGATTACTGAATGCATATCCCCTGATATGCAGTGTTATTTCAACATTTAACAGGTGCTATTGTCTTAATCTGCAGATTTCTCTTGCAATCAAGAGAAACAATCCTTTAGTTTGGGGTAGAAATAAATTTATCAGCTATTACCATACATCTACAATTTGTCAACGTCCTTTAACCCTTCCTCATTGCCTTTAGTTTGAAGTAATTTTACTTTAGCTTTAACACATCCTCTAAGCTTACATTGGCTACCAATCACAGAGAATATACATATCCTAAACTTGTCTGTCTTGAGATACATGGATTTTTTTTTCCTAAACCTGGAGGGACTAGGGGCATGAAATGGTAAAAAATCTGTCCTCTCCAGGCAAAAAAAAATTTCTGTCAATAAATGCAATTTTGACAATGTCAAATCACATACCTATAAAAAAAACTTTAAAAGGCATAAATCTGTAGTGCTGCAGGTAGATGCAGTTCTGTCCTCCTCCCTTCCCTCACCCTCCTCACTTCCACCCTGTGCACCCAAGCAGTGCAAACTGGTGTGACTGAGTGGTGAAAAGCAGCAGGAAACAGGCTTGAGCTCTCTTAACACTAGTTTCAAACTGGATCAATTCCCTGATCTGCCTTCTCACGACACCATGCAGATGATTGTTTTGGTGCCAGAGCCGGCACGGTGCAAAGGGCAGGAAAACATGGGAAAGCAAAGAAGGTGCAGAAAAGAGGAAGTTGCAATTGACAGGAGCATTGCCTCCTCTTTGGGGTGCTGGGAAAACCACAAATTTGAAAACCTAATCTTGGAAAATGAAGCTACACACCATCCAGATTAAGGCAATTCAACAGACACGCGGGTTCCCATTTAGCAACAGAACGGCAGATTTTCAGGAAGAGGACAGCCATTGCTCTAACAATGATAAAAAGTAAATTACTATTCTCTGCCTGGCTTCTTAAGCCTGTCTCTTTGCAGTATTTGGCCTGCTCTTACCTGAGTCCTAGATCAATCTCATGGAAGACAAAATGTCATTGAATAGTTCAGTGAGACAGGCGATAAAATGAAAGGACATTTACTGGAAGGTGTAATGTTTACTTCTGTACAAATAGGATGAAAAATAATGAAGCATATAGATATTTTACCTATTGACATGTGTTGATCACTACTGTAACTCAAGAGGGAAGTAAATTTAAGATCTTGCCTTTGTCTGACACCTTATTGACAACTCAGGTCTGTTCTGTTTCCAAGAGATAGAGACAGAAACCAGGGTTAATATCCATCATCTGATCCAGAGTAGCAGTTCCAGAAATCTTCCTGGACAAAAAGCGAATCCCTTTTCAAGTGACTGCAAAAGCCCCAAAGTCAGAAAGATCTAAGAAGGAGTAAATAAAGTAGAAGAGGGCAGCCAACTCACATAGTTTCCATGTCATATTCTCACAGTCTAACATTCTGTTCTCTCCAAGGAGGAAATAACAATATAATGTACAGCCCTGCCACTACTGCTATTAATATCCTGGAATGCTTCCAGAAGCACATGGGTGCAGGAGAATACGCTGTTCCTGGTAATCACATAAATGTTTAGATGTTTTTCTTTACGAGGCTGAGTCTGGATCTCTTTTTTTATGCTGCACTGCAGAAGTCCTTATTTTCCAGCTCCTCGAAGGCTGGGCCAGTCAAGCTTCCTTTTTTAAAGGCAAGTTGCTGCATAACAGAAGTACTACAAGTTCCAAAACAATGTATGAGCTATTTTAGCTATTTTAGTGAGCTTAAAAAAAAAAAAAAAAGTAGCAAGAGAGGATGGAAAGTAAAAGAAAAACAGAAAAGGAAACCACAACATAGTGAAAACAATTTTCCTAATGTTTAGCAGAATATGCACAAGCAATTACTATAGAAAAAGTGTTAATGTCAAAAGATTACCTTAATAAGGCAAAGTTTCTTCTCAATACACAACTACACATGCTTCGCATACTACAGGTGTCTCTGAAAATTCTTTCCTTAGGGGTTTTCTATGGGCACCTTCCCAACTTCCCCAGTGTAGCCAGGGAATGCCTCAATGGCCAGCCAAGGACCTCCCCTCCAGATGCAATTGTCCATCATTAGGTACACCTGAGCTCCAGAAGGACACAGGGAAAGGCTGACTTATCCAAGAGGTGAAAAGTGACCTCCAAGCACAGGCTATAAATAGGAGGCACTGCTTTACCCATACTGTCTGAATTGTTTTCTTTCACTAATTTAAAATTAAAACCTAATTTAAAAAGAGAAAACCAGGGAGGCAAAATGCTACATCCAGTCCCCAGGTAACATCTGGGCTGACTGACAGCATGCAGTTGCATGTAGCTTGTGAGCCTGATTTGCCTCCAAGAGCACCCAGACAGGCGCTGTACCTGCTCAGCCTGGCTGTGCATTGGTGTGTCACAAATGGAGCCAGTCCTGCTCCAGTAGTTCTGGATGTCTCAGATACTCCTCGCACAAACATTGGTTTGGGTCCTGAGGCAGCAGGGCTGTATGTGAGTGTGGAACCTGGGGCTGCAGCCCTGCCAAAGCTGTGCTGGAGGCGGAGGCGCGGTGCCTGCTGCCCTCATGCCCGGGCACCCGCCCTGCTGCGGAGCCACAGGGCCGTGCGGGGACACCCTCCCTGGGAGCCCTCTGGGGACCTGGAGTGCTGGAGCTGCAGCGCAGGCATGCTGTGCCAAGCATTTCCTGCAGGAATCTGAGCTCCTCTGCCTTTGAGCCTGCGATAGATGGATTCCCCTACCTGAGCAAGCTGTTCTGAAGCTTCCTTAGCCATTTTTAAGGTAGTGCAAACACACTATTGAAAACAGCCCCCATAGCCTCACTCATTCTACTGGATAACCCCAAGAGTAGTTTGTTTTTTCATAAATTCTAGAAATGTATAGAAAGGATACCGAAAACACTTTTTTCCTGTTAATATTATTGTTATAGCAAGATACCTGAAAACATAAGGTTTTATGCTCAGATATAAGCTTCTTATGAGAGTTCTAGCTATAAAGATTTTTTTTGTCAAACTGTTTTGACATTTTGGGCTAGATTTTTCATAAAATCATTTCCAGAGAGTGTTCAGAAATCTTATTTTGTAGTCCAGCAAATATTGCATTGAGCATTAATGGGCTGGCAAGATGCTCAGACATGATTTTGTCTGAAGCAGAGAAGCAAATTTGGTGCTGGGTAGGAGTCCATAAGGCAGAAGGCACTGTGTTCCTGGTGCCTACCACAAGCAGGTAGAAAGGGGCTAAATTAAATGTCTGAATATTCAGCCAGTTGTCAAGGATACTGGTTGGAATGTTCATTTGGACATGTTTGTTTTCTAGATAGATGTATTAGTTCATTTGTTCCTGACTTAGCAGAATTTACAGCACTGGACTACTCAGTAAATGTGAAACAAATATTCAACATATTCAAACAAGATGCAAATATATTAATAGATCCATGACCAGTTCATTGTAATTCTGTAAGGAAGTAAAGGGAGGGAGAAAGCATTGATTCCATGGCTTTGGAAGGAGACCTTTTGGATTTGCTATTCTTGACATCTTAATAATTAGAAAGGAATCCAAAAGCAATGCTTCTCAAAAAATATAGCCATGGAACACACCATGCAGTCTCCTAGCCCAGTATGTGCTGCACTATCTTAGGAAAAAATTGCTTATAATTTATTTATTGATAAGTAAATTCTTATTATTTGTTGACATTTTTAAGTAGGATGGATATGTCATAGATTTCCTTATCACTCTGTTTCTCTCCATGTGAAAGCAAAGGGTCACCATGGACCTGGGCAGACAGAGACGCATGAGGACAGCACAAGGTCAGCATTCCTGACAGAAGTTACGCAGATCACACAGAGGTGACAGACTGTGAAAGAATTATGTAGACTCCTAGAGCTCACACAGGAGCAGACATTACAAACATGTCAAATAAATGTATGTAATTAAGCCTGAAAAGCACAGTCTGAGGTATCAAAAATTTTTACTTCCATTTAATAGACTTATTTCATATTCCCAGGAAACGTACTTGAATTGAAACATACCTCCATTTATGTCTTGTTTATAAACACTACCCCACTTCAACAGTTCCCCTTCTATCAAGAGGAAAGGAGAGCTCAGAACACTCCCAAGGGCAGAGCAGAAAAGACTGAAATGGTAATCTCTCCCAAGCTGGCCTGATGAAGAAAAAAAAAGGACAAAACAAAAGAAACATTCAAGTAGCAAAGCACTCTTCACACAAAACCCTGAGAACTTGTGCCTCTTTTGACCTGCTGCCATGATTTGGAGGCGGATAAAGCAGGGACATGAGCAATTAAAGGAGAGCAGAAAATACTTGTGCCTTATTCAACATACAATTACCTGTTGCAAACACCCTCAAGTGGCTAGTGCCCCTAGGACCATCTGTTGTTGTTGTTGTTGAAAGCCTGTGGGCATTTTTGTCCACAAAATAACAATGCACACTCAGAGCAAGTCCACAGTCCTTAGTAAAGAGTAGATCTATCCTTCTATTCACCCAGTTTTGAATCCAGCTGGGCTGAAGATAGGAAACCTTTTACATTAATTGCTGTTCTAGGATCCTGGATACAGTTAGCTCATCAAGCTGGACCAAAGAATATAGAAATGCAAGAAGCCAGAACTCCAGTCAACATCAGTGTAGCTAAAACACACAAGGAAGATGTGAAGTACAGTCACACAAGGAAGGTGACTGAAGTACAGTCACCTCATCTGCCACAGCACCAAGCAGATTGTACTTGGACCTTAGATAAGTCTCTTTCAGCTCTGTGACACCAAATGGCTGAAATTACCATTGGAAAGTGAAAGCAGCAGGAGCAATACTTCTTGCAGTGTCCTGAAGGTCCCCTTAAGAAGATCAAACCTCTAATAGAAAGCAGCTAGGGTCACTGTGAGTAGGAGCTGGTATGACGATGATCTATTTCTATTAAATATTTTCACTCTGCT
Source organism: Ammospiza nelsoni (assembly GCF_027579445.1). Lineage (NCBI taxonomy): Eukaryota > Metazoa > Chordata > Aves > Passeriformes > Passerellidae > Ammospiza > Ammospiza nelsoni. The sequence continues at coordinate 95,794,094 of NC_080634.1, read as the reverse complement.
AGAGGTGGCCTTCTGCTACAAAAGCAGTCCTTCAGAGCAGGGGCAATATTTGTGATGAGCTGCTCATCCCTTTAGAGTTGTGAATGGGCCACTGCGGACCCCTTGAATATTTCTGTGGTGCAACTACTGCTATCAATGAAAAAGCATCAAAAAGTTGGAGCTCCATTTAAAATAGTTGCTCATGAAGGAAAATGTTCCAGCCAGAGCAATACAAAGTTCTTCACAAGCTATAGAACAAAGGAGACATATCCAGGCACAGTATTCCCTAAATATTGCAGTTACAGCATTCATAATTACTTACAACCAACAAGTATCTCTGATTTTTTTTTCCAGTTTAGATGCATCTTTAAACTTCACTGCCAGCTGTTGAAGGTCCTAAGGTATAATTTTGAGATAAAGAGCTATCACTACAGTGTGCTTGTAACTTGTGTAAACATTTAAATTGGAATCTTACAAGTATCATTTAAGGAAAAATAGAGCAATTGGATGTGAAGCCCTGGTTACTAATAACAAACACTGAATTAAAATAAAAACCTGCTGCTCTATTTGGTTTTTCTAGGGATGCTCTGAACAATTTGGAGAGAGCAAAACCTTATTAACTGAAAACTAATGATAAATAAAGTGTGCATGGCTGGTTTGCCTGATTAGGAAGCAGCTGGGAGAAGGAATATCTTTGAGGGGTCCTTTTTCTTCCCCAGTCACAGACTGAGAGAATTTGCAAGACAAGCTGGAGCTCTGCTTTTCCCCTCATACTCTATGCAAATATCTGTTTGTGCATTAGAAGGATTCAAAGCTGTACATAGGAATTCCATGACATAACATTGACTTCCATTTACCCACAAAAATGAATACCTTTTGCAGTGGTTCCTTCTATTACATTCTACTTTCAGAAGCTTGTGGGCGAGTTAACAGAAACTCCTAGATAAACATATCCACATTAACAGGCTTATCTAAACTCTTCCTCATCATACAGCAGAGCCCATCAGTCAAAAAATCTCTGTTTCAGTTTGACATCTAGACACCAACAAAGGAAGACTCCATGCCATGGTGAAGAAGCTTTTGTGATTAGTTGCTGCCGAGGGGATTATGTTTGGTTACAGGATCCTCCATGGAACAGCAGCAGGAAATAGGTTTTTTATGTAGATATTGACACAGAGCAGAAGGAAGCTGTCAACAAGTTTCAGATCTTAACTTTGACAGAAGTAATTGAGCAGCTCCATAGAGTGATTCATGTCAGCTGTGTATCTGATAATATCTTTGGTACTAGTACTAAACGTCCATTTGGTTCACAAAAGATGAAAAGAACCTCAGGATGAATAGCAGTAACCATGCCAGGTGAAATACAATTCAAATAAACATTGACATGAACACCAGTTCAGATACCTGTGCTGAAAGGTAAAGAACAACCTGTGCTTTCTAAAAGATCTCAAGGTTCTGGATCAGAGTAAAAACCTATAAAAACAGACTTATGGGTCTCTTTGTATCTACAGAAGCCAAAATTGGCTTACTATTTTCAGAGCACCATAGATGCCATTACAGAGCAAACAGCACCAAATGAAGAGTCAATTCTCTCAGTATTGCCTTCAGGTTCAGAAGAGGAATGAGTAGATGGATCTCAGAGCCCCTCACCACTCAATGCTATTTGACATTTTTTTGGCAGACTGAGGAATTCCAGGCAAACTGTCAGGGTGGTTAAGTATGGATTTGATTATCTAAGCCAAAAATTCTTATGAGCAGCTTAGGAAGAGAGAATCATATCATTTGCTCAAGAGACAAAATTAATCTCTGAGTTTTGGAATCTGAGAAAACGAATACCCACATCTACATGAAAAGAGGTAAATTTATATGTCTCTAATTCCCCACTCCTGACAGTAGACAGAATATATATATTTTCTTACACAGAAAAAACAGGTAGAGCATGGATGGACAGTAAGTAATAAGATTATTTGGCGAGACAAAAATAACCAGTGGGTAATATTGAAAGGACTCAAAAGCACTGAGTTCTGATTGAGCTCAAATTCAAACTTTTTTACCATCTGCTACAACAAAAAGGCCTTCTGACATCATTAGACAGCAAAATTCAGTCTTGCTTATGTGACAGCTTCTCTTTTCTTTGTTGCATCTCAGTAGTCAATGATTAACTATGAGTGTACATATTGTTAACTCTAAGTCAGACAATATGCCATTACCTTGTAGAACAAAGGGGAAATTTCATTATCTTTCTGGAATCTAAATGAATCATTTTTGTTCTAGTGAGACACACTTTGAGCATATCTACACTGAGTAAATATTGTTCTTATTTTTTTGATTCACAATCATTTTGTCACTGGTATATTTGGTGTTCAATACAAAATTCCTACGCATAAATGTTCCAAAACCAGTTTTAAACAAATTACCTGAGGTACAGAAACAGCCATACTATGCTGATGAGAATTTTAGGGCAGGATGCCAACTCTGCCCTTGAACCCATGGGAGTCCGATCGGAGGTGAGCCTGCCCACACCTACTCCAGTTCAGATGCAATTGTGTATGCACACTGCCAGAATTAAGGACAGCTTTGATATTCCACAGCCACAATAATCATAAAGCCAGGCTCAGTTTTGGATCAACAGCAAAAAATAATTTTGGTAAGACCCATATAACCAACCATATTTTTAATTAAAGGTGTTTTAGAAAAGACATGTTCACAAAAGCCTCTCATCTTTTCATATGATAAAATTACATAGTAATGTGACTTGAGATGATAAATATTTTTTATTTTTCTCAGCTCAAAATAGGTCTTAAAGGATATCCATGTTTTGCATCTAAAACAGGGGGTGATTTAAATGTTTGCTCTCTATTTCTACTCCCTCAGAGTCTGTATAGTGTTGGAAATATTGTTATGGTGGGTTGAGCCCAGCCAAACACCCACCCAGCTGCTTGCTCACCTCCCTCTCTCACAAGACAGGGCAAAAATGAATAAAAGCAAGAGGACTCGTGTATCTAGATAATAACCATTTAATAGGGAAAGCAAAAGCTGTGGTCACGAGCCAAGCAAAATATGGGATTAGTTCACTATTTCTCATGAGCAAGCAGATGTGAAGCCAATTCCTGGCAAGCAGGGCCTCAGCACATGTAATGCTTGCTCAGGAAGATGAGCTCCATCACCACAATTATCTTTCTTTCCTCCTCCCTGCCCTGAGCTTTTCTTCCTGAGAGTGGCACGACATGGTATGAAGCACTTTGTGGTCACTTTGAGTCTGCCTGTGGGTCTGCTGCGCTGTCCCCTCTCTTTCCTATCCCTCAGCCTACTCACTGCTGGCTGTGCATGGGAAGAGTGGAAACCCCGATGCTGTGCAAGCAAAACTTTGGGGTGTTAACAGTCATGGAATTCCTGAAAGGCAAAGCACAGCACCACACAGGCTGCTGTGAAGAAGGGTAAGTTCATCCCAGCCAGACCCAGTACAACTGTTAAAGCTGGTAAAACTATTCAGAGATAAAATGAATGTAAACGAGACAAACAAGTGCTCTAGAACATTTCCAGCATGGATGTAGTCTTGATACCACAGAACCATTCTGAATTCACTCATGTGATCAATCTCATACCATTTCTGAATAATTTTATTAATGGGGTTTTTTGGGGCTTTTTTGGTCAAGCTGATTATTATTTTTATTAATTTTACTCACTATAGTTATAGTTATAGTTAGTTATAGTTATAGTTATAGTTATAGTTATAGTTATAGTTAGTTATAGTTATAGTTATAGTTATAGTTATAGTTATAGTTATAGTTATAGTTAGTCAGGATGCTTATTGTTGTTATTCTTATGTATATTTATTATTATTATCATCATCATCATAATTATTATTATTATAATTTTCTTGCCTTTACTGCTACTGATATTTTCAGAAATCTGCACTTCTCTTTTATCCTAATTACTAAGCTGGACTTTGCAAGCAACTGCTTGAAATGCACAAAACAGTGGGTTGTTCTGGGAAAACAAGCCCTGTAGCCACTCTATGTTAATAATATCATAGGTATTTTACTCTATTTTTTTATTCAGCTCTCATGATTGGTAATCATAGACGTCCTCCTGAAAGATGATAAAGCAGTTTAAGCGGTTTTTATTTTCAGAAGAATGATATTGGATTTGTTTATTTGCTATTTGAGCCACGTCAGTAGAAGTTGAAGACAGGTTGGTATGTGGCAAACTACCCCGACTTTTCACTGTCAGATACTTTATGAGCTTGTTTGCACAAACACAGGAACATATGACTTTTCTGTGTAGATCACTCAGGTTTCCTCTTCACCAGTTCTCCCTAAGTGTTTCTTCCTTTCATGGAAAAGAGCACCAAATCAAAACAACTGAAATAGATACATGGGGAAAGACTGTTTTCCAGTGTCTTAAATTAATACAAATACAAATTTATCTTGTGACAAGTGAGACATACAACAGAAATCTACTTTAGTGCCTCTGTACGGAAACTGGAGAATGCAAGATTGCCACAGGTGTTATGTTTTACACAGGTAAATTACAGATTACTTTGCATGCAGGCTTTTTTGATGTGGTTCTTAAAAAGACACATATTTTTACTGTGTACATAAATTAGGTATATTCCAAAATGCTGTGTGATTGATCTGAAAGTTTAATATAGACAAAAACACCAGAAAATTATTTTTAAAATCCCCAAATAAATAATCTCAAACTATTTAAAAGCAGAAGTTCAAAATGAAGTTTCCTCATTGACTTGACCTCTCATTATCATCATTATATCCAAAGGTGGAAATGTTTTTGTACTGTGAAACCAAGACCTTTAGAAATAATATCTACTTGTGGCTAATTGAATCTAAATGTTTATATACAAGAAATTCAATGTGCCAGGATGGCTATGTAAGAAAGATGAATGCAACAAAAACAATAACAACAAAACAAAGAAAACCTTAATTTAATATTGCTAGAATGTCATCTCCAACAGTCCTTGGCAAAAAACTCTGCTGAAGCAAACTTTGCCTCACACAGCCCCAGCTAAAAAATAGATCACAAAACCTAAAGAAGCCTTTTGAAAATATGCTCTTATAGCTAGTCAAAATTTAAATACATATATATGTTTATATGTAAACAAACACATTAATGAGAAAATCCCAGCTAGGGATGGCAGTGGAAAGGAAAGAGTATGTCTGCTGGCTTGCCATTCAAGAACATTGCAGAGCCTCATGCCTGGAGCACTTTTGTGGGTCTTTAAGTTGAAAGCTGATAAGTCAGCCTAAATAAGCGAGGTGATTTGTGCCTTCATCTCAGTGTGAGTGCTCACTGAGGTGGTATGCTGTTTCCTAAACGAGAATTGTCAAAAGGTTGTAGCTTTTATGCTGATGTGGAACAGAAAATATTTTGAAATTTCAAAGTTTTCATGGGAGACACAATATAATCTGCTGCTCTGTGTATGCCTAATTAAACAGTGAATCACATAGCTCAGGTAATAACACATAGAGAAAGCTTTAATAGTAACAGCAAGTACTGCAACGTTACTAGTGTTTGTCAGGTTTAGCTTCCTGGGGATTTTGTTTGTTTATCCTGCTATGGAACTTGAATTCATCTCCATGTTATTACTTCAGCTATTTTCAGAGAATGATTCTATAACGATTTCCATTTTTGTTATTCCATTCCAGAATGGAAAAGAAAAAAGGCTTTCAGAACTATTAAATGTGGAAAGATGTTCTTTTTCACAGCATGGTAATATCCCAGCTAAGACCTAAGCTAACTAGAGAATTACCTTTTTCCATAGAGTTGTGTTCTATATGTTAACACATGCAGCATATCAATTCTGCTCTAGGCTTGCTACAGTTCAAATCAAGAAATCAAGTTACATACCCAGTGGGCCTTTGGCACTAACAACTGCTACATCATACCAAAATTAGTTAAAATATACTCAGTGAAAATATCAAGATAAAGGCATACAGTTATCCTAAAGAGGGGAAAAAAGAGAGCAAGAGATAACAGTACAGCAACTTGTATATATATATATATATATATATATATATATATTTATATATATATAGTAAGCCAGTTATACCATATAGAGAACATGACAGGAAAAAATCTTTGTTCAAGAGCAGAAAAAAAATGTAGGCAGCTTCTACACCCTGTGAACAATCCATGCATAGAAACTCCCTTCTGGCTCTTTGAGAATGTAATATCCTGCCCACTGCCCAGGGCTGAAAAGACTTTTTAAAACAGTTAATAGAGGAAGAGAACTCAGACCAGCACCCTCAAAGGAAGCTGTATGCCTAACTCCACATATCCAGACACTTGTGGCTGTAGGAAAACACAGTGCAATCAAGGAAGGTGTTAATGACCGCAGCAGGGTGCTAACCAAACTAGACACATCTCCATTTATAATGGCACCTAAGCAGGTCTTTTTGAAAGCTCCACCTTGGACTTCATTAGATTGCAGCATCTGAGGAGGACTGACACAAGCTTTCTGGGCATTGTCTTGCAGTCTGTGGTAATTAGGCCCACAGAAATGCCAGTGCTATCTAGATGGTCAGGAATGTTATTGACTGAACAAGAGAAACATGGAGAGAATGACAAAGCTGAGCACACCAATCATGCAGAAAGACAGAAAGAAGCAAGGGAAATTAGAGAGGAAGAAGAGATTGAGAGAAAAAGGGAATTTTCTTTCTCCCTTGCTTTCTTGCCAAGACCCTACTTTATCGAATGCCTTTGACTAAGTGGTGAGTATCATATCTTTCTCTTACCCAAATGGGGTTCAAAGCCTTTTTCTGAAGCCTAAATACACACTCCATGGTGATCTCTGGGAATTTGTTCCTGGGCCCTCCTGCAGGGACTTAAACACTTTTGCTGATCTGGCCATTAGAGATCCCAGTCTTTGGCTTATAGTACTGTCTGCATGGCAGCACAGAAAAGAGGTTTACTGATGTTTAAAGCTATACCTAGTGTTTTTGTAGGTTTAGGTGTAGTTTAGAAATGCATGTTTGCTTTCAGTGATAGTAATGATTTTTTTCATCATGAAGTGCTAAACTTTTTGGTACACGAAGGAGAAACAAATACTGCTGCAGTGTATTAATGATGAGGTTGGTAGGTATAAGAAGCTTCTCTTTCCTAGTAGAACACTTGCTCTCTTCTACCCAAGAGGCACAAGAAGTGTGCACAGCTAAGTTCTCTTAAATAATGGACTAAATGAACTGCAGGAACAGTCAGCAAATATTTTGTGCGCTAGCATCTAAATGGATAAATTATAACACTATTTTTTTTTTCTAGAGATAATGAGTGGACATAGTTGCATTCAACCAGTTTTTATAGGTGACACATATGTAGTGACATTAATAGCCCATTTCAAAATGTATTCATTAAACTAAATTTTTTGTAAACAAGCAATTAGAAATTATCCCTAGATCTAGTTGTTACACACTTCAAATAAATGTATTATGGTACCCTTTATTCATTCATTTTTTTCAAAGATGGATTGCCTACTAATTATTCTTTAGATGGGTGTCTTTCAATTCAATGCACAGTATATTCTGTGAGTCAAGCTTGCTGTGAATGCCAAGCATTCACAAAGATGTTGTGAACGCTTTGTTTAAAGTTGCTGAAGTCCTGTTCTGCTCTGACAGTGGATATGCAAAAACAGCAACTCCTTGTACATCTGATCTCCTCACTATGTTTACCCCAGGTCCCTGAGATCACAATATTAATATTGAACAGACTTTTCCTGCTATTTGCTGCTTCAAGACTGGAGAATCAGGTCAGACAGGGAGAATAAGGTTATTTCCATTCACTCAGGTAGCTTTGCCAGATATCCTATGAGCAAAATGTTTTGTCAAATTGAAACCAAAGCTACTTGTGCTAAACCATTCAAATCAAAGGAGTGAGTGGAAGCACCAGTGGGAATAAATTTTACAGTCAGTGTGATGACAAACCTTATATTTTTCTATGTGAACTGTTCAAGAAATATCCATGTAACACCAGAGACAAGTGAAACTGTCTTGAACCAGTTCTGACAAAGGAAGTGTAAATCAACATGCAAAATTCTGAAAATATGGGTTATTGTTCATATACTGATTCACTAGAAACAAATCTATTTTTTTAAGAAACTTTGAATAATTATCTCAAAATTAAATTCTTTGTTTACTTTAAAATGGGGTTTTGATAACACTTCATTAACTGACATGTGCTTGAGATATATTTTGTTTTATAGAATTCATTTGAGCTATAGCAAATATTAAAAAAGATTAAAATTGATTGAAATTGTCAGAGTTAAAAAATTTTAGGTAAATGACAAAAAGATATTTTAGGAAGAGGGCACATACCATAGCAATTTTCCCACATTTATGGTTTTCTTTCTAAATTACATCAATTAGTAGATCCAGATATGCAAGTGTGACTATAACAGCAGGCCTTGAGCTTTATGTGCAACCAAAGGTTACAAAGGCTTCCTGGCCTCCCAGATGACATCATGGCCTTTATGGTTTTGGCTGCATATGGTTAGCACTCTTTAGCTTGGGGCTTATTGTAAATAACAAGCAGAGGAATTATTTTTCTCTGACCAAAGCTTTCTATTGAGGAGTGCCCTAATGACTGTTTTATCAAAAATGTGGGGAAGCGAACGCTCTGTTTTCAGATCAAAGCACCTGTTTTTAATTAGTCATGTTAGAATTGCTAGGCACCATCTGAGTTTGTCTATAGGACCAGGCACATGAGAAAACCCATATACAGGGATATGTAGATTTTGAATTCCAAGTAAACATACAGGGAAAGTTAAACAAGATGGTCACATTTGTAGCAGCCCTAAATGTAAATGCCAAAGACTTAGGTGAGTTCCACATTGAAAACTTAAGCTTCAATGTTTTTGTCCTCACAGATTCATGGTGATGGACAGACGTACAAGCAGGCAAGCTCTTTCACACTGGTTCCTGTCTGCTGACTTTTGAGTCCCCCTGAGCTGGTTGTCAGCTTCTTTCATCTGTTGGAGACGCTCCAAGGGCTGAGTTATGTGTGCCTGAAAAGGTGCAACCTTCTCCCATAAAAGAGGAAATTGCAATTTGTCCAACTGGATTTGAGAGTACAAAGAAGTAGAATATGAGAGATGTGCTGCGGAAGGGGAAATTCAGCATCCTGTTACTGACAGGTCATATTAGATATATTTAATGATAACGTGGTACTGACAGCTCCCTGGACTGAAAACAGCTCTGAATCAGCAATTATGCTTATTTTTTGCTTGTAAAAAGTAACAGACACTTGACTTCTTGTCATGGTATTTTCCCCCTGTCTGGGAAGACAATCAGGAGCACTGTAAAAATACTTCACACAGACATTGAGGAAAGGGGGAAATAACAAGCACCTTTCCTTGCTGAACAGTGAACTCTAACGCTGCAAAGCCTGCAGAGGGAGGCTCTCTCCAGCCTTCCAAGCATCTGCCCATGTTCGTTTCAAAATGTAGGTCATTGGTGTTATTTTCCAGATCCTAGATTAATACAGGTGAGTAATCTACCTCATTTCATATGTGGTCCTCAGTTCCCAAGCCACAGGAGATACACCCAATTCAAAAGGGAAGAGAATTTGAGAAGAGGGCAGTTTTGTTCTGAGGTGAATATCTGGTTCATAAGAGTTAGCTTTAGACTTCCTTTAGTGGAAAAATATGTGTCTGAGTACAATTTTCTTAGAGATTTCTCCAATGGTTCAACTTATGCCAAGCATGAGGCACATATTCAGCAAGTGAGGCCATTTTAAGAACAATCATTATAGCACAGTAATATCTAAACAGAAAGTCAAAGCAAACCAAAGAAAAGAAAAAAGAAAATCCACAATTCATTAAAATAGCTTTATTTACCTTGTCACTCTTTCTCAGATATTCTTATCTTCGGTTTTCTATCCACACCTTTCACTGCCTCCAAGAGCAAGACTCGTGGAAGTGTGGGGATTTTAGAGTACTTAGGAGAAACCACTTTTTCAAAAAGCGAACTCCCTGCATTGACAGGGCAAAGCTGTGGCTCTACTGTATTATACCAAAAGTGGTTTCCTGACTTACATGTATTGTGAATACACAGTTATGTGCATCAAAACAGAATGTGAGCAAGGTAAGAACCAGACTTAGGAATTCAGCAAGGTGATCTTCAGCACAAGGAATGTTTGATTTAATCAATATTAAATCAAAAGTTTAGCACAAAGCTTCTTTTAGAATTGTTATTTTTCTAATGGAGAAGACTTCATGAAGGAGGCAATTTTCCTTTAAGGGTATATATGTTCAAAATCAAAAAGAAAACCAGAAAGTAAGTATTTCTGTTTGTCATCATCGTAAGGCTCCTTCTTTGTAATACTGAACAATCTATGAGCTGATCATAAGTGCTTGTTATGCAACACTAATGTTGAGACTTCTTGTGAACAGTTTTCTGTGTTTATTCAATTCCTGATATTTGTTTTTCTCATTGTGTTGATTAGTTGCGACTGGTCACACAAGTCATATGGTGTTGTTTCTGTTCTCAGATTAGAAGAATTCACAAATTCTCATGCGTCAAGTAGTTTTGCTAATAATTACTCTTGCAGCCTCAAGGCCAAGATGTATGTTAACAATCCATACTTTTTTTTTGAAAATGAGAACAAAAAGAGAAAAAGTGAGGCTGAAAAGGCAACAAACCCTGAGCAAACAGTCACATAAAGCTGTTTGCCATGCTTGCCTGTACAACTATACACACGAACATTCTTTTGTTTCTTGTTGAACATGTCCATGTGCTAGGAACCCAGATCATTACTTTTGCTTTTGAAAAAGTATTTCAAAGGGATCTTTTGTGTTTGCTTTACTTTACAGTATAAGTTGGTTGGATGGGCTTTTTTTCATTTTTATTTTAATGATTCTAAATCCATACCATGTTTTGAGGCCAAGAATTACAGCAGGATTCTGGCCATTTCTCTGTGAAGTGCTAAGAGCTTCTATTGTAAGGGACAAAACACTCACTACAGAAGGGCTTGAACCATAGAAAACATTGGGCTTGCTTTCTAATCATATCTGGATATTGAAATCTTTACATCTTACCTCTGATAAGAAGTGATGGCTTTTCAATAAAAACTGTTTTTTTCTCAAAATCTTCCAAATTTCAAAATATTTTTTTAAAGCTGACATTTCCCTAATTATTTTTATGAAGATTAGCTTTGTCCCTGAGCCACAACATCTGTAACAATAAAAAAATTGTTTGTAGGGTCTCAACAATTTTTAGAGAAGCTTACATTTTTGCATATAATTATCCAGATGACTAAAAATTTTGGCAAAACATTGCATCATGAAGGCTTCAAATAGCCTGTGTGGAAAGAAAGAGAGGCCAGGGTATGGAATGCAGCTGACTTTGAACTGGTTAGCAAAAGAGAGGAGTAGGAAAGTGACCCACGTACTATGCAATAAACCCTTCTCACATCAGCAGTGGAGAACAATATAACAGGAGAATAGTATAACATGATACACCATGGGGAGCAGGCTGAAGGAAGGTGAGGTTCCCCTCCCTCCCATCTCCACCAATACTTCCCACAGGCTGGCATAATAAGATATCTTTTTTTAATGATTTTTTTCCCCAGGTTTTGGTGTTTCCACAAGCACCAGATTTTGGTGTTTCCATAAGCACTTCTTAACCATTGCTTCTCTGTGCAGTGTTGGGAAAAGAAATCAGAGCAAACTCCAACCGGGGAAGCAACCAACTGGCAAAGACAAGAGAAAGACAAGAGACAAGAAAAGACAAGAAAAAGTTAAAGCTAAAACACTTCACAAGACATATTAAAACAGAACATAGAGTTGGACTAGACAATCTAGGTTGAACAGAATGGTCTTTAAAGGTCCTTTCTGAAGCAAACCATTCAAAGACTCTATTATAAAAACTTATCAACTTATTTACACTTAAAAAACAGGAACTAGAGAGGAAAAATATTACTGTGACAAGTACAGTCCAAAACCATGAAGATATTTAAACATCCTTTTATAGTCACATTCTACTTAAAAGCAACATAGATTTTTAGCTATTTGGTGTGCAATTAGATCAAATTTTCTTGCAAATTCCCAGAACTGGTTTTTCCTATCCTAAAAATCCACACTGATTTTTAGGACAGAGAAGAAAGTGAGTATCTTTAGATAACAGAAAATCTAATGAAGGGTTTGCGTGCTTGTTTTTAACATCACAGGAAATAAATCCAAGAAGATATTTGTGGTTTTTCTTTTTTTTTCTTAATTTTAAAATTTTTATACTTAATACATAAAAGGCTAATTTTGGGAGGGGTATTCTTATATTTGAACCACAGAACTATTCTTATCTATATACCATGGAGTATATGACCAAATTCCTTTTGGTTGTGCTTCTACCAGTTGCTGTTGGACATTTGATGTCATGAGTTTTGTGTGCACTGAAAAGGGTTGTATTACTGATACTAAACTCCAAAATATTTATCTGAATCATACATAGTTCCTCTGCCAGATTTGTAATAGATTCATAGTGTTCATAGGAAACATTGAAATGCTGGGTAGAAGGGACTTATGGAGATTCTACTCAAAAGTCACAGTCAAAGTAGGAAGCAATCAGGTCAGGTCAGCCACAACTTTTTTCAGCCAAGTTACGAAGCTCTCTAGTGATGTCTGCTTCACAAATTGTTTGGGTAACCTGAACCTCTCTTGTGGTTGCACCTACTGTATCACCTGGTACTACGGAGTACCTCATCTCTCATCTTTGAAGCTACTCTACATTTATGTAAAATTAATTCCTTTAGATCATCTTAACTCATTTTCACCAGGATAAAGAAGCCAATCTCTCTCATTCTCTCTACATCATGTCCTACTTCCCAGCCTTTAGTTAGACTCTCTTCAGTTTTGCCTCACCTCAACAGGGAGGTGCAAAACTAGAGAAAACATTCCAGATGAAACCTCACCAACAGCAAGCAGAGGACAAGATCTACAGATCAGATTATTGTTCATTGACCATACATCAGCTCAGCACACATTTTGCCTTCCTCATGATGACAGTGATCCGACTTGGCTCAGGTTCCCTTTCAGTGGGACTCTTTCTTGATCACCTGGCTGCCAGACCATAATACTGCACAGAGCTGTATGACCTGGCATGCAAAACTTGATGCTTTTCCTTGCTGAATTTCATGAGTTTTGAGCTGGTCCTATTCTCCAGTTTATCAGGACCTACTCTTTGTTATGATAATCTTACCCTCTGATTTAAATTTGCTGAGGGTACATTTCAAAATCATCCAGGTCTTTAATGACTATGGTTAAATAATAAGGGCCCCAGTATCAACTTATGGTGTACTCTACTAGTTGCTGATCCCCAGCAAACACCAAACCATTGATTATTACCCTCTGAACCTGACATATCTGCCATTTTAAACCCACCTAACAGTCTGTATTATTTCCAGGGTTCTTCAGAGCTTGAAAGGCAAGATTATTTTGCTCTCAATTAAAGATGCTAGGGAAAGAAATTGTGTGTGGGTGCTCTTCTGTCATGCCTATTTAAAAATAGCATCCTTTTAATGTAAGTCAGGTAGAACCAGGCCCTTCTTTGATGAAGTTAATGGAAAATGTATAAGGAAATGGCTGTAGAATGGAAGCTATCATGTTATTGTGGCTAAACAAGCAACTGCTTCTCTGCCAAGCTGTGATAAGTGAAACACATTAAATCAAACCACCAGTTAAACCACAACTCCTTGATGGTGACTTTCTTATGCACAGTTTCTTAGTGGTTTAAGCTAATGGCTTTACTCACCAAATGGATTCTACTAGGGTATGCACTTTGCCAGTTACCACAGCTCAGCTGTACAGGAGCAATTCAATAAGACAAGTAATTAAATAGTTTTTGACCTTGTAAGTGTACCATACATAAGGATAGATACTTTTTTGTTGTTGTTGTTGTTGATTCCTTGGCAGGCTGATTCAGACCTAAAAGGGGTTGGAAATAGAGAATGTTAGAGGGTTTTAATAATAAGATGAAGTGTTAGAAGTGCCATTCTACTGATTTAAATTAGAGACAGAATCAGTGCATGGCAGAATTAGTGTAATGGCAGAACTGGCACACAAGTGTATTAAAAATAAATGGTATTACTTTCACTCCTTTTATTTGCTACATACTTAGGGATATAGCTACTGCGATATAGGCCCTCTGCAAAATAAAAAAAAAAATCTATTTCTATTCCCATGTTTGACCTATTTATCAGGAAATTTTAGGGATTTTAATCTCGAGATATGATTCTTCTCTCTCTCTTTTCTTTTTAATTTTATTTTTGCATTATCTATACTCAATATGATGTAATTTTTGGTCTTCTCATGAGATATATTTTTCATTGTTTCAATACTGGAGAATTCCAATAACATTTCTCTAATCATAACACTTAGCCTTGTTGTTTGCCTTTTCAGAAATATGATTAGGATATTTTAAAGGACAGTGCTGTGATTTAACAATACATTTTTAATATGACCTAAGATGAATAGAAAGCATGTTCCATCTTTGTGCAACCACTGAGTATAAAACCTCTCCTGGAGGAGTACTGTAATTAAGCCTTAGGAGTGCAAGAGTTTTTATATATTGTGACAATGCCACTGTACCATGAATGATGCGATTGGCTTGCTTCCTAGAGATGGGGACCTGGAGAGGGAATGTCAGTCCAAAACATAATTATTGGATAGACTTGGCCAAGTAATTAATCTGTAGTTATCACAGCACACTTGTCTTGCTTATAGGGATCCATTTTATCCAAGTAAACAGCCCATAAAATCACACACTTATCCTCCCACCCATCCCTTAGGACAAAAAGATGGAAAGGTAAGTATAAAAGTATAATGTGCATGCTGTGTTTTTGTTCCTGAACAAACTTTTGATCTTTTGCTGAAATATTTTTTTCTTGCCGGTTTGAAAGGATTTTTTTTACTCTTACATAAGTTCATTTTTTATTTCTTTTATTTCTTAAAAATCTATCACTCTCTTTTAAAATAAATAGCTTTATTAAAATGTTCTTGAGCTAACTCCTTTCTTTCTTTATATGATTGTTATTGATATTTTTATGCCTTAGAAGTTTTGCCAATAGAGTTCATAGAGTTCAAGTTAAGCTGATTCTTATGCAAAGGGTAGATTCAGGCAAGTTGGAATGAGCATCATAAGGCAAATATTTTGAGTCTGTAACGTTAATTTGAGAATCTCCTGGGCAGGCTTCTGCATGCACCCTGTAGAAATTGCTATTGAAGTAAAATGATCTGAACAGTTGAATCCATTAGCTATTTTGCAGCATTTCAGTAAAAATTAAAAAAAAAAATTGCTCTTCACATTCATTTGTTACTACATTAGGAAGAAAAGATCACTGTCTGCTAGTCTTACTGCTTGTACTGTGCCATCTGTGCTTGTAAAAGTAATAATAAGCGATGAACTGCTTATGCCATCTGTAGTCAGATCTTTAATAACAATTAGGTAATAATAATCCCCAAGAAGTCACTTGTTAACTGTGATAATTGATTAAATGTAATTATTTTGTATAATAAACTCTAATCAATGTTTTACAATGCTGACAATGTCTTTCTTCACCACCTTTTTTTTCCCATAGTAAATTCCCCAGCATGTTTGAGCAGCTGTGCAGGAAAATTACTGATTTTCCTGGGTTAATGACTGATTTTCTACCAATCAAATTCAAAACACAGTCTCCTAGGTTTATAATCAATTTTTTGGTTTTCCTTATAAAAAGGTACAATGTAAATATAAAGTAGCATTTGGCAAAATTAATTACTTTAGAGTAACTCATAAATTTAAGGATGAACAAAGATAGACAATTCAAGAAAAAAGTTCATTGCAATGCACTCCATTATCATTGGATTCTTCCAATGATGATGGAGTGCATTGCAAAAATATTTCCCCACAAAACTGGAGGTAGCAAATAACCCCAAGACATGGAAGGTAGCAGCTTGATTTGGTTGCAACTCCAGTCCTAAGGCCCCAGTTCTGCAAAGATTTAGATCTTAAAACAGGTGAAGCAGTCCATCACTTAATTTCCAGTATGTGTCCGAATTCCAGTTCAAACTTAAGCATGAATTTCAGTGCCCCAGTGACCTGAATCCTTACACTGACTTCTGCACAGATGAGTGGGGTCTTGTGCTCTTATGGCATATTCATTTCGCCAAAGCCAAGCTCAAGCAACACTTGTGAGATGAAGAATTACATCTGAACAGCAATCTGTATGTCACAACAAAAAATATCCTAAAAAGTGTTCAGACTTGCCTCTCCAAGAACAAGACCAAGTATTACATTAACATAATCTACTATGGCAGTAGAAGAGGGAAAAAAGAATCTTGGTTTTGTTACTATGACAATATGAATCGCTTCTGTATGACTAATGTAATTAAATCACATACACAGCTTTTAAAAATCTCTTGGATATTTTTTTCATTTTAATTATTAGAGATGCATTACAGAAGGAACTGCAAGACTCAAAATCCATTTTACAGCAGTCAGCAAACATTTATTAGATAGAAGTGGTCCTGATCCTCTGCAGTGAGTTCAAGCTGGTAGCTCAAAAGCAAACCAATAATTCAGAAGCATGCAGGGCTATAGAATGAGAGGCTAAATTAGAGACTGCAGGCAATCACAATGCTGTAATCTCACTGGGATCACAGAGACCTAGTGGGATAGCTCCATGGCTGAAGTGCTGCAGTCACAGGAATGTTTAGGAGGGGACCTCTCCAGGTGATTTAATCCAGCCCCACTGCCCAAGCAGCATTAGATGGAGCCTGTTGTCCTGGACTGTGTCCAGCCAGGTTTGAAATATCTCCACATATGGAGGCTCCACTGCCTTTCTGGGCAACTTATGCTTGTGTTTGACTACCCCCACAAGAAAATATTCAATTCTCGTGTTCATACTGGATTTCATGGGGTTTGATTTGTGCCCATTGCCTTTGTCCTGGCACTGATCACTGCTAAAAAGAGCCTGGTTGCTCATCTCCTTTTGCTCCATTATCTAATTTATACATTTTGATAAGATACCCCTGACCCTTTCTTCTCCAGACTGAACAGTTTCAGCCTTTCTTTTTAAATCCAGAAAGATAAAGAAAATAATTTATAAAGAAACAGTGATCAGAAATTACTATTTTTTAAATTATATTTCTATAGAGGAAATATATTCATATAGAGTTTTGATTTTTTAATATATTTTCTAAATGAGAATACCTTAAAATCAGCCCAACTGAAATATATCTCAAAATCAAAATTCTTAATTTGTTTTGCAGACCTTTGTTTCCAGGTTTTATTTGTTTTTTAAAATGAGTTCATAAACTTGCAACTGGTCTCCCTGATTTTCACCAACTGGTCCTTGCACATAGACAAAGAATCATAGGAGTAGGAGGAAGATATTAATTTTAATATGCTTAGAATAAGACCATTTATTCAGAAAACCTTATTTTAGATTGCTACCCCATAGACTCCCAAAAGGATTTGTTGGCCAGGATATTTATTGTTTGTACAACATTAAATTCATGTATCCTAAACAGTAAATATTGACTTTGTCAGTCAGGAAAAATATTTGTTAAATCTGTAAATGAACAGTATACATTATTTGCCTGAAGTTCTACTGCAATGGAAATCACATTTATTTGTTCTTTTCACTAAGTAGCCACTTGATCCTGAAGTGATTCCAAATTTCGTTTATGTGTGTCCTTACTGTTTAAGGAGGTGGACTTGTAAGTGGACTTTTTAAGTCCACTTTGACTTTCTACTTCAGAAATAAATACAAGTTTTGCTGGAAGAACTTGCTACACGTACATTTAAAAATGGGGAGACCTGACATTCTTTAGTTTCACTTCTCATATTTGGCATTTTCCTAGTACATCCTATGTGTTTTTTAAACACTTTCAGTAGGGTTTCCAGTATTACTGCACATATGTTAACTATTTTCAAGCAAGTATTTTGGTATACAGATGTCACATAAATGCTAATGCAATGATACAATTTACAGTGCTTTTCAATTCATGCAAATATATCCTATCTTGTACTTAATAATCGTTAAATTTAGTATTATTTATTTGTTATATTTTCCTGAATGTGCAAATAAATAGGGGAAAGTGAAATGTATAGCCAATGTTAATGTAGATTTCCACTCTTCTCAAAATAGTTTCTTTAAATTTTAAAATATACAGAGGGATTATTGGTTCAAATTCAGTCTCAGAAATCTCAGTAATTAACTACATAATAGGTTTGTTATTGGAGCTTATATTAAAATCTGTCCAAATATCATAAAACTAAGATAAACACAACAGTCAAAATAGAAAATGCTCAGAAAAAAATTATAACCCAAAACAAAGATTGTGGACCCATGATCAGTGTTCTTCTCTAGACAATACACAGAATATTGTATTGCAAGAAGACAAAGGTAGAGACAGAAATAGTTGAAGCAGCATGATGGGCTTTTCAGGAAAGTTTTTATACCAACTTGTTTAAAACAGATTGCCTATTTTCTTGCTGTAGCTACAATGAAATGCTGCACATACACTTCTGCAAATGAAAGGAAACAATGAGTGCTTTCCCATGCTGTAAAACATGCTGCTTCAGCAATCTGGCTCGAGAATGTATGAGCCCTTTCCCAAGAGCATAAACCAGGATAATTAGTAGCATACCTGACAGGACTATGGGAGGATTAAAACTGTATTTTTACATTTCTGTGGAGCATCACCAGTATTATAAATAATACAGACAGTTTGTTCCCTTGCAGTTCCATCAGCAGCTATACAGCACTTAATGTTTAACAGACAGAAAGGAACCAATTTACAGCATTTCCAGAACAGCCCTTTACCTTCACAGTGCCTGTTGATCACCTTACACAGAGACTCAGCCACCTCATTCCCTCAGCCTGTAATAGCAATATGGACCATGCATTTTCCCTGGCAGATCCACACTTTAGCCCAGTATGAGTTGAAAATTACGGCTTTACTTTGCAAGATGGGTAATTTCAGAAGGACCCAACTGGTTCCCACAAAGAATAATTCATCTGGATAATGACTTATGCCATGATTTACATACTCCAGAGTATAGACTAGCCATCAAGGAGTTTTCAAGTGGTGGCTCTCTGTTTTGATAGCTTTACTGATGTTTTATATTAACAGAGGTAACATAAGTACTGAAACACTAATGGCGTTTTTAGACTATAAGAGAAGTGTTACAAAGCATTGGTTAATAGTACTGTAGCTACATATCTGTTATTAAATTTGGAGACTTAAATCTTTATTTCATTAACAGGGAGGTTCAAAAGACATTTGAGCTTGCATTTGCCCATTATTTTTCCTTTCAGCCATTATGAATGTGCAGGAATGACTTAAAATGTCTCCCTGTGGGCTCCACAAGCAGGTTGCAAGCTAAGAGATGACAAGAGGTGAACTGTTTTTCAGCACAGAGGGAAAGAGAGGTGAGTCAACTGACCCAGACAGGGGTTTAGAATAATAAATTGGAATAAACCAGGTAGTGGATGCCACTGGACAATGCTCAGTCCAGTAATAAACCTCTGGCCAGCAACAGGAGGCTACAGGAGAGGTTTTCACCCTGCCCCTGTTTTTCACCATGGAAAAAAAAAACAAGGAAGACTTTTCTGTGGTAGCACTGAGATGTCGCTTGACATTTTCAAGCAGGTCAGTGCAAACATAAAAATCTCTGATACAATTTTTTGGATTTACCAGAATCCCAGCCCAGGCCCTTGGGAAGGAGCAGTAGCTGGTGCCCTGTACTATCAGAGTGCACAGATGGTAACAGGGGTCTGTGTCAGCTGGGAAGGATTTTCCACAGACTTTGCAAAGTGATGAAGGGAGATGCTATGGAAAACAAGCTGGTAAAAGAAAGAAAAAGGGTCCTCAGAGAGAAAAAAATCTCTAACAGTTTCAAAAGGATCATGCCTTCCATAAAATAAGCATGAATGATGACATGATTCCTCAGATCTGGAAGAGAGAAACAAAAAGTGATTTTTGAGGCTAATTTTCCTGGGCTATTATCTTTTTTCTATTCAGTTTTCAAAACTAGTCCAGAAAATCAAGCAGTGATGCTGAAAAGCTTCCATAAAATGATGGTGCTAAAATTACAGCACTGATCTGCCTCAGGGGAAAAATTCACAACCTTGTAGAGAAAAAGGTAAACCAACAAAGAGGGCAATCACAGTTACAGCTACTCAGGAGAACCAACTTTTATAAAAAATTCATTGGTCAAAGGACCTTTTTTTTTCATGTATTATTGTATAACATGACACATATTCCCTGCCTGAGGCTTCTCAAAGGGAATAAAGACAGATTCACACTATATACTTGCCATGAAATTACTTGTCTTCTGAAACCTTAAAAGAAACAGTTCTGCAAAATGCCACACATACTGGAGAACTTTCCTTTGCTCCTTCCCTTGCCTTTTCGCAAAATCAGACTCTCAGATATCATGAATCTACTTCAAATTCACAGAAAAAATTATTTGTGTAATCCTGAATTTCCACTCCTTTCTTAGGAGTTTTACTTTGTTCCTTCACCCTTCTTCCTTACAACTAGCTTATAACTTATTTGATTCTTACATATTTATTGGAAGAGTTTGAGAATAATTTGCAGTTGTGAATGATAATTTATACATCAGTTCTGAGCTGGTATCTAAGGTAAGCAGTACATTGCAAAAAGATACAGAAGTTTTGATTCAAAAACTTGAGGAAGATGAAAATCCCAAAGGCACTGAAATTAAAAGCATGAAATTAAGAGCAAAGGTTTCAGTGAAAGTCATGATTTGAAATGCTTTATAAATCTGGATAATGCCAGATCTCAGCCATCTCCTTGCAGAGAGAGTGGCCCAAAGACAGAGCTAAACCTGTGCAATGGCTGCTGGCCACAGTGTTTCTGGGCTCTCTGTGTTAGGAGAATCTAAGACACCTGTTTGATGCGATCCTTTGTGTGGGCAGGAAAAGTTCACATGGCCTAATCACATGAAAAGTTTCATATGGCCCTAAACTCTGCAACAAAGTCAGTAGGATGCATTACCTTGGCATCCATTACAAGTCTTTCTCTACAAGAGTTTTATTATTTTCAGGAACATTTTGAATTGCTTTTGCATTGTTTCTACACTCTTTTTGCTGATGGTCTCACCAGCTTCCAGTGGTCCTTCTTGCTTTCCCCTCAGCATGCTGTGACTTCTCTGCCTGTGCTCAGTATGTTTCTGCTGTAGTCTCTCAGGTTCACATTCAACCAATCCTTCTTATTTCACAGCACCAAAGGATATTTGTTAAACTCTATTAGCTACTACCTGCCCACAGTAGCTTCCTTTGTTTAGGTTATTCTCAACCAAAGGGGAAAATATTGCCATCTCATTTAGCCTGCAAGCATGAAATGGAAACATAACCACACAAAATAAATGCAGCAGCATATTTGGCATAAATTCTGTGTAAAAGCAGATTGTCACAGAAACAAAGTATCTAGCTGCAGGGATAGAGTGGAAGGGTTGAATTTCAAATGGAACCAACTCAAAATATATTAAAATCTACTGGATTTGCAAACACCAGTGGAAATCTGCAGCTGTACCTCCACAGGAAGAAGTGCATGGGTTTGTCTTAGATACAGACTTCATGTGTTTTATGACAAAATGTTGAACATAATCCAACATTTTGGTGAGAAAAATGTTGTGGCAAAAGATATGTCAACTGCTCCTGTCATATGAAAAGAGTTTGAAATTTTTGTTAATTTAGTCATGGTAGTCAGTGTCATGAAACACAGCACTTTTTCCCACCGCACTCAAGGTTTCTGTGGAAGAAAATCAGACTGCTGGTATGCAGTCTGTTGATCTAAATTTTCCCCTTGCTTTCCAAAATAGTCCTTCTTGCAGATAAATAGTTCTCTGTCTCTATGAAGGTTGCAAAGAACTTTCATGGTAGTATTAAAATAATGAATAACAGCTCTTACAGGATGGTGATTGTCAGAAAGACCACAAAGATGAAAATCAGGGCATTGATTTCACTGTTAGTGTTCTGATTTGAAGCAACAGTGCAGTTTTGAAGGACTATTTCCTTAATGTTCCCTTTGTATCAGATTGATTGGAAAAGCATTTTTGTTGCACCAGTGAGAAGCCCTTCAGAAGAATGAAAACTTGTATTTCTGTTCTAGATGTGTCTCTTCATATTAAACCCACAATCCAGGATGACACAGTCCTCACTGGAACTGACCACAGCAATAAGGGAGAAAAATAAATCTGGAGATAGAAATCCTGGAGACTGTCTAGCAACACACCTGCAGAATCTGACCCTGTCTGGGAAGCCTGCAATTCCAGGAGAACAGCATCACAGAAATCTTCTGCACAGCTCTCTCACAGAATTGTTCTCTGAGCCCTGTCAGGGACCTCTGAGCCCCAGCAAAGAGGATTTCACTACTGGGTCTTACACTGTGGTTTTCTTCCTTATCATGATTTGTGGTCTAATGTTCTGATTTTTGAAATTGCTTATTTTCTTAGCCTCAAGATGAGCTAAAATCTCATGCAAAATTCAAACAAGATTGATTACAAGACTCATCAAGTTTAGGACATTCAGGCCAAGCTGCAAAATAAAATCAATTCCAGTTGCTGCCTTTCATAATCTGTTTACTTCCTGACTCTGTGATGCTATTAAAATGCTTCATCTCCAAGTAATCTTATTGGCCTTTGCATTTATGCTATGGCTGAGAGGATTAGCTCTGAAAAGCACTTACATATTACCTGTGATATAAACAAGGAGATTAGTGGATGGTCCTTTGGACTGAAGCTATTATTTTCTTTGTAATTTATATACTGGATTCCAGAGAAAGAATATATCCCCTTGTATAGTTAAAATGCTTGTCACACAGGCTGCAAAGAACCTACTCCTCCTGTCAGAGGGCCTTTTAGAACTCTCTTTGTGAGAAAAATCTCTTTGTCCCTGAATTTGAACATCTAGTGGCAGTGCCGCTTGTCCAGCAGCATACTCCAGAAGGTGCAAGGAAACAGGTAGGTAACAAGGTGACATGGTTTTCACCCAGACTGTTTGTCTAGTTGGAATGTGGGGCTATTTTCACAGCCTAAATTTTATTCATCTGCTAAATAAATTTTGTTCAGGACCCTAGCTTGCCATGAAGAATCCAATCCAGGGATTCAGGGAGCTACTGTTTCACTAAAGGTCACAATGAATATTGGCTAAACTTGGGAGATAGCAAATATATGTGTGAGGCTTGGGAGATAAAACACATTTAGTATGTGATGTGTACATAATATTGTAAAAATACAAACAGAGAACCATTCCTTATTGTTTTTGTTATGTTTACCAGTAGAGGCATATTCTTCAATTTAGGCTACTACATGATGTATGAGTATTTGGCTCTTGTGACAAGGTCTGTTTTCTAAAAGAGGATATTTATTTTTTGTGCAGTGCTAAGCATTCATCCTTTTGTCGCTTCCTTGGCTTAGATTGCTGAGGTTATTTTGAGATCAATTTTCATCTCCTATTTAAATCACATGGCTGCTGGTTCAGATCCAGCTTGGGTCAGTAATTCTGCCATATACATGAAGCAAGTTCTTGGCCTGAGCCAACTATTCCTGCTGAAGAGGTTGTCATGCTGCAGGGAAATAAAAGCAGCTTCCTTGGCATTTTTCCTACCAGCTTCACTAGAGAATTACTGAAGAGGTGTGCAGGATGATCTCTACAAGCTGAGACCAAAAATTTTGTTGGCTTTCTAAAAGCACTGTGGAAAAAAAATCAGTTGGCCATTCACTGTTAAAGTGAAAGAGTTAATCTACATCCTAATAACACCCTTATTTGCTTACAGATATGCAAATATTTTAAATCAAATTATGTAAGTAGCAATAGTGACTTGTCAGACATATAAATCATTAACTAAAATTAGAACTACACTAAAATAAAAGGAAGTACTTAAAAATTTTTAACATTAGCTGTGATGTTCTTCGTTCAATGTTTGCTTCCTTGGTTAAAAAAAAAAAGCAATCTTTGCTCTACACTGATGTTTTAGTTCCAGCCAGGTGAAGTGACAAGTGAGATCTGACTGATTTCTGTCCTGCAGGTGATTAGCTAGTTAATGCTGACAAGCTTTGTTGTGTGATTTTATTTAATCTGGAAAGGTCTCTACTCTCAGAGAAAATTTTAATCTTGATAGCACTTGCCTAGGCAGCAGGAAAATCCTTTTTTGTCAGATTCATTCTTCAAATTAGACCTGGTGACATTTCCTCTTTCCAAACATTTATTTCCAAAACTTATTTTAACTTTCCACCCAGGTGCGTAGGTTTGCCATTGTGACAGCTGGTAATGAGAACGCAAAGTTGCTTTCCAACTTTCCAAAGGTGATGACAATGTCAGGCTGTGAAAACAGCAGAGTGGGGCAGGGGGACAGCCAGCACTCGCCCCCCACCCCTCGCCTCCCTGGGAGCAGGAGGTCGTTGTGGCAGTGCTCAAAGCCCTGCTGAGCTGGGGCCAGCCCTGCAGCCTGCTCCTACAGAGGCCAGTGCCATGTGCTGGTGCTGCCACCCGGCTTGGTGCCCCCGGGCCTGAGAGCGCCCTGAGGGGTGGCAGCAGCAGCCTGGCTGTGACGCTCTGCCCTGGCTGGAGCAAGGGCTGCCTGTCCAGAAAGCGCTGCCAGGCTGCACAGGAACAGCCTGGGGGAGATGCAAAGGACAGAGGCTGCCCCACAGCCAGTGACACTCCCTGCTGTCCCACACTGCAGGCTGGAGCAGCCCGAGGGATGCTCAAACACACCCACGGGCTGGATTGCTGTGCTGCCAGGAAGGCACAGTGCCACCCTGCTCACTGGCAAAGCAGCTGGGGCTGCTCAGTGCAGAGGGACAGCAGCAAATCTCACAGCATCCAGGGCTCCTGCCAGCAGCCAGCCTGCAGCCCATACCCAAGAGGGGCTCTGATGCATTTCAGGGAAAATGGGGGAGCCAAGTGGAGCTGATAATCTGCCCTTTTGCATCACACTCCAGGAACTACCTGGACACTCACTAACTCGAAAAACAACACGGGATCTAAATAAATAAATAATGAAATAAACCTTGTACCATTTATAAGTAATGAAAATGGAATGTGCCGGATAACATGAGCCCATCAGTAAACAATAATGCTTCAAAAGGACACTGTCAGAGTCAGTAGACCACAATTTTGGACTTTTATTCTTGTGTCTTTGTCAGAGCATGTAGACCTCTTAATATCAGTTTACATCTTTGGAGCAACCTCATCTTTCTGTTGCAGATAAAGCAGCATTGGTTTTGCAAAGAAATAAAGAAAAGAGCATTAGCATTGCTGCAGTCATGAGCTTTCTGTCAGAATATGAATAAGGCAGAAATCAGCAAACAATATAAAAAATTCATATCCAGATTTTTACTAGAACATTATAAAATGTTCAAATAAAATGTCTTTTCATGTTTTGAAAAAGGGCTTCAGGTTACTCACCGAGACTGTAATTTCATATTTCAAGACATGTATATGCACCCATTTTGAATCTGATTGATGAAAGAAGGGGTGGGGTTTTGTGTCTTCATGAAAGAAAAACACTTCATTTACTGTCGTCTTCTGAATCTGATTGTGCCCTGTGAAATGGAGTTGATATCCTGACACTTTCTAAAGATTTCAGAATATGCACATGAAATATAAAGACCAAAAATATAAATAAGGAGAAATTCAGGAATATGTGATCAATTATTTAACATCTGAAATAAATAACATAAATTTTATTTCTACTGCCTCACAGCCTGAGCTTCACTCTAAAGCTAAAATTTGAGACAGCGATTTGAATAAATTTTGAATTTTTCTTAAAAAAGATTAATTAGATTAGTCTGTGGTGGTGGAAGAGATGTTTCATTTAGGAAAAAAAGGAAGAATTTTATAACACTTTATCAGATTTCAGAGGAAGTAAAAATAAACCTTCACACAACTTCTTTGTTAAAAATTAGTACAAATATTTTATATGCAAAAAATCTCTCTTTTAGTCATTTTGCTGAGAAGTAGAGGTTTTTAAAAGGTATGCTTTGCTGGCTATAGTGATAACAAAGCTATTGTTCTGCTAAAAAAATGAATTAAAAATTATCACTATTCAATAACGTTTTAAACAGGATCACTAATGACGAAGAATGTCAAATAGCCATTAAATTTCTTAAAATGAAAACCATCTGTCCATTACCCTTTCACTGAATCTGGCTCAATGTGTCATTTTAAAGTGTTCTATCAAGCTACATCAGTCACTTTTCATTACACTACTCCCATGACATCCAGAGACACGGCAGGCACTTCCTGGAATTGGGCCTGCTCCAGCTCAGCCTTTCTACAGCTTTTTGAATGACCAACTTTCCCTCAGCATCTTTAGTGCATGCTAAATTAGAGGCCTGATCCGGCAAATCTTATGACTATATTTCAATTTTAAGGGCTTTAATAAACTCCTATTCTGTCAATTCCAAGGCAAACTACCACTGACTTCCAAGGAGGCTGCCTGACAGCTGATTAAGCACAGATTAAATCTTCAGGGTTTGGTCCACTATTTTTGGTGCGACTGATAAGAACTATTTACCTGAATAAGGTTAAGAAATACATGGCATCAGGTTGTGATGCTGCAGGCATTTGTCATCACACCTGCAGCTTACAGCTGGAGCTGTATTTCCAGTGACAACTGTCTCCAATCATTCTCCTTGCAAGAGTTGTTTTCATCTTAAAATCCGTCCTATTTAGGAAATTATTAAGAAAGTGACATGTTTTTCTGTCCTCTTTTCAGGGGGAAAGGGGCTCCTGTGTCAGAAAGCCTGAAATGTCTTGGATGGTAAAAAGGAAGCAAGCTCCAATGAAAAATGTCTTGTTGCAGAGGTCCAATAGCTATGCAAGAAATATTCTTGCTGCAATATTTGGCATCCATGTAATATTTCTGTGTTTTAAGCAGAGGATGAGGCATATTCTCCTTGCTTGTGTGCAGCAAGAAGGTTTCCATGCTTCTTATAGACTCTGAATTAAATAAACCAACTAAAGGGAACAAAGTATTTACTCTACACAAGATGAAGACTGATTGTATTACAGCTATGTCATATACACCCCCCAGCTTTTCTGGGAAATGTAAAAAAAGAAAAAAGTTGATTTGGCAATGTTATTTCTTTTGGTTAGTACAGTCACATGTTTTTGCTATACATTTTTTTGGAGGAAAACCTTACCATGAATATAAAAGATAAATAGTCTAAATGCAATTCATTTATCCATGCCTCATAATTTTATGTTAGATAATGGTGAGAGAAAATTATTTTAAGAGACTCTATGAGTAACTACTATTAAAATGCATGCCAGACTGTTCTGTCAACTTTAACAATTTCTCTTGAAGTTCATTAAAACTCAGGTTGCTTCACTTTTCACTGCCAGATTGGGCACCATTGAACAGCCTTGATTAGTCCAGAACATGCTGGATTATTTTGGGTAGTGGCATAATTTAGAAACTTTTGAGATTTTGTGTAAAATTTTTCTGTGTGAATTGTTTTAGATGAGGAAAGGTCTAGACAAGAAGCCAGTGTGATCTTTCTAGTGAAAAAAAAAATTAAAAATCTGTAAATTTGCATATGATATTTGATAATTATATTGACTGAAAACTGGCTTTCATATTTCAAGTTTACAAAGAGAACAGTAGGAATTAAGGATGATTGAAATATGTTAGAAACACTCCTTGGTACACGTTACAGTGGCAGTTAGATGGAAAAAAATTCTAACAATTTACAGGAAAAACCTTCCTGTTATTGAATTGAAGGCTGTGAAATGTCTTTTTCTTGTTGCCTTTTATTCTCTTTTCATTGTTTTGTTAATATATTTCAATTCCTTGAATAAAAATTAGTTATTTCTATTATTGCTTCTTGCCAACTGCAAGGATCTACTAGTTCAAACACTTTGAATGTAATAAAAGTAATGTTAGACAATGGAACCTGGTGATAGATATATAACCCTTAGTTTCTTTTTCTTTGTTTAACCCTGTCTTTTTTGCATGCAGGTGTATTAATCCCTATTTTCATTATAAATCAAATCATTATCGAGTTATGACTGGAAAAGAAGTATTGTACATTTAGAAGACTCAAACAGCTCAATGCAGCAAATTAATGAGAATTTCCTTCAGTCACAGAGCAGCAGCCAGTAGTATTTGAAAAACCACCAAAAAAAAACCAAACAAAAGAAAACAACAACAAAAAAAAAAAAAAAAAAAAACACACAAAAAAAACCTAATAAAACCTTGCAAATCCTCTATTTAGTGTCTTTTAAGTATCTGACCATTACAACCACTTTTTGAAAGCATCTTTATATTCATGAAGTACACAGAAGGCATATCTTTATGAATGAATGTAGCTCAGTAGTTAGAAAGTGAGATCTACCTTCCGGTAGGCTCCTCTATTTGACAGGAAACAAATGTCTTTTGCACAAAACAGAAAAAGACTGCAAAAACAGGAATTTACTCCTACCAAACATATAAACCAGATTGGATGATCATAATGATCTTAGTCAAACCTTCTGATTGAGCTATAGAATTTATTGCTCATAAAAGAGGTCTGTCTGCATCCGATTTGAGAAAAATCAATCAAAATGGAGAAGCAACAGTACCCACAGACAAGTTCAGGTCATCATTTATTATCCACACTTATACAACCCGCATAATAACTCCACTTTGAAACAAAAAACTTGCATCTTCTAAATACAAATATGAAGACACTATACAGGCTCACAGTATTACTTTTGATTTCCTATCTGGACACTTCAGATTGCAACTGGCCAGACTATTCATTCTGAACTGTCAACAGGCATGCCTCCTTTTACGGTTTATAGGTTAACATTGATCATGAATTTTATTAAAATATCAGACAAAGACATTTGTTGAAATGAACCTTAAAGATCATCTAGTTCTAAACACCCTTCCATGGGCAGGAACACTTTTCACTGGACCAGGTTGCTCAGGACCCCATCCAACCTGGCCTTGAATACTCCCAGGAATGGGACACCCACAATGTATCTGGGAAGTCTGTTCCATTGTCTCAACATCCTCACTGTGAAATATTTCTTACTTATATCCAGCCTTAAATCTGACTTCTTTCAGTTCTAAATTCTTGCTCCCCATCCTATCACTACGCTCACTCCCTGATAAAGAGTCTCACTCCAGCTTTCCTGCTGCTCTGCCTCAGGTACTGGAAAACTGCCCAAGGTCTCCTTTGGAGCTTTGTTTCCTCCAGGCTGAACAACTCCAACTCTCTCAGCCTGTCTTCATAGGAGAGCTGCTCCAGGCCTCTGGCCACCCTTTCTGCCCCTTCTGTGGACTCACTCCAAGTCAATGTCTTTCTCACACTGGGGGCCCCAGAGCTGGACACAGCATTTCAGGTGGGGTCTCATGAGAGTGGAGTGGGAGAATCCCCTCCCTCAATCTTCTGGCTACGCTTCTTTTGATGCAGCAGAATGCAGCTGGCTTTCTGGGCTATGATTGCACATTTCTTAGCTTTTCATCTATCAGTGCCCTCAAGCTTGTCCCTCAGGGTGCCCTCAATCCACTCATCACACAGCTTGTACCCTGTTTGTGATTGCCCAATCCATGTTCGGGACCTTGCACTTGGCCCTGTTGAACTTCATGAGGTTTGTACACCTCAAAAGCCTGTTCAGGTCCCTCTGGACGTCATCCCTTCCTTCCAGCATGCTGACCACACCACAAAATTTGGTGTCACCAGCAAAATTCCTGAGGGTGCACACAATCCCTCTGTGGATCAACACAGATGTTAAATAGTGCTGGTCCCTACAAGAATCCCTGAAGAATGCCACTTGTCACTGGTCTCACTCAGACCTCAAGCCATTGATCACAACTCTTTGAGTGTGACCAGCTGATTCCTAATCTAACAATATTTTTATTATTATGAGTTTTTGTGATTTTGTAGTAATTGTTTAACAAATGAGAACCCTGTAATTATTTGAACTGGATCTTATTGTGTAAATTGAGGTCTCAGAGTGTTTTTCTTCACATCACCAAGCAGTTGCAGCATCATCATATCCTCATATAATATTATATCCTCCTATAATTATATCCTCATATAATCACTGTGTGATGGGTCACAACATCAGTTATTTTAACAAAGATGTGAGAGGCTTAAATGCTGTAATTCCTGCCTCAGTGAGCAAATGAATGATTCTCCAATGGGAATGTAGCTGTGGGGCTTGACAAAACAATAGACTGGTGGAAAATCATAACAGCACACAACAGGAGGGTTTATTTCTGTAGGTGAACTAAAATGAATATGCCAAAAATGGGGCTGTTTCAGAATTTTACACAGTGATTTAAAAGAATAAAAATTAGGGGACTTGGCTAGCATAGAGAAAGCGCTGTGATTTGGGGAGTGTACAAGAAAGCATAAAAATAATTTTTAAACCAGTCAAAAAAGGGACTGAATGAAAGCTACCACCTTCAGTGTGGACTGTGTAAGGGTGACATGGTAAGACACTGTCCATCAAAAGCAACACCCAATCTACAGCAATGAAAAGTGCACAGACAAATTGGCTACTGCAAATCACTGCATCTCATAGTTAGGAAGGCCTGCAGAGAGACTACATTCCTAATTTAAGCACCCTTAATAATCCCATAATTACACAAGATGAATTCAGAACATTGAGCCTTTCAATAATGCAGGGCTAGCCTCAATTTCACCCTGCAGGCAAAGAGACACAGAAGTGTGAAGATCATTTCAGACCTCAGCACACAAGGTCTCCTTCAGCTGTTCTCAGAGGCTGATCCCTCTCCCCAGGTACTGTACCACACTACAGGTACATCACGCTGCCTTTTGAGGCTGAAACACACTAAAGGTGTCGCTGGGACAGAGAGTTTGCTACTACAGCATCACTGCCCTTGTGTTATACATCTCTTATTGCTGCTCCTGCCTGAGTGGGGTGATGTACCTGAGGTTCTTTGAAAGCCACTGGCATTTGATTTGCTCCTCACCTCAGAATATCTACATTCTTACCTCATGCGAGGTAAGGATGCCACCTCAACCAAGTGGCTCCCAGCATCCAGGTGAGAACAGCCTGAGTGAGGCTTGGCATTGCTCAGTCAGATACTGCCCTCACACATGAATATCCATCTCTGTTACGATAAATGGCATCCTCCAGGTGAATTAAAATTGAGTGCAAGAATATTTGTATTCAAAGAAAAACATTAATCTCCACATGACAAGATGGAACGTACTTGTTTGCAAATAGATTTCCCTAAATATTAATGAAATTCCTCTTTAAAAGACAGAATCATCGGGTTTGCTGGGTTTTTTTCTCCACTTGTCTGGCATTCTCTATGTGCGTTTTCATTGATTTGTCCTCATTACCACGGTCATCATTGTGCTGTGCTATGCAACACTGGCTGTATGGAAAGTATAAAATTGGTCTTACGTTCCTGTTTCATATAGAAAATTTTTGTCAAATAACTTGTTGAAGAATGTTGTGAATATTTGGAGCAGAACAAGGAATTAAACACAATTTTCCTATTTCCACTGCTGGTGACATCTCCTCAACATTCTCCCTGATATTTTATTCTGCCAAGGAAAATTTTTAAAATTTGCATTACATTTTTAGTTTGCTGTCCTACCAAAGACCAAGTTTTTAAACACTACAGCCACAGTTATTGTCCCAGGCCATACAAAGAACAACTGTGCAGATATTGTAGTGTGCATAGGAAAAATCAAAAGTTGTATGTGTGGCAAGGAAGGGAAGAGGTGCTGAGATTTAAATGCTGGAGGTGATATGGGAACAGCCAGAGGTAACTAAAGCAAAAGAGAAGAGGAGGCAACACTGTGCTGACAGTGCAGCCTTTGTGTTGGAAACTAAAACTACCAGCAGGAATCATTAGAAATCAGGCTTTGTCCCTTGCAGTATGCACGGAATTATTTGCTAGGAAGTGAGGTGCTTGCACATTCTTCTAAAGAACTGATTAACTGGGGTGCTGATCCAGTGCTTTTGCATTGGTTCTACAAAGGAGAGTTGATGGTACACATTCTAAATGCAAATAAATGTGTTGGCTTGTCTTTCTTTCTTTCTTTCTTTCTTTCTTTCTTTCTTTCTTTCTTTCTTTCTTTCTTTCACGTCTCTCTCTTTCTTCTCTCTCTTTCTTCTCTTTCTCTTTATTTTTCTCTCTTTCCCTTTCTTTTCTCCAAAGTTATTGCTGCTCAGATAAGAAGGCTTTGCCCTTAACCTGTAATTCACTGCATTTTTCTTGTCTTTTCCAGATCACTGGATAATAGCAAGGCCTGCTACCTCTCAGTAACTTGTTTCTGACACCTTACTAGTCTTTCCTGTGACTGAAAAAAGGAAGTTTATTTTAAAGGAAGGAGAAGGTGTTCTCCATTACCCACAGCTTGTTCACAGTATTAAAGTGCAATAGGGCAAAATAGAAATACATTTCTCATTTATTTTAAGAGCAGATTTGAAGCCACATGCATGTAAGGTAACAGTGGTAACCTGTACTGTCAATAATGACACACTCAGAACTATTTCTATTACTAAGATAAAAAGAACTATTTTTAAGTCACAACATAACTATGTGTGTAAAAGGTGTCATTTCATATTACACTATTTTTAATGCATATTTTCATAAGATTGCAGAAACACAATTCACCATTGTAAATAATTTAGCTGCTGAATCCTTGGCTCTTTATAATGAACTTATCAAATAACCCAAGAAGCTGTCTTGCCCTAAATGGAATGCTCCTTAGGATCTCTGACAAGTGACAGCAATTTACAGATTGACACCTGACAGCTTTTATTTGCATCAGAATCCTTTTTTTCCCATGAGCAATTCCAGAAATAGTTTGTAGGACAGAAAAATCTCACAAAAATGGCAATGCTTAATCTAAAATAGAAAAATAACAAGACTTTGTTATGTTTCTCCTCACTTATAAATTCTTCAAATTATAAAGAGTCATTTAAATTGAAAAAACAATGAATGGATCATTATTGTTTCAGGTTTCACAAAAATATTTTGGAATTTTATAAACACAAACTCTTATAAGATATAAAAACTTGCCTCCCTTGGCTCTTGCCTTCTTTGATCACTGATTTATTTTAAAAAAGATGGGCTCAATATTACATAGATTGTTTATACAAGCTAATACTAATTCAACTACATGTCCTCCAATGAACAGATGTTTTTAACTCTACGATGTTGATCAGAGTGCTTATCAATAAATGGATACATTTATTCATGAAAAGTGCATTCTGCCATTTGTTTTGTTTAAAATTATTAAAGCAAGACCTGTCCTTTAATTTGAGACAGGTGAGGGGGTTGCTTGTGTGGGGCTTAGATTTAAAAACCTGGTTCCCTATTTCTTGTACTAAGTGGAATCGTTTCAGGGAAAATATGAAATATGTCTTTCATATGGTGACAGATTGTTCAATTATCTTCCTAATAAGGGAGATAAATTAAATAACATTAAATAACTTCCTGATGGATTTTTGGTGGTGGTGGTGTTTGAACAGGTATTTGTTACTGTTTCTCATTTTTTTACCTATTCAGTGCAAATTGGAAAACAAATAAACAAACAAACCCTGGCCCATCAAATACTAACCCCATGTGAAAAACCTGCATAATGTAGGGGAAGGAAAAAACAAACAGTGCTTTTAAAGATAATTACCAGCAGTCACCTCGACATTTCTTCCCTACTTGACTGAAATAGTCTGTTTAGAATATATTATGGAAAACGTCTGACCTGTGAACTAAACCGAGCATGCTGTAAATGTAGTGGAATCTTTATTAATGTAAATTAGAGAGCCCGAATATTTTGTTGCATGAGGGTCAGTTGGAAACACTGTAATCTAATTACTCTTCAGTTTCATTTATGTGCACAGACATTTGCTCCTGTAACAGGGAAGACTGTTTCTTTTGGCAGCAGCGACGACGTGGAAGCCTCCAGTATTTGGAGGCTGATAATAGGACTAATGTGCTGGCGCCCTGACAGAGGGCACAGGAGGGCATGCTATTAGATAAGTGTTTCTGCTACATTACCCAGACAGCATTGCCCTTCACAGAATGTTCCAGCCATTGTGCAGCTTGATATCACACAACCATAGAATGGTAATGCCAATGCAATTATGTATTTTGGCTTTCTTTTTGGCAATAGTCTGTACTTAAGCAAAATTTAGTACCATCTTATATATTCCTACAGCTGGATAATTAAAGGGCATTTCAGTTTATTTTACATAGAACTAATGATATGAAGATCAGTGGCTATTTAAATTGCTATTCACTGTGCTCAAAGAGTTCTGACAATTAGGTCTGTTTTCAGGCACGAAATGTATTTGCTAGCAAAAGAATGACAGTTTGGTGCAATTTAGTCAAATTTATTTCTCCTAGGTTAATGTGTGTGTCACATAGGCTTCCTTATATTTTGCCTCTTTTAAGTAGAATTTGCAGGTGCAGAGCTTTAGCTTGAATGTGTAGCAAACATTATGTGATAGAGCTACAGGAAACTCAGAATCAAGACTGCATTTTCACAAAATGATACAGACTGGTAGTGAAGGAACAATGAGACACTTGCTCCTGTCCCAAAGGAATATGATGTTCTCTCCAATCGATTTAAGGAAGTCTTTCTGCAATACTCGATATCTTAAAATGAGATAAATCTGCATAGAAGGGGAAATAATTACCTTGATTTATAGACTGTCTTTCTGACTTGTCCTCATGGGCACTCAGCTAGAAAGTTATTTTCATTTCTTATCTATTGGTGAATATCAGCACAGAGTTGTCCATGGGACACAGCTGGGAACAGCAGGTATCTTATCATGCTCTGAGCAAAACATGGTCACTAGAAACATGCAATCCTGATAGATTACTTGGCCATGAAAGTTTAGAAGAAAGCCTAGGTAGAATTCTTGTGCCAAACTGAGTGGAAAAGCAACGAGCAGGACTAGAGTTACCGTCACACACTTAGAACAGTTTTAAGATTGATTTTAAAACATTCAATTACCATAAGTTTAGCAGCACATGGCATTTCTGCATGTGAATTGATGCATTCTGAAGGAGGAACGGGGGCCATATGTGTTTTGAGTCTGCTTTTCCCCACACAACAGCAAGGGCGAGATGTGTCGGCATCGCATTGCTGAGGAACATGTGGCACCCGCGGCTGCTCTCAGCACCGAGGAGGAGCTGCCTGGCAGCTCCCCTCCAGCCCCACTCCTGAGCCCTGCAGTCCTCCTGGGGAGCCTCTCTGCAGCCTGAGAAGGTTCTCTGGCTTCAAATGAGCTCAGTAAGCTCTGCATGACAGCCCGTCACACAAAGCAGCTGCTCCTTCCTGCTCCCCTCAAAGGCTGCCTCCCGACCCCAAATTCCAGCGGCATTCCAACCCTGTGGTGTTTACATGGAGGGAGGGCTGGGAGCAGAGGGGCCAGGGCTCAGCCAGGCCCTGATCTGCCTCCTCACCACCATGGGCAGGGAGGAGTGGCATGGGCTTTGCACAAAATTGTTTGCCTGATTGCAAAATGAGTTATTAAGCTCAGCTTCTCAGTGGCTCGGTATCTATTTAGAAAGCAAATAGATAGCATATTCCCCCCTCCCGGCCCTAAACTAGATCTGCAGCATATGGAGGTTCAAGTGACAAAGCATTCCCCGCAGCAGGGTTTGTGTATCCTGGATTTGGATCTGTGTATTCACAGATATATTTCACATGAGATTTGGTTGCGAAGAATCTTGAAGTAGCTCTTTCTCATGCAGAATTATTAGAATGTTATGGTATGTTGTAGCTGGTGTCCTCAGATGTGCAGTGTTAGGGAGAAGCATCTAAAAAGATTACAGTTTTTCCTTCTTCATTAAGCTATGTAACTTTTGATAGATGGCTTATTTTAAACAGTAAAGGACAACTTAGAAAATAATCTATACCTAACCAAAGAGTTTTTATTTATGATACCTAAAGGCTGTTAGTGCTATGAAGTTTAATTGGCACTGATAAATGGAATAAAATAATGTGATTAGCTTTAAGAATCAACAGTAAAGTATTTTATAATCATATATATTTTTAACAGGAAACCATGTTCATTAAATTCATTAGAAAGGGGAAATCAGTGAGCGATTTCCTCATTCTGAGCAGTAAAAATTACTAAGAAAGCACAGAAGAAATGGAAACAATGACAGCAGCCAGTAAACTCTAATGAAATACTGTTTCTAAATATTGCTATACCAGTGATCAATTTATATCATGTTTAATAGCAGTCAGCATTAAAAATGAAAATAATCAATTCATGTATTTATCCATTTACAAACCTATGCTTCTGAGAATGTTAAAAAATGAAGGATAATTAATTTGGGACCAGACAGTATCAAATTTTTAAAGTTTTTTCTTGTGCTTTTCAAAAGAAGCTGCACTTCCCAGCATCTGCAGCCTGAAGAGGGAAAGGAGCTGTGCACAGTGACAAGGGCTTCTTGAGTCCTAGCAGCCACAGGAGGGGCTCCTGTTTCCTTCCAACACCTCTCCCACTCCTGTTCTTCCCTGCTCCACTCCCCCAGTAAATCTGCTAGCAAGTATAACTGTCTGAGCAGATGGGTAGTAAATACAGAGCTGGAGATTATGTCTGACAATTAAAAGAAAAGTGTCTGACTCGTCGTTACGAGTTGCATTAGCTAAAGACCTCATACAAGCTTCTATCTTAAATACACACATTTTCTAAGGATATGCATCTTTCCTGACTAACCTTTTAAGAAAATTCAGTGTTTAGAGATACCTATATTTCAGAGTGCCAAACCTTACACCATATAAGGGTCTGTTTTGCAGACAGAGAGAGACAAGAGCTCTGCCTCTCAAGGCAGGCTCCTTGCTGTAGCCCCAGGGTGGGCACTGACTCCCCACTTCCCAACCTGCATTCCAGCCCGAGCTCACACTTTATCTGCTCCAGCAACTGGGTGTACACAAGTGCTAGGCAGTACACCTGCAAAACCAACTGGTTCCCATAACTTTTACAAGTGTGAATTCTAACACTTGCCTGCCCCACTGTCGCTGCTCCACGGCCTGCAGCATTTGCTCTTGCAAATCGCAGGGAGGTTCAAGTGCAAAAGTTACCCTTAGCACATTTATGTGCCAAAAATTCTACCTTTATGCCATTATTAGAACTCCACATCTTGCACCATTCTACAGGGATACCAATAGTGCTCATGCTGAATGGCTCTTAAGCAAGGGAGGCTTAAGAGGTAGAAGGTATCATCACTGATAGAGATTTTGTTTCTATTTTGTGGTTACTAAAAACAAGAAGTCTGTTAACCTTAGCAGAAATCAATAAGATTTATCCCCAAAACCAATGAAATGTGATGCACTTATCTCACAAAACCTCTTGGCAGTATTTCATAATGAGGTATGTCACCACATTTTAAGTTTCTGAGATGTTTTATCTTGTTTTCTTTACTTACTTGATGTTGTT
Source organism: Ammospiza nelsoni (assembly GCF_027579445.1). Taxonomy (NCBI): domain Eukaryota; kingdom Metazoa; phylum Chordata; class Aves; order Passeriformes; family Passerellidae; genus Ammospiza; species Ammospiza nelsoni. The sequence continues at coordinate 95,756,717 of NC_080634.1, read as the reverse complement.
CCAATGCTATTTGCAGATGACAATTTAAAGGCTATATGACTTGAAAGTTATGTGATAGATATGATATAGCTTTCCTAACTTCCATAAACAGAACTGAGCTCAGGAGTAAGCCTTTTATGAAAGCAGAATCCATACCTGACAGTCTTCTGAAACTGGGAGCAGTTTGTTCCCAAATTAATTTTTTTAATTGGATACAGTTTGAGCAGATGCCTGGAAAGAGCTATTACAGACTAGCTGCAGAGAAGGACCCTGTGAGTCATTGGAGTGCTGCTACAAACAGAAATTTAAAGGGCTGAAGTCACACTTTTAATAGACAAAATAGCTGTAAAATATATAAATGCATTTCTTTGCATTTCTTTCCTTTTTTTTTCTTTTAATAAACCATAGAAAAGAAACTATCATAAATTTCAGCAGTGTTCAACTCCCTTTTGTGCCAAATGCCTAGCCACTGAAATCATCTGGGAAAAATTCAGCACTAGATATCTTCCTGTGCTCTAAGTGTCTCTGCATGTCCTTTTCTGGCTGGTCATTATTATTTCATCATTCAATCTACAATGGCAGTATCTGACCCCCACTGCTTTGCCCCAGTCTCTGTAAGTTTCTTTGCCTGCTTCAGCCTTAGACTTAGCTCTGTCTCTGATAGAACATCAGAGGTTGAGAGGTTCAGCACAGACCTGCTGTCACTGCTTTTGTCCTCTTCAACTCCTTTTCCAGCTCTCTTGTGCCTGTGCATGCTCTCATATCCTGACTTCCCCTTGCTGTTCACAGTTACTGCCTCAGCTGTCTGCTCCTCACCTTCTAACAGGGTTCAGGTCACCCTGTCCTCCACCTGGACCAGTGCCCTCAATCACAACTATGTATCACAAGAAGTCTCCAGCTGAAGGAATAATTTGAAATGTTTTTCCCCTTCTCTTGGGAAGAGAATAGGGCTTATACTAGGAACCATCATCAAAATTTAGTTGGTTGGTTATTGTTCCTTTCCTAATTATAAAGATGTTTAATTCATCATCTACCTCCATAGTAACATGTCCCCAACATGGTTATCTTATTTGTAAATCTGATTATATTTTGGGAAAAAAAATTCTTAGAACTTAAAAACCACATGGATAAACACTCTAACATGGAAATTATATAGTATGTTTAGCATTGCTCTATTACAGTAAATCAGAAATGTTCTGCTCCCTGTCATAGGTACTATAGCCTTGACTTGCAAACAAAAAACAATAAAATCCACCTTAGCTCAAATGGCAGGGGTGTGCTGTTTGTAATCTATTCCTGGTCTCTCCTCAAAACTCCCTCCTCTGCCAATAATACAAGTTTCAAATCTTGGTACAAAAAAAAAAGTTTTGAATATTTTTCTCCTGATGGCTTTTGCACATTTGGATTTCATATTTGGCCCAAATTTATCACATCAAAATTAGGGTACATTCAGGCCCCATCTCAGCTGGGAGACAGAAACCAATAGCTGAGAGCTGATAAGAAGCAGCTTCTTAAACTACCTCCTACCTGCTCCTGAGTCTGCAAGCACTATTTCTCCGTTCCATCTTGAAGTCTAACTACTTTAAAGAGACAATTACTTAAGCTAATCTGTTTGTCTTTCCACTGGATCAGAAGGGGCAGAAGGAGAGGCTCACACCTAGACTTAGCTCTCCTGTGCTCTATGGGGGTGGACAACTGCCATCAGGAGCATGCTACCATTCCCATCCAGCCTCACGCACTGGGTTTCATCTCCATTGACTCACAGGAGCAGGTTGGGGAAAGCTGGTGTGCAGGTGCAGAATTAGGAGCTAGGATCTGGCCAGAGCACATACACTGGCTCAAAAACATGGAATGCTCTCAGATCTGGGACTACAACTGTAGCCTTGAGATCATATCAGCTGAGATGCAGGAAATTTTGGCAACTCCAGGATTTCAGAGGTTATTTTCCATCTCTCCCTCCAATTTTCTTCCACTGGTTCAAGGGGTTCCAGCTAGGCTACACCATGGAGAGGATTCCCCCTTGGTCAGGTTGCCAAGGCTTCCTTCTGATTGCCATCCTCACAGATATGGAATTGAGAGAATAAATAGTCAGAAGGGCAGGACACAGGCTGAAGGTCGTTCTGGGTATAACTGTCTACCTAAGCTCCCAGGGAATAACAGAGTCACTTGATGACCATCAACCTTTGAAACATTTAAAGTGGGCCAGAAAAGCCCTGGAATGTCTGCTTCAATGACTGAAACAGTCTGAAACCCAACATATGATTATGAGAGGGCAGTCAGGGCTTGTGTGACTTTCACAGCTGAATCCTGCCAAAGTGAACCAGACAGCAGGTTAAATAAAAAGAGGAGACTAGAGAAACTCAAACATAATCTTCTTCTGGGAAACAATAAGCTTACTTTATTACATTTTGTGCGAGTGACCTTGCAGAACATTTCTACATTGCAGAGAGCAAGATTTTATGTCATAAAAACAGCCAAAAAAAAGGAAAAGAGGAAAAGGAACTAAGTTTTGCCTGGGGTAAACCGTTACTACTGAAGCTGTGCCATTTCATACTATGATTTTGGTCACTGTTTATCTTACAGTTAAAAATAAAAAAATAGGCACCAAAAAGAACTGAAAAACCTCCTCAGCAGGAGACAATACATCAGTGCAAAGCTGATCTACGGTCCTCTCAGATTTATTCTGTAGGGAGCAACCTTTGCCATCCGGATCGCATGACCTAAAACGCCTTTTCCTTCTATTTCAGTGACGCGCAGTTATTTCAGCAACTTCGTTCTTTTTCTCCTGTCGGGTAATAGTATTAGTGGTGGATGTGCCGGGGGAAGCCAGGGCTCTCGCAGAGCTGTAAAAATAGAGCGGAGCATCCAGAGGAGGCGGGCGAGCCCCCGCAGCCGGAGCTGGGACCCGGGGGCGGGCCGGGGGGGCTGGGAGCGCTGCGGGGCGGTGGGAGCGGGTTTGGGCTGCGGGCTTGGGGCTGCGGGTTACGGCTGCGGGCCTGGGGCTCCCCCCGGGCGGCCGGGCAGGGCAGCCCCGGACCCCGAGTGCCGCTCTTGGCTCCCGGGGCCGCCCGCGCCGAGCGCTCGCTGCTTTGCCTCCATCCAGTATCGCCTCTGTTTGTTTATTCTGCAGCGTTTGTGGATATCCCCCGGGGTATCCGAGGAATCGCATTAAGGACTCGTCTATCTTATCGCGGGAGACAAGCTCTGCGCTCCCCAGGCTCTCCCGCCGGTGCCCGCAGCGCTGGGCAGCGCAGGGAGCTGAGCGCTTTAACTCCTTCCTTGCGGGAGAGTTCTCGGCCGGACGAGACACAGCAGCCGTTCTGTCCCATCTCACCCATCCCATTACTGCAGAAGGAGCACTGGGAACCAGGCAGGACTGCTTTAAAGGCAGGTGAATCGGGGTGATTGCCAAATTAAAAAATAGTGAAGGAGTGCTTCAGCTGTGGATGGATGAGAAAAGCCCTTGCTTCAGACTCTGCCACCACTCCCAAGTCTCTCTCCAGCTTTGAAAAGAGACAATCCTTCATGCTCTGGTTGACTGCTGGTACAAAGCCAAAGGGAGTGAAAACTGCAAGCCTCCCTCAGCCCAATGCCACGCCTCAGACCAGAATAAAATCAAGGCTGGACCTTTTCCTGTGGTAAATCTGCTTATCTCCTTTCAAGCACCTGACTTACACTTAACAGAAAGATATATATGGGCTAGCGTGCAGACTGCACCATCTCATCCTTGTACGCTGCTATTATCAGGATATGCAAGATTATGTGTGCGGTTTACATACACACGCAAACACAGCAATGCAATTACGAGCTAGAGTGTGCAATGCAAACAGATGAGCCATCAGCAGAACCGGCAGAAGGCAAATATCTGTTTTAGCTGTTGGCTCTTTTCTGAAGTACCAATAGCACAGCAGTCACAGCTGAAGCAATGGAAATAAATGCGTGATCCACCTCGGTGCATTTCTCATGTGTCACAGATCCTTCTCTATCTGAAATCAGAGGGGCCAAAGTATCCCAGGAATCCCTCTGAAGGGGCTGCCCTTGCATAACAAAAATATCTCCGCTTGGACTATGAAACAAGCTCCCTGATTCTACCTGTGAATTTCCTTTGAATGTACCCAGCCTAAACACGACTGAATTCTCTGCTACAGCTTGCAATGATTTTAAAGACATAAGAGAAAAAGACCCTTCAAAGATATTCTAATTTACCAGTTGTTTTAAAGAAAAAATAGGGCTGAAGTATCAGGAGAGAAATCCTTCATTGTAAAACAGTGTTCATCACTTAGGGTATGATTTGCACAGAGCTAAAATTGCTTGCTTGTTTACAAACATATGTTTGTAATGTGTAAATGTATGTAAACATTTAAAAAAACCCCATAGGTTTACAAATGTATTTTATTTGACAGCACAAATGACAAGGAACAGAAAGCCTAATGCAGAAATCACCTCTGTCATGCAATGGCAGTGTGACCAAGACCCCCACAGCTCTAATGCTAGTGCAGGGAGAGCACTTATCTCTGTGCAGAACCTCTCCAGTGCCCAAGTCCTGTTTAGAGCAAGAGCCCTGGAGATCTTTGTTGCAAAAAATTGTATTTTTAGACAGCATAAAACATGGCATAATAAAGGAAACTTATTCCAGTTTCAGCTATGCTGAAGGACGTGCCAGTTCCCCAGCTGAGTGAACAAATACCCCTTGCTATTGGAAGAGATTGGGAAGACTGCTGATTTACAGCCTTTCCCCAATGCAACCTTAAGCAGAGTTTAATTAGATCAATAATGATCAAAGTTACTTTGGGCAGAGAGGACTTTCAGTTCCTTTAATGGTGATGAATCAACTGCCTCAGAAAGGAAAAACAGAAACAAAGCAGAAAAGAGAAAGTCAGGGAATTTTTGACAGTCCTAATAATTTAAAATAGTTTTGTTTTTTGCCTTAGTTCAGAAGTCTGTGTATCGTCACAATAGCTCTTTGACATGGGATACCGATATTGATCTGGGTGCATCTGTCTCACTCAGTGGCTGATAATGACAGCACTCGTGATTTCCTGTTATTGAAGCCCCACAGACATTTCTGGATCCAGAGCTTGGCAGCTCCAGGGATCCCTTCCCATCAGCAGCCCAGTGGCCAATGCTGTCACTGCCTTTCAGCCGATGTAAGGAGGAGACGCTGCAGCCTCGCTGAGTTGTAAACAACTTGTTTACCTCCTTCTCAGTGTAATCTGTCCCTGCTTCTATCGGCTCCTGTGGCATCAACAGAGCATTAAAGCACCCCGAGCTCATAGGCTGATGTGCAGAAAACAACCCAAGGAGCCTTTCCAGGCTCTTGCTTTGTAGGACACAGGAGGTTATTTATACCTGTTGTTTCCAGCCAGCCAAAGCAGCTCTGCTCTTGCATGTGGTTAACTTTGAAGAAAACTAGGTTTTGATGTTCTTTCGGTGGGAATGAAAATGTAAACAGTGTGGGCCTGATGCTGCTCTTCCTGCAAAGTTTCATTTCAGTCAGACAAAAAGAGACAGGTACCTTTTTCATATGCTGTTTACATTTCAATAGGAAAAGTGAAAGATATGTGTGATTTATAGATCCCCAAATTCTGGGGGAACCCAATCAATACTGCAGCAGAAGGCTGGTTGAAGGATAAAACCCTTATGGATTTTAACCAGCACGTGGAAGGATGGGAATCAGAAAACATTTGGAAAGTCTGTAGTCTGTCCTCTCCGTGCTCCTGACCGGGACTTTGGAACAACTGCGCAAGACACTGACCCAGAAACAACTTCCCTGGGGTTTAGTGCAGGGGCAGTGAAAGGGAGTGACAGGGCTCCTGCCATGAATGCACTCACTTGTGCTGGAGGTGCAGAGCGCTCTCACTCAGAGTGATCCTGCTCGTGTTGAAATCGATGGCGAAACTCTGAGCAGATTTGGGGATTTTAAGAAGCAGACGTTCATGCAGCACAGTTTTGAGGCTGTCTGTAGTTCACATCACTCTTAGCCCTTACATCTGAGACACCAACATACCCATGCAGGGGGACACTTTCCCTACCAGCGTCTGATCTGCCGAGCACACACCATCAATAGCAGGCAATTAATTTTGCTCATGTTCTTCACTAGTGATGTTTAATTATATTTGAAAACTTATGGGAAGTATCTGCTATTAATATAAAATATATTTCCTTGTGTTTTACACTGCCTGCTTGTTCAGTTTGGTGAAGAACTAGAAATGTAAAAGAATAAAACAATTACTTTTAGGGCTTGTGTTTGAAAGCAGAAACTTCTGCCACTCTCAGTAACAAAAAGTCGAGACTTTTTGTTATTCAAATTGAACTGGAGCTGTTGAAAGATCAAGACAATGTATTTATTTGGTAGAATAACCTGACCAAGGTGTTAATCCGGGCAACCTCATTTAGACATTGCCTTATCTCAGGCAGGTGCTCCTGGGAGAGGGTGGATGTTGAAGGGAAAGGAAAAGAGGCATCTAATCTGCCTGAGCAGAATTGCCTCAGTTCTGCAGTCTGTCAAAATGGAGATGTGGCAACCAACAGAGAGAGTGCTGGTGCCTCTCTCTTTGGCACATCCCTGGTATTGTTTGTGCAGGCAGCTTATGGGGCTCAGGAGTGTAGTCCAGCCAGGTTTGGCTCTTCTTTTGATGAAGAACTTGTACTGGATTAATATTATTTTTATCTCTTCTTTTGAAGCTTAGCTACTCTTTTGGCAGGTATGTAACTGAAAAGGAAAACAAAAAAGGGTCTTTTTCTGGGGGCTGGGAATAAGCTGTGAAAAAGAATAGATGTAAATCTTTGCCTCCTCTTGGTTTTCATCCTGTGTTCAAGTGAAAAGTGCAAAAGGTGGTACCTCCTGTAAATTCCAGTAACCTGGAGGGCTCCTCAGGAAAAAATGGATAATAAATCTGACCACCATTCTGCTCATTATAACTGGCACTGAAACACTGAGGTCTTCCTCAACTAAACTTATTGCCCACAGTATGGCCTAAATTACATAGTTAAACTTCTGTGTATTACCTGAGGAAGGAGGAAGTTATTATCTTCCTCTGATTTCAGTTTATATAATAAACCAATCTATGAGGTTTAAGGCCAGGTTGGATAAGGCCTTGAGCAACCACGTTTAGTGGGAGGTGTCCCTGCCTATGGCTGTGAGGCTGGAACTAGGTGGTCTTTGAGGTCTCTTCCAAACCCTTAACATTCTATGGTTATATGGATCCATGACTGACAATGCAATGAATTTACTTACTTTAAAAGAGCTAAACATGGTTGGAAAACTGTTTTCACATTACCTCTTTCTCATTTTCAGTATGATCATATACTCATGAAAATATCACAGAAAGCTGTGTCAGGCAAAAGATAGAAGAGTACAGACAGTAATAACATTTTCAGACAGCTCAGAGTCATAAGATTCTTGAATGTATTCTGCAGCTTATTTCTAGATAGTAAATCATTATTTAGTCAGGTTATGAGTTGTGCAAAAAATCTTTCACCCTTTGTTGTAAATAATAACTTACTCCATGCTAAATCTGCTTCTTTAAAAGAAAGGAAACACATCCAGCTCTAAAGTTTTGTTTTTCATTGTGGTTTGGAGTGATATGGTTAGAAGAGGTACATAATAAATTAATGACTGGAAATTGCAGAATAGGTCAAGGTCACTTTGTGCATAAATTGGAGGTCTAGGAGTTGTACATTTTGTGCTATCTGGCTTATACTACTTTATTGATTTTTCACTCTGAGGAAAAAGGAGAGAGAAGGTCTTTAATAGATTTTTATATCCTCAGTCTATTCTAAATCCGCCTGTGTTCTGATCTTCCTGATGTTCCCACACTTTTATGGCGATAGCAGAGTCCTGCTAAACTGCAGTGCTGTCATAACACAATGACTCAAAAACCAATTGTGATTTTAATCTCTCATGAAACTTTTGCCAGAAAATTCAGAAAGATCTGTAGCCCACACAGCCAAGAAACGATGGACAGGGAAATCTCCTTTAACCTTTCATCTGATTAAAGAGCGAAAGTCCAGTATCACCTGCTTTCTCCACCTGTCAGTATCCTTATAATGCAAACTGCAGTGCAGTGTAGAAGTTTGATTACCACACTCATGTGTAGAGCTTAGCAATAGTGCTGTATCATGAACGGTTTTAGATAGAATTGAAAATAATTCACAATGAGGTCCAGGTGGAAATGGTGAGTCTGTTAAAACTTCCAAAAGGACAGAAAACAGCCCTGTCACTCCCCATTACTGGATAGGAGTAAACCTTTATACCCCTGCAGCAGTCTTTGACTCTTGGAGGGGACAATTAGTATCAGGGAACTCATGCAGAGTGAATTCCAGCGATGAATGGTTACATGGGAATGAGAAGGTACCATCTAATGAAAATCACTAGATAGGTTCCTAAAGGTTCCAACCAAAAAAAGAATTGTTGCTCTATATTTAAATAATATATCTATGAGAATGTATTTTTGGTGCTAAATGACTAGTAGGGAAGGAGTTAGTACCATTACTTGTCTGAAAACTCATGGTTTTACTTAGCTCATGCAAACAAGCAAATAGCTTTATTGGTCTACAGGAAACCAATGACAGCAGTTGAATGGAAAACTACTTGTTAATAGACTGGAAGATTTTTAAAATTCTTTCAATATATTTTAAAGAAATGGAAGTAAAGTACATAGATACTTCTATGCCAATATTTCTATCTCCTATCAGGCATATAGATTGCTCTTATGTTCCCAATGAATTTTTGTTTATGAATGGAGAAACTGGCCAGTGGAGGACAGCCATACAGTATCATCCACAGACATCTGCACAGTTTCCAAAAGCTATGCAGGTATATTGGCAGACTACTGTTTTAGCCATGCAGACTGTCCTTCAGTCCCATTGGTGATGGTTGAAGGAACTCCATCTAACAGATTCACTGGAGGCTTATAGGCTATGCTGACTTCCTCAGATAAAATAGGAACAAGATTTTTTAATTCCTGGAGACAAATACAAACATAGAACTAATAACTAAACATGTTTGGCTCCCTATCCTACACAATATTGTTAAGTCAATGTCTTTACTAGTGACAAAAAAACTGTCTGCCCTCTTCTGCAGACAAATTCCTTCAACAAAATGCCTCTAATGCCTCTAAAAAATGCCTATTATGTCAGACTCTATCAAGTGAATCTCTTGAGATCTAACCATGCTTCCTCCCCTTGCTCTGTCCCTTTCTCAGGAACAGTAGGAGTGGTGGAGCTCACTGCTTCGTGGTTAGGACATGTCCATAAGGAAATGAAGCCACAAAATTCCTTTCTTCCATTCCAAATCCTCTGGCCATAGAGCTATAAGAGACAGGCACAACCAGCTAACCTTTCTAATGAAATCAGCTGCTGATCTTTCTGCCAAAGACATTTCACATGGCAAGGGTATTATGATTTGGGCCCCTCTGGTGATATAGGTGGGGGGCTGTGAATTTCAGCCAGGCTTGGGCCAGTTCTGGGCTAAAGATACCCCATTCAGCTGACCTAATATTTTGGGAAAGTCATAGCAACCAAATTGCAGGCAAAACAGTTGGCAGAAGGAGCAAGTGCTAAGGTAGCAGCCTGCAGAAGTCTTTTAGCCCCAAGAGTAAACTCTGACTAATCAACAGCTTACATCTACCACTGATAAATGCATCTGCCCCAACAAATGATAACCTCTCCAAAACAAGGGCTGCAAAGAGACATGCACTCCCACTAGAGCAAGCATGCCCTTTTGTAGAGCAGATTGCTGCATTCTCCCTGCTGGTGTTAGCCCTGGGTTGTCTCCTGTGTGCTCTTGTTCTAATGCTCAGTGCAGGGAGTATGAGCAAAACACAAACACAGCCTCGAGTTTGTTGGTGAGAGAACTAACTTGGGTCTCTCCAAAAGAGAGAACACAGTGGGACTGGCATTTATGCAGTGTGATGATCCGGCGCCAGGGGATGAACTGAGCAGATAAATTATCTGATAACGTGGACACAATCTCAGTTGAGGATACTTTTTTATCTGTTATGGCAGGTCCATGAGCATGAGATATCATCAATGCTTACATATACAGGTGACATTTCAACAGAAAGCAGAATTTGTCTTTTCTAAGCTTTTTTTAGGTTATTCAAAAATTAGATTTTAACTACATACTTTCTAGCTTCTCTTTTCTGCTGGGAAGGGTCAAAGTACTCATGATTACTTTGAGAGCAACATTGTTTCAGACACTGATTTTTGGCTGATAAACAGAAGGACTACAAAAATCTCACAGAGAAAAAATTTCTTTGGTATCAAATTGTTTTTAAGACTGATGTAAGGAACCAACTTATTTTAATTTGTCCAGAGCTTCATCCTATCCTGAGTTAAACCCAATAGCTCTCACATCATAAGTATTTTATTTGGAAGAAGTATCTAATCCTATTTTTATTTGCTGAGGTTAACTGTGTAGATTCTAGAATCTGTAAAAGATTCCTAGTACAATTACATATTTTTTTAGATAGAAACTATTACCACTGGACTTTTTTTCTTTTTCTTTTTTTTTTTTAATTATCTCTTTAGACTGAAGAGGTTTTTTAAGCGTAGCAGGAATATGCTACTGACTCTATCTACACATTGCTTAGACATAACTAGACTGCACATTTTAATTCTGATGCAAAACTACCTCAAGAAAAAGAACTTGAGATTTGTTGCTCTTCTATACAGTTAAAGGATTTCACCAGAGCTAATTTTGGGTGGAGATGATGCCTTGAGAGGCTGCCTAGAACAGAGGTTAAAGAGTGTTAAGGAATAAAGGAGGTATTTATTAAAAAGGCCTCCAAAGGACACACCTTGGGCAGTACAAGAGCCCGGCTGAGGCTCCACCCAAGATACACAATGGGTCACACATTTTCACACTTTTATAAGTTTTAGTCCATTTACATATTGGGATTAATTGTCCAATTATAGCTTCAGTTTATGAAGTCCCATCCTCCCAGATTGCTCTCCTCAGTTTGCTGTCCTTTACATGTTTTGGGCTTGAAGCTTCAATGGTGTCCTCAGTTCTTGGGCTGGAAAAGGATTGTTTTGTCTAACTAAACTGTGAGGAGAATTTCCTGAAACTTCATATGGAGTTCAGAGTTATACACTAATGCAGTACAGAACCTCGATAATATGAAAGCTAAAACTTAAGACAACCAAGATACCAAAAAGGTTCCAGTATTTTTTCATGTGAAACACTGACAAGGTGTAGCTCTGGGCTGAAATATGGCAGTCTATGATCAGAATTTTAAAAAGAGAATTACCTGTTTTTCTTTGCTTATTGATAAAAAATTTTGTTTCCACCATCTGATTTTTCAAATGAAATATGGGATGACTAAGTCCAATCTTCATGTTTTGATCTGCCTATAAAATCACTCATATAACTGTGTAGTGAAAATTTTAGTTAAATCCTTATACTGGAGTGTTTATTTGAATCATGAGTGTTAGTTCCTGTAAATCCAGGTGGAGATAAAAAAGGTCCACTGAGTACAAAGGATGGTTCTAAGGCTTTCATTCAAAATAGAGCCAACAGGAGGTTTTTTTTTTACTGTAATTTTTAAACTTTCATGTACAATACAAGCACTAGAAATATGAAAGCTTGTTTGTTCTGCATTCTTCATCTTCTCTCTCATATTACCATGCTATTTTTACAATAGATACTGTAACTATAGCAACATTCTTTAATGGATAAATAGCACATTAGCAACTGGGCTGATATGCTTTTTGCAAAAACAAGCTCAAGTAGAACAATTTGTCAATTTACCTTCCCCTTATATAAATATATATTCATGTGTTATTAGTGGCAGAATTCTGGACTCAAAGTCATTTTATGGCCATAATAAGTACATTTTATTTTTTTCAGGGTTTACAGCCTTATTTCTGTAACATTAATAAAGAGTGCATGCTGTGTCATGGGAGATGAGAAAAAATGCTTTATTTATTGAGTCTTCATTACAGAATGTTTTTGTCCTATATTTTGTCCTATTTGAAAGTCACATTTTTAAAAGCTTAAATAAATATGAACCAGTTTTGCATGCATATTTTTATTAGCTACTTAAATATCACAGATAACAAGTGTTAAAATATTTACTTTCTGCAGATTATGCAAACTAAGTGGCTTGGTTTGTTGCCATTGAAGATAATGGGAGTCTTGCCACAGACACCAGTGGGAACAAGATCTGGCCTTCAGGAATTCAAAAATGTAATCAAAGTAAATACGTGATCTTCTTTTCCAAATAAAACTATGTTTAAGCTGTGGTTGTTTCCATGCTGATAGGAGTCTTCAAAGTAAGTCAAAGCAGCAATTTGTCAAGGGATTGGTGATACTATAATCATTTGGGGTTCAAATATGCAGCAAGTTTTAAATGCTGAATGGATTGAGACTGCAACAGTGAGGGATTTCACTAAACAGGCACAGAAGAGCAGTCTCAGATCAATTTGCTTCAGACTCTGGAAGAAGGAGGAGAATATGATATGAATTTTCAGGTAAGTGTGGTCTGCCATAGTATTATATTACTATTCCCTGGGGAGGCATCCAAGTTGCTAGGGCTTTATTCTTTGTCACATCACCCATACTTAACTTTCTGAAGTTTTCTTACTAGGCAATGCTGCCTCTGGAAGTCAGTGGTATGGTGATAAATAAAATGATGGGTAAGCCCATCCTTAATGTCCTGAGCTGGACAGGAAAATGCATAAGTAGTATTTTCCCAAAAATTTTTAAAATGCATTTTTATTTGCAATTAACTTCATCATCCATGAAAACAGCATGTGAGAAATCTAACACACACTTTGGCATTTTCCAGTGGAGGTATTTCCAGATATTACATGGGAGAACATGCCTGTGGGCTTTTAGCAGTTATAAACATCAAAATCTTTGTTTTCAGTTAAGGAGGTGTGATTTGGTTACAATGGAAACCTCTTTTTAATATATAGTATTCCACAGTTGTCAATGTGTTTATGAGCATCAAGTCTCCCTGAAAGATGAATGAACCTTCCCTGAAAGTTCCCATATTTAATCAGGCTGGCTATGACAAATTGTTTCTCAGATTCTTTTGCAGTCATGTAACGTCATGTCTACATATAATATTTTTGTTTCATACAACATGAGTAAATACAAACTTATTTCTGTAACTTTAGACTGTGCCACAAAATGTCTCAGTAAAAAATGCAGTGCTAACAGATTCTAAGTCATTCCAGGAGAGAAGGAGCAGGGAGTGACTAGGTGAAGAACAGAGGCCAGGCAAGAAGTGAGAAGTGGCATGGAGTTGGGCTGAGTCAGTATATTCCCATAGCAAATTAAAACTGATATTCTCCCTTTTCTTTTAGGGAGGTTCTGAGTCACAAAGAACCTACTCGCCTATTTCATCTATTGTGTATCATATTGCTTGGAGGAGGTTGAAAAGAAAAGAGGAAGACGAGAGGTAATTTGGAAGAGAGGAACCATATCAAAATATTTCCTCCACAAGCTTAACATCTAACCCATTTTTTGTGCTACTCTAATTTTCTTAGTTTCTTACAAGATGTTAAGATAGAAGAAAATGTTCTTGTGCAGAAGTACTTACTGGGAGTAGAGGTGTCAGGAAGTTGGCATGGCAATGCTATAGCTCAAAAAACTCTGTTTAGATGCTGAGGTATCAGTCCATCAGCCTTACACAGGGATGTGGCTTCAAGTACACAGAGTAGATGGGAAGAAGAAGAAAAAACCTGTTCTCTGTGTGTGTATATTCTGAGGGAAAAGTTATAGCCGAAAATTAAAAGGATCATTATTAGTTAGTATATGTGGTATTCATCACTACATGATGAATGCCTGTTATTGACAAGGTATTATTTATTCATTGCCAGTTTAGCTGGTACAGGTAACAGAATGGGCATAATGATTCTCTACTTTCTTGGGAGCTTAGCTCAGTTAGACTTAGTATTACACAATATTCTGATTAAAAAATAGCACTTCATAAAATATGCATGTGTGAAATGAATTAAAAACCAGCTGAGACATGAAAGAACAAAGAGAGAAAATATTAATAAGCATAATTGCTTATCTCTTGCTGGTCAATTTTGAGCCTAGTTTCTCTTTTAATATTTTTACCGATGACTTGAAATTAGACATTAAGTTGCCACCAGTGGGGAAGAAAAAAAAATCAGGTGGAATAATGATTGATTAAATACTCTTTTACAACAGGTAGCAGTTACAGAACAACTGTCATGGTTTAACCCCAGCTGTCAGCCAAGCCCCATGCATCTATTCCCTCCTTCCCTACTCAGTGGGATGGAAGAATCAGAAGGGTAAAAGTGGAGAAAAGTTCATGGGTTGAGATAGACACAGTTAAGTAGGTAAAGCAAAATTCACATACAAAAGCAAAGCAGAACAAGGAATTCTTTCCCCTCTTGACCCATAGGTAGGCAGGTGTTCAGCCATGACCAGAATAAATGGGCTTCATTGTAAGTAATTCAAGTAATGGTGATTTGGCAAGACAAATGCCATTAGTCTGAATGTCTCTCTCTTCCTCCTCCTTCCTCCAGGTTTATATGATGTGGTGTGGGATATCCCTTGGGTCAGTTTGGGTCAGCTGTCCTGGCTGTGTCCTCTCCCAACTCCCTGTGTGCTCCCAGCCCTCTCACTGGTGGTGGAGAGAGAGGCAGGAATGACCTTGACTTTGTGCAAGCCCTGCTCAGTGACAGCTGTTTCCAGCACAGACCCCAACCCTAGTCCTATAATAGCTACTGTGAGGACTTTACTCCAGATAAAACCAGCGCAAGATGGAGACAGTGAGGACTTCAACACCACTCCAAGACCACAGAACAACAGAAGGGCTAAGATCTTCCCCCTTTGTTCTTACAAAGTCAGAAAGAACTCTAGGGAAGTATCTAGTCACTGTTCTGAATCCCAGTTCCAGGAAAGCATCCAGTTATCATTCCCTGTCCCATGGTAGGAAAAAGAATATGTGTAGTTGCAGTGGAGTAATGGAGCTTTTCCTAGGCCCCTGCCCAGCTTCCAGACCTTCCTGGATCTTTTCCATAGAGGTGTTCCTTGAGTAGTCTCTTGCCCAGCCACTATCTTTTCAATAGGCTCTTCCTTCCCAGGTGCACAATCACTCCTTGCTGGATTGTGTGAGTTTCCTGTGGTCCATCCCTCCAGTCAGTAGGTTCCCTTGGATTGACAGTCCTGCCCCTCAGTTTCAGGTGACCTGCAGGCTCAGCAAGGGGACCCTTGGGTACCTCCTTCAGGCCATTCATGATGATGTCAAGCAGCACAGGCCCAAGGATACACCCCTGCAATTCCTGTCTTGTATCTTCCAGGCTGAGCTCGACTCGTTGCTTGTGACCCTCTGAGCCAGGCCTGTCCTTCTGTGGGTGTCCTGGCAGCAGAGCTGTGTCAGTGTTGGCTGACAGGCTGCAGAGGCACCTGCATGAGGGAACATCAGCACACATCCAGGATGGGAGGAGACCCACAGGTCAATGAGCCCGTCAGTTCTGTCAGCTGAGCCATCAGAGCCTGCCCTCCTGCAGCACAGCTCTGTGTTACACTGACCCAGACGTTTGGCTTCCCAGCAGCACTCGGCTGATCTTCCAAAAAGACATTCCACCTTACCTCCCTGCTGAAGGCGATGAAGGTAAGGTATTTACCCCAACCCTCAGCTGGGGTAAATACTGAGATAATCATATCAGTTGGAGCAACTCACTCCACACAGGCCAAAGAGCCCAAATGAAGCAGGAGATGCAATCTGAAACATCATGAAAGGCCAAAATCAGAGAGTTTCCAAGTATCACTTGATATCCAGGGAAGTCAACGGTGTTTTTAGATAGCAACCACAAAAAAGAAAAAGCCTTTATGTGTAAATTTGTACAGAAGCTTCTATAGATGCATATAAATTTGTGTGCATGTATTTATCATATACATTGATTTGTTAGGTTCATTTGGTTTACCAAGCAGCTTGATACTCTTCTTTCTGCAAAGCTTTTATTATGATTGCATATGTAGGGTAATAATGGTTAGTGAGGCTTAAAGATTATAAAAGGTGAAAGATTTTAAAGACTAAGAAACCATCATAATGGTGTTTTAAACTACTGTTATCAGAGGAAATTTAAGCTGATCTCTTTATTTTCATTAACCAAGAGCAAAAATACAATGTTCTATAAAATGTGAAATAAAATAATGAAGAAGAGAACGCAGTTGGGAAATCTGCATGACAGAAAAATCATGAATAGCAGAGTGTGAGAGGGTGGGGAGAAACAGGAAAATTATGATTGCTTTCCAGACTGGTATACCACTAAAATAATACAAATTAGAACTGAGGAACATCTTCTCATGTACATGATTTTTTCATGATGATAAAATTCTCTTTTGCTTGTTGAAAAAATGATGGGCCTTTTCAAGGAACATGATACCTGGGTGGTTACTAGCCATCCCTAGTCCCCTTAAGCATGCAGATATACACCTTAATTATTCCTGCTGGTTTTACTAGCAGTGATGTGCCTAAAACCCCATACATCACCCTGCTATGCTATCCTGAAACATTTGCTTTTATTACTGACATGAGAATATTTACTGGGTTTATTTATCCTGCTCTCATCAGTGCTGTCCTCGTTTATAGGGATTTTTAAATCTGGTGAAATGAATCCTTTAGTTCAAAGACCCACGTGTGCAATGTTAGTCCTCACAAACTGTTTGGAGAACAGTTTAAAAGTCATGAAAAAAGAGAAGGATACTCAGGGACAGTCAGCCAGGGAAAATTGCATACACTGAATTTATTCACACATTAATTTATCAGAATTATGAATATTCTCTAAACAATAACAAAGCTTTAATAATTTTATAAAGCAACTTGGGAAAAAGACTGATTTGCTGATGACATTTTTAATTATTCATTTTGATATCTTGAAATATTGCCTTATGTGATCCTAATATTATTTTTTATTTTCTTCTTTATTTGTATTTTTAGCTCTTGTTTTCTCTCTTTTCTCTCTTCCTCCCTTTCTCCCTCTCTTCCTTCAGGACTGCCAAGAAAAGACCAATATACATCACACTAATTGCCACGAAGGCACTGCAGTTTCCCTGCGTTTGCTGCCCATCCCTGGCATAGCTTGGTGCTCCCAGCAGCCTGGTGCCACATGAATAGCTTGGCCTATGGGGACCTTTCTGTCTGGGACAGTACCATTCTGCCCAGACAGGGAGAGACAAGGCTTTTTTGTTCTTTAGGGAAAAAAAAAGGAAAAAGACAGGCCTTGCTGCAGCCCTTCACTTAGGATTCCTCCTTAGGAATTCTAATTCCAGCTGCACGCTCCAAAGGGGCTCATGACAGCGATTATTCCAGGCATAAATCATCATTCAGTAGCTTTGTGTTCACATACCAGTTCTTCAGGGATTTCTTATTTTTTACTTTCATATTTTGTACTGTACTATTTGCTTGCAAATCATAATCTAACTCAGCAATTGTGAGGACATATCAAAATTAGTAAACACTTTGTTTTAAAATAGTTGCTGATTTGAGAAGTACCTTTGAGATATTATGTGTAGCACAGCTGTCAGTAGTAGCAATTATTTATGTATTGAATGAATGAGTTTGTCTTTTATCTATATGGAAGGGCATTTTACTTACACATGCTTCCATTTCTCCAGGCACATTTCCATCTGCAGTTTTACAGATATATTGTGACCAGTTTCGTGAAAACAAGTTTGTTTCAGAAGAAGTTTTTTCTTAAAAATAATTGTCAAAATGGGTCCCCTAATTTCTGAAAGGCAAAACCCAAAGGTGGCCTAGAACTCATTGTTTTGCTCAATAAGAGGCTATCAGACAGCATGCCCAAAACTCTGAGCTTTCTTGCAGGCCTGGATCCAGATGTCTCAGATCAGAATATTCATAGTTATTATTTCTTTGGCACCTACAATTCCTTTCATCTGGGTAAGATGGACACCATGAGCTTCATCATGCAGAGGTTTTGCTTGAACAGAATGTTAAATCTGCAATTTTTTTGTTACTAAAGACTATTTTCTTGAATTAAAATCTGTCATCTCCATAATTAACATATATATATATATCCTTGATGTACTGCGTGGTCTTTGTTTACCTATAATCCAATATCCATAACACTTAAAATAAAAGCCTGTGCTAAGTACTTCTGCCAACTGCATTTCACAGATTAAAATGCAAAAGGCAGATAATTCTTGTGTTGCTCTTTAATAATATGAAGAATCTCCCTGGACATTGAAGGATTCACTGCTATGCATGTGTATCTATTGCGATAGAAGTAATAGGGGTTTTTTCTCAATACAATGCAAAGTACCACACATCTGATAGAGAAATGTGCCTGATAAACCTAGTTAGCTCACTGAAAAGTAAGAACAACTGCAGGGAGGTAAATATATTTCTCATCCTCACAGGGACAGTATTTTAAATCCTATTAAACTGAGGTAGGCATTGCTAGAGTATTCCCTCCCCTCTTTTCCCAGTTACCCCTGCCCACTTTGGGGTCTGCAGTCTGAGGGGAGGGAGCAGGGGAGCTGTCCCACACACCATGCCCAGTGTCCCTCCTCTGCAGGACTGCACCTAGCTCTGTACTGAAGTGCAGCCCTTTAGTTACAGACACTCTCTGCTTCCCTATTGACTGGACAGGATCTTTTATTAGAGCCAAAACTACACATGCAAGCTGCCAGGCTTCCAAAATATCAGCTCTGTTTACCTGATGGGCCAGCCAAAACCAGAGGTCAGAGAAGGTAAAGTGTATAAAAAACTTGGAGAGTTTTGGCCTTGAATAACACCCCAGAGGTCACAGTGGCAGTCTGTGGCAGGACAAGCATAGGCACATAGATCTCCAGAGTTTGGGGCTCCCTCATTGCTAGGGCATCCTGCTTCCTACAGGGATAGTCAGTTTATTTTACCTGAAGGTCTGATCACTCTTTGCACCAAAGAAATTTGTCTGCAGTGGTAGCTCATTACAGTCTGTGCTTTATTCTCTCCTTCTCACTGCACATGCCATTAAGCCTTTGACTTGTTTTTGCAGCCTGTGTACAGGAAGCAATGAGCCTTGGGAGCCTGACCTGGGGGGAGAGGGCCCATGCCCAAGGAGATCCTCTGGCTGGTCTGAAGTTGCTCACCTGGATTGTGCACTGCATTGCCTATGCATCAGAAGAAAAGTTTCACAGAGCAGAGAAGCCTGCAGTCTAGTTTTATTTCTAGTATAACAATGTGTGTGCAAAAATTAAATATTATTTTATTATTTATTTTATTTTATTTAATATTGTCTGAGAGAAGGCAGCATTGGGAATGCCCCTAAAAATCTGAGTGTCCAGCACCTGACATTTTGTGCTGACAATGCAAGAATTCACTGATTGATAATGTTAGTTTACATGGCTGTTTAATTTTTCATTTTATAGAATATTATGATGACTTTTGCAGATAGTAGCTACCCCGTTGTAGGACACTTATGTCTCCAGGTGCCTGCTACAGTTCCTTGAAGATTCTTAGGAGCTACTGAGTTAACAAGAACTTTCCAGATTCCAAAGTGAGATACTGAATTATAATAATACCTGAGAATTGCAGATATCATTGTTTTAGCTGGTTTTGATATAGAGAAATTCCAGGAAAAAAAACCCACCAAATGTTGGTTGCTCTTCTAACACTTCAATCCATTCCATGTGCTCAGCCTAGATCATTATCTGCAATTCAAAGATGGACATGGGCCCCAGCTTGTGATGCAGCATAGTGGGTGGCTGCTGGCTGGATGCCAGGCACCCACAAAGCTGCTCTCTCAGTCCCCTCTGCAGCTGGACAGGGGAGAGAAAATAAAGGTAAGGGTTCACAAGTTAAGGACCAGGAGAAATCACTTGACAAATACCATCACAGGCTAAACTCCAATTCACCGGCTAGAATTGGAGATATTAACTGAATTTATTCTGACTAAGATCAGAGCAGGATAATGACAAGTAAAATAAAGCCTTCAAAGTCCTTCCCCCCTCCCTTCCTCCCAGCTCTATCTCCTCCCCCAGTGGCACAGGGAGACTGGGAATGGGAGTTATGGTCACTTCATCACCCATGGCTTCTCCCACTGCTCAGGGACAGGAGTCCTTCCCCTGCTCCAGCGTGGGGTCCCTCCCACAGGAGACAGCTCTCCATGAGCTTCTCCAGCCTGAGTCCATTCCACAGGCAACAGTCCTCCCCAAACTGCTGCAGTCACCCTTCCATGGGGTGCAGTCCTTCAAGGAAAGGCTGCTCCAGCAAGGGTTCCTCTCTCCTTGGGCCTCTGATGGGTTCTCTCAGGCATCCACCTGCTCTGCTGTGGGTCTCCTCCATGGCTGCAGGTGGATCTCTGCATCCCCCTGGACCTTCATGGGCTGCAGGCACACCTGCCTCACCATGGTCTCCCCACAAACTGCAGGAGCATCCCTGCTCTAGCTCCTGGGGCACCTCCACCCTCTTCTTCTCCATTGACCTTGGTGTCTGCAGAGTTGCTCTTTTCAGCCCACTTTTCTCTGGCCACAATTACATCTGCGCAATAATAAATTTGTTATTTTCCTTCTTCTTAAATATGTTATTACATACTGTGTATGAGGTGTTACTACCAGCCTTGGCCAGCAGCATGTCTCTCTTTGGTGCTGCCAGGGATTGGCTCTGCTGGACGTGGAAGAAGCTTCTGGCAGCATCTTACAGAAGCCACCCCTATAGCTCCCACCCTGCTACCAAAGCTGGCCATGCAAACTCAGGACACAGTGAGAGTCTTTGGTGGCAAATCCAACCAGGTCTTGAGGCAATGTTCAGGTCATCCCAGCTCAGGAATCTCAGCACTCAATTACCTTTAAGCATGAACCTACTTGGCACATGGGCCAGAAGGAACTTCCTTTTCTAGTATTCCTTCATGCTCCTCCTGCTTCTGGAAGCTGCCATGACTGTTGGCTAATGCAGGTCTCTGGCACTGCATCTAAAAGCATACTGAACTCATATTCATTTTCTAGCCCTGCAGATTATTATCTAGAAGTGTGACATGGTGAATGTCTGATATTTCTGATTTTCTGTTACGCAGAGAGACAAAACATGAGAAAAAAAAAAAAGAAGTGATTGCTGCTGTGCTTGACTGCCTCTCCCACCAGCTACTGGCTCCACCACTGTCATCTGCTACAGACTGCATCACACACTGGTGCCAGCTGTGAGGTGAAGTCTTCACCCAGTCTGTGCCACAGATCTATTAATGACATTCCCAGTAAACAGAGTGGCTCATTTTTTCCATGTCTGCACTCAAAGACAGTGATGCAGTTGCAGAGAGTGAAATTTAGGACAGACAGTTCAGCAGCTCCCCATGGGAAGAGAGTGAAAAAAATAAAGCTTAGAAAAGAAAGCATGTTCATTACTAGATACACAGTGATACCTCAAAAATATAAAGTTGATAGTAGCATTAGAGGGAAAAAAGGGTGCTGTTACCCACCTCTATCCCCCACAACTAGATTTGGAATGATCCTTTCAACCTGAATTTCATGAAGACAGCCAGTGGCAGGATGCTGAACATGATCCCCACAGACACAAATAAAAATGGCTGAAGCAGCTGAGTTAGGAAGAGCTCTTGGCTGATTTGGTGCGACTCACAAAATGGTTGAGGGTACAAAGGAGCTCTGGAAGGCATCTGATAAACTCCCTGCTCAAACAGGGCCCCCTCAAGCCTAGTACCATGTCCAAACAGATTTTTATTATCTCCAAGGGTGGATACTCCACAGCTTCTTTGGACAGCCTGGGTGCTTGGGCATCCTTGCAGTGAAAAAACAGTTTTCTACAGCAGTTGTGCAAGTTCCTGTGTGAACATCATCCACCTGAGTTTTGAAGTACTCTACACACACCATGGTGGTGTATTCACACCACATGTCAGACCCCTATTTCCTATTTCCTTATTTCCTTATTCCATTTCCACAAAAAAACTCAGGCACCTTCACTTAATTTGGAAGCTGCCTACAATGAATTCAACTTTCCTACTTTCCCTTTGTGGCTCTGGCACCAGAAAAACCCCCTCTTCCCTTTCTTTATCCAAAAGGAGGTCTTCCACCAAGCCTGTAAAGCATCTAGTGTTTTTTTTTTGTTTTGGTTTGGTTTTTTTTTTTTTTTTTTGTTTGCTTGTCATTTCCTGCCCTATCCTCTCGCTGCTGGAGAAAACAGCACAAAACTAATTCAAACAAATTCATGTTAAATGGAGATCCCACAGATCTTTGACAGCAATTGAAAGGGAATCACATTCTTTGAGGAAATGTTGTGGATCCTGGTTCCTCCTCTTTTTCTTTTCCTTCTACTGGCACAGAAAAAATGTACAGATTAAGATGATGGTGGCAATAACAATAATAACAAGAATAACCTACCTTTTTATGAAATGAAGAGTATTCTTTTTTTTTGTTTTGTTTTGTTTTGCCAAATTGCTGTCTTTAATCCTTTCTCTGGTCAGGCCTGCTATTTCTTATGCTGTTCACAGTTACAGTAGCATTCTGCTGGAGCAAGTGTAAAGCTGGCTTTCAAAAGAAGACAGAAAGTATGATTAATTTCACAGCCAGCTTTAGGAAGTTTTCTCAGACTGCTAAACCTGAATCAAACTTTTCCAGTGAAAGCTGCTAGAAATTCTAAATAAGGAAAATTCAGCATGTTGCAAAAATTGAATGGTTGTCTTAGCTCTAATAACTGCAAGGTTCTTTCAGAATTGTGAAAATGTATTTTCATATTTGTGAAAATGTCTTTTAAAAGGAAAAATAAATAACTATGATCTAGAAGAAAGATATGAGGTCAAAGCAATTCTGGGTCATCTTTTTTGAAATCAATGTCTAATTTCAATTTTGCTGTAAATGATGAGTTTAAAAAATCAGTTTACAGCATCTGCAAATGGGTATTTTACAAGTCTGTTTGTAAACTAGCCCTGAGCCATGAATTCTCACACAGAGCTGCAGTCCAGAACTGATGATTGTTTTGCATTCAAAAGTCACATCTGCTGGAGCAGAGGTATTCATGCCTATCAGCTCTGCTGTCAGCTACATCACATTGTGATCATGTCTAATGAAAATAACAAAATAGCACAAGAGGTTACCGACTGGTTCTACTGCGTTCTGCAAAGCGTTCTTTGGTGGCCACAGGCCAGCTCCAGTGCAAGGGATGCAGAGATTTCCTCCCTGCACTAATGAGCTCACCTGACCCCTCTGCAGGGCAATTTGGAGACTCTTAAGTGCTGAATTCTGACTACTGTTCGCTGACACTTCCCACTCCATTGGAATCACGTAGTATCACAACAGTGTTTTCTTTCAGCAAATAAAAATGCCTGTTGTATAGCTGCTTCCAGCTGAATTTATCCACTGTCTAAAAATGAATTATGGGAAGGTATTTCAGAGCTCAAGCAGTGTTCCAATCACACACTCTCAAAGGAGAATCCATCTTTTTATTTATTGCTGCAAAATAAACCCCTCAAACTAGACATTTCAACTGCAAGCGTCAAAATACATGCAATAAATAATGGGGAAAAGAGCAAATTGCAACAAAACCCAGAACACCCTTACTGTCTAGTAATTCCATAAAGGTGTTGCTAAACACATTTATTCCTGTAACCTTCTTGCTAGACATTAGAGCCTAATCACTAACAGCTATATTTTTTTTTATTTTTTTATTTTGATAAACACATTACTGAGTTGGTACAATGTGAGAAATTGTCACTCTGGATTTATATTTCAAGATACGGAGAGAACTTTCAAACATCAATTTTTCCTGTGGACAGCAAAAAGTTAAAGCCAAAGAAATCATGGACATGATGGATTGCTTTAAGACCACAACAGTTTTCTCTTTTTGTTAAAAAAAAAGAAATCTCTCTTTTCCCTTACCCCAAAGAAATTTGCATATTAAAAGTCTGCAGAAATTAGGTTTATGTTTGTTCTTTATGGCTATGAGGTGGATGAGAGGGCAGTTATTGTTCAGCATTGACATCAGACTTAAAACTGCAGACTGCAGACCTTACAATAGAATTAGACTTTCGTGTTGCATAATGAGATTCATTATAATTGACATGCATAATTCCAATCATGTTCTGTGTTGATTCAGCCTTTTGTTGTCAAGACAGCCTGTTATTACATACTGAACTAACCTTACTCATATACAATGATTAAAACAAAACGTCTTCAGAGGTTGTTGGTTTGGGGTTTTATTTTTTTAGGTCAATGCAAGGTACCCCTTCCCTCCCCATGCCCACCTCCCCTGCAGCATTTTCTCAGCAAAGCCAGAAAATCCAGTGTCTGGCACAGAACAGTCTTTTCTCAGTGTGAAAAATGATTCTCAAAAGGTGATCCCCTGAGAGTTTGATGAATGTTATCCCCACATTAAAAGAGTAAGGAAAAACACTATAATAAATATATAAATTAATAAAGGAATATATGGGTCTGCAGTATTCCCAGAGTGGAGAAGCATGGCAATTAGTAAAGACTATCAAGGCTTTTAATGTTCATAAAGTGTCAATCAAGGTCACTTAGGGGTACTAATTCACTAAAATAGGCAAAAAACCTTTTCAGCTGCTCTGCTTCTTTTTTTTTCTTTTTCTTCTGAGAAGAAATGAGGAAAAGCTGGCTACACAATAACACAGGGTTTTTGCTACTGATTAATTTGAAACAATATTGGTGGTTTTACATTTGTTTTTCTTTCACAGGTTCTCACCAGTAGAACTGAGAACCCTTCATCCTAGATTTACAAAGGCAACTAGAACAGGCAGGTCTCAGAATGGCCCAAGCTGAGGTTGGAGGGATCTCTGGAGATCACCTTTCTAACCCATTGCTCAAGCAGGGCCACTGAGACCCCATTGCTGAGAACCATGTCCAGATGGCTTTTGGATATTTCCAAGGACAAGGATTACACAACCCCCCTGGGCAACCTGGGTCCGTACTTGGGCATCCTCACAGTGAAAAAGGGTTTCCAAATGTTCAGCAGGAACCTCCTGAGTTTTAGGTGGAGGCCATTGCCTCTAGTCCTGTCTCATATTTCAGTAGCTACCAGGATACTCACAACACACATTTGTAAACCAATGGAAGGAGCATTTTTCTGGCCAAAGACATCTGTGATGGAGACATCAATGTCTGAGTTAGTCAGCACCCTTCACAGCTAATAGAGAAATATAGGTATTTCTAAGGACCCATTAATCTCATTTTTAAAAAGTATATCTAAAATAAGTCAAATTAATCAGGTCTGAAAAGCATCTATTTACTCCATTGACTGTCAGGGTAGTCTAAGCTGACTTCTTATAGGTGAAAACCTCTGTGTCGGGGCACTCTCTTGCTCACTTTCAAGACTAAATGTACACTTACAAGGTCACGGGGACATGTGAGAAACTAAGGCTGTTCAAATATTGCCACAAGGAGCCTAATTTTTCCTACTATTTGGCAGGACACAGAAATTAGATGTTCCCTCATTGGTCCCATTTCCCACATATGCAGACTGCTCTGGTCACAGCAGAACACACACCTTGGAACAACAGTCTGTCCCAAGGCATAAATGTCCCCATAATTGTCACTGTGCCTGTCACTGAGGAGACACTAATGAAGGGAAATCAGGCTGGAAGCAGAAGGTCATATGCCAGTACTTGCTTTCCCCACAAAACAGTTGAAATAATTTCCTTTCACTTGGCAACAATTGAAAATTAGCTTGAAGGGAAATGCCAGTGTCACACAAAGTTCAATCAACAGCTCTGGCAACTCTGGAGAGACACACCAGAGAGATTTCAACGAGGTCCATATTGACTGCTCCTACGGAATTAAAATGCAGCTGCCAGTAAGGCAGTCTGTTTGATTGCCAATTAAGCAAATTAATCACCCACTACTTCCCTTTGCACTGGGTATTCTATCAAGAAATAGCACCCACATCTGAAGGAAAGGCTGTGAGGATGCAGATCAGGAGTAGGGCTTTCAGCTCAGAACCAAGGTGAGAAACAGGCCTGGAGAGGAGCAGAAGGTTAAAGCCAAGGCAGGCAGGAGGGGGCTGGAGGCAAGTCTTCATAAACCTCTAGCAAAAGGCACAGGATTGTACTTGCTAGTGGGCATTTCAATTTTATGGAGACAAACGGCACTCTGCACAGCCCTGGAGCTGCACAAGTTCCTGCTCAACAGCTGCTAAAAGAGCAACCCCATAGCTGTTTGTAAAGCTTGGGGGCCTTACTTTGAAGGGCAAATTTAAATGGAAAGTCCCAGCCCAGAAGAATGTCATTGTCCATCACATGTTGATTGTTCTGACTGAATAATCTGAATGTGCACTTCAGCCAGTGAGTCTGGGGGGAAATTAAAGACTGAGGCTCAAATAAACTAATCATGAAGACAGGGTGATGGTCAAGACTATAGTGAAATATTTCTTCATCCTAGCTAACCACCAACTTACTCTTTGACTTTTTATTTTACTCCTGTTTTTTAAAAAAGCAGTCACTCTCGGGGCATGCTGTGGCTTTCTGCAGTGGCTTTGCTCTGGCTTCAGAATCTCACCTTTCATGAGAAAATCTGCTTGATGAGCTTTGGGATTGGCAAGGCCCAACACCCTCTGCACGGGATCCTCACTTTTGATTAAAACTTTTATTGGCACTTTCTTCAGAGCTGGGACATTTATAACTCTTCTTCCAGTTATGGATTTCAAAGTTCATGAAATGACATTGCAGCTTTCCTTTGGTCAAGAAGCCAAATGAAATGGAACAGAATCAGCAGACTGGATTTATAGGACTTACATTCTTCTAGAGCAGTAGTGAGTAGACAGTGTTTGGAATGTCATTGACAGTAGACAATGGTATCCCCCATTTGGACTGAGATTTAGTACAAATTCAGGCAGACTTAGCACTGAAGAGCCCACTGTAGGCAGTGAAGATCCAGAGCTTGATTTAGTTGCCCTTTGTAATCCATAAAGTATTTGAGCCATCCTCATGGTAAGATAAGGGCTCAGTGGTCTTCTGAAGTGGCAGCTGAAGGCGAGGAGAAATGCAGGAGGGCATCTCATGTAGCACAGGATGTCTATATTTAGGCAGGTGACTACCACTCCAGATTGTCATTGACTGTGGTCTGAGACAGTGACTGGTGGAAAAACACAACATGTATTGCAAGATCCTAAAGGAAAGTATATACTAATAAGTTAAAGTCACATTTAGGTCATCTATCTTCAAACTGTTTTTTTTGTTTTGTTTTGTTTTGTTTTGTTTTTTGTTTTGTTTTGTTTTTAATGAAATTTGTACAAAAACATTTATCTTTGAGATATTAAATCTCTGTGCCAAACCTGATAAAATCAGCCAGTGGATACTAAAGTTAACACAGTGTGAAGAGGGTAAATACCACTAAATACTCAGTACTGCAGTGACTCCTAACAGAGAACACATGAATTTTTATCACCTGGTTTCCAATTAATTCCCCAAAATCCAAGATATCCTCCCCATTTCTGGCTCTATAAGACTGTTCAAAAAGTCAGGAAACCTGTGTGGCCACCTCAATCTGAAAAATGCCACAGATATAAATTACTTTCTCAAAAGCACAGGTACTGCTGTCACAAAGATGTTTGGAAGCCTGGAAGAAAACAAATAGCTGGACAAAAAATAAAAATAAAAATAAAAATAACTGCAAAGTTATGGTCAGCACCAAAAAAAGAAAAGAAAAAAAACCCCACTTTCATGAGGTTGACAATACATTGTCAATAAAACTGTGCCAACAAATGACTCTGTACCACAGAAAACCCAGGAATTCGTGGACACCTAGGACTGCTGAAGGTATGTTTGCAACTAGCAAACAAGGTGCTCCTCTTCTAGTTTTGTTTGTGTAGCAGAGAAGGTAGTTCAGGTAGGCACTTTGCTTTCCAAAGCAATGCCACACACTTCTGAATCAGACTATATAGAACTTAATGGCTGTTATTTAAGATATGTAAAATTTTTTCCCCGAGTTTTTTTGTACATGTGTGTGTGAAATGGGGCACAAACTGCAACTTTTTATTGTCACTTGCTTTAAAGAAATTGAAAATTATTTTTCCTCCAAAAATACAAATCAATCAGAGAATGGCTTGTGTAAGAGACATTAAAGAGGTTAAATTGCTGAGATAAGTTGATTTTCAGTAAACTAGCCATACCTCAGGGACATTCAGATTTATATCCTGAAATGCCACATATGGAAAATTCAAACACCTCTGAAGGTTTATAGAACAAGAAATCAGTAAAAACAGTTAAGAACAAAACCATCATAAAATTCATTATCAATACTTAAGACTGAATAAGACTAGAGAAATTCTTGGGGGAAGAAAAGTGGACAACAGGAGGGAAAAAAGAAGAAATTAGGCACATGTTTTGTTATAACTAGCTGAGGTACTCTGACACCCCAAGGTGGATGTTACATCATACCTATTTATAAAACTATTATGCTTGCCAACTAATATTATCTAGGGTCTGTATTAGCAAACAGCTGCAAGTAATAACACCTAAATTTTTATTTGATTAACAAATCAAGATTTTAGACACTTTTGTTCATCCATTATTTCTCAGCTTCAGCTCTGAGTAAAACAATTTTAAACCTCCATGTTCAACTTGTCATCTCAAATCCATTCCTGTGTTTATATTTTTCTGCTCTAATACAGATCTTGAAATTCAGTTTGCTTCCTTATTGTAATTAAATCTTCTCAAATGTTAGATTTTCAGCTAATGTGAGAACCTGGTGGCAGATTAATAATAGGAAAGTGTAAACAAATGCCTTCACTGATGGAAGTTATCTTCTGCTGACTATGATACATATCTGCATGCATACATGTTCTCTGCTGACAACATTTTCTCCTTTACTTCCAGTGCTATCCTATAAATCAATGGCATTTTTTTAGCAACATTTTAAGTTAGGCTCATTAGCTGAATTATACATATAATCATGCATATACAATAAATCTTTTAAAACCATTCTCATTTCTACTATACTAGTGAAATCTTATACTGTGGACTCCCCTGTTCTGGCAGTATAAATGCTGTAGGACCTAGTGAAACAGGAAAAAGCCCTCACACAGACAACTATTGAAAAAAATATTGTGGGTTTGTGTATTGTTTTTCTGTTTGGTTTTTACTAAATATCAGACCTTTCCACAGGAACAACTTACATCAATGAATGAATCCTGCACCAAACATTTGTTTGAGTAGTCCTTTACACCAGCTTTGCAGTGCAGTGACATCTTCTAGTGGAAGTACATCTACATTTACCTTGAGAACTCTGTATTATTGGAGCAGACAATTCGGAATCTTGCTTTCAGTAAACCTCAGTTCTGTGAGGTTCTGCATACCCTTAAAAGGTGCTAATGGAAACTGAGGCTGCATAGAACCTTACAGGTTTTGCCTTCATTTAAAAATATGCTATTTATGAAGATGCAGTGTAGGAACCCAGCAAAGTTTCTCTATAAGAGGTAGTATGCATGACTTAGAATCTTCAAACCAAAAATGTCTTTCTATGAACACATGAAACCATATATACACAAAAAGGTACTATACATCCCTCCCCTGTGGAAAAAACAAATGGACTTTAAGGCCTTAGGATTGTCCTTTCCCTAATGGCTCTCTAAAATATGAACAGCATTCATTGCTGCTTGATGATAGTAATGACCTTATAATAGTTTCCATGGAAAGAATTCTGAGACCATAAACAGTGACAAAGTGAGTTTGCTAGTTACCAAACATACACGTTCCAAAGGTACATGACATTTAATTCTAATCTATTTTTAGAAATCTTAGGAAAATTAAGACAAATTAACTTTTTCCAGCAGAAGTGCTTATATTGTATTTCCAAATACAATTACATAGAACTTCTAATTGACTATAATTAGAAATCAAGTCATTTCTATTACACCCTCAAAGCTCTTCTCCAAAACAGAGTATTTAAAAGGCAGCATTTATGACAGACTCAGTGAACCAAGTCTCTGAGTCAGATGACCTAAATTCCTTCAGGCCCCTGTGCCTCCTAATATTTTGTGTTAAATGACACTAGGCTGATACTATTCAGCACCTTACTCGGGCTTTCTGATTCCACTTCATATTATGGTGCAATGTCTTCACATACAGAGGCTGGAAAGTATAGGATTGGTTCTGGGACTATCGTATTTCATGTAAAGAGGTATTTACCATTTACCATTTATTGCAGGGTCTCTGATCCCTATATTGTGACTTTGTAGAGCAGACTGCTCCCAGAGAGCACCTGGAGGGAAAGAACTGCTTCTGTTTTAGACAAAACTTTGGCACAAGCAAGAACATTTTTTTTTCACACACCTGTCCTTATAGGTGGTGGGAATATATTGAATTCTAGTGTAACTCTCCCCTTTCCTATCACTGTGGAGTTCTCCAGCTATTTCTCAAAAAATTATCACGTCTCCCAAGCTCCTGTCAGTAGCATCTGATAAAGGCTGACAGCAACAACTCAGCTGATCCAGTGCTTGTTTTAGAACAAGCAAATATCATTTGTACCCAAAGAAACAGCCCTCTGGTTTTTCATGCCCTTTCTTTACCTCCACAGACAAGTCTCCCTGAATGCTGGTTGTACACTTATAAGTTTTGCCAGTTTAACTTCACTGGGTTGAAACACAGAGTGATAAAGCTGTGCTTCACTGGCATGGCTATTTAGCAAAATACTCTTATAGAAAAGCAATTACACCAGGGAAACTTCCTTTAGCAAAGATAGAGTGCCCACCATTTGGAGGGGGCTGCTAAACCTACCCCTGCAGAAGAATCCTCTCACCTCTGTGAAGGACTTCCTCTGGGAGTGGCAGAGGAAGGTAATGCTTAGGGGAGTTATGCCATGCAGACCTTCAGAAATAGAGACAAGCCTGCTGGGGCATCCCTTCTGTATTGGAGGCAATAATTTTCACCCTGACAGGCTATTGTACGGTGAAATAAAGATAAGGAAAGGTGTCAGATAATGACCCATTCATAAACCATGCAAAAAAGGTCATATAAGTATCAAGAGAACAGGAACTATCATGTTTATTTGGTAAAAGCTGAAAATAACTTTTATAGAGAAAAATCTGCATTGGTTATGCATCTATTTTAGTAACTGCATATAACCTGCAGCCTCTATACAACATGCAAAGTCTCTGAAAATCCAGTAAAAACAAGTTCTGAGCCACAAAGAATAAGTTTAAGAGGGAGGGCACATTCTCCATGAATTCTAGAACTGGGCACAGTGGGGAAAACTAGCCAATTTTACATTAGGATATAGTGGTAGAGAACCAAGACCCACTAAGTAGGGTCAGAACAGTTGGAGACCTCTGCCATATTTTCATTGTACCACCTATATGTGACATACGTAAACATATCACATATCCTCCCCCTGGTGCCCAGGAATACCATATATGTTTCTCCCTACACACTGAGAAAATCCCACCTGTGCAGCTGAATCCAAGCACTGCTTCAGACTCATGTCCTGTTTCAAACAATATTTAGTGGTAGCAACTTCAAATCAAAGTGGTAGCACTCCATTAATGAAGAGATGGGGACCCCTTCATTCCAAGAGATGATTCCTCCTAGTTTTTGCCAGATAGAGTCTGGTTTCTGCAGATTAATGTTTTGGTGTAGTCATGTTTGTATAAGAGACAATGAAGACATTTCATTGAATTTCAGAGGGTATTCAGCTCACACAATGATAGCTGTTGTGGTGCATCCTAAAATGCTTTACAGTAGGATGACATGCTAGGATTGCAGAATGCTTTATTGTCAGCATTAATAAACACATTGTGTTGAATTTAATAAACACGCATTTCATTTCCAAAACAGAAATTGTAAACCAGCTGTTTGAATGGACTGCTGGATTTTTCCAAGAGTGGGATTATTTCTCATCTGTAGATGCCACTTTTGCTACAATGAAATTCTTGATACATTCAAATGAGCTTTAAGCTCAGTGGAGGAGCTCCTAAAGGGAAAGAATGTTGGGGTTTTAAAGCTGTAGAAGTCCTACAATATTTGGCTGCTAGCTTGTTTTATAAATAGTGCAGTAAACCCTGATGCTCACTCTTCTCTGAAACATCTATAATTAAAGGGTAATGGGCCAGATCGTGAATGCTTTATTCAAAGTAAGACTGCTCATGGTACAAAGTACTCTCCAGGGTGAGTAAGTGCATCATAATTTGGGCTGCTGTTGTCAGAGTTTAGTAATAGACTGCTACATAAATAGGTCCTTGGAAAGTACCAAAGTGTTCAAGCCATTGTAATTGCATTAATACAGCAGACAATAATCAGTGGGGAATATTCCGGCATCTTCTGGTAAATTCTCATTTTATCTACACAAAGGTAACCCTTGTGAGTCTGTATTCCACTGAGAAATGTGCATGGCTTGAATTAATGTTTCAACTCAGGGGTAGCTCTGCAGAAACACTAAAACCACTTATATTACTAAGACGCCTGAGATTCCCAAGTCTTAATTTATTGACATCCTTCTGATGAAGATGGGAGATAGTGACTTTTACAGCTCTTGTTATTGTCAGACTTCATTGCAAGTATGTTTACTAGGCATGATATTCTCAATGAAGTAGAGAGCTGCCTTACAAGATTTTATTTATTTCTATTAAATCTGTGAGATTTGGTCTGCACAGAACCTTAAATTTATCTCCATGCAATCTTGTGAATTTGACATTACAAAGCTCTTTATGTCAAATTGTTTTATCTCTTCTATCTTCATTTCCTCATTAAGCAAAAAAAAGAATGTTGATACCGTCTTTGCACTATGCAAATAATTTCAGTATTTCAAGTATATTGCAATAAATAGTAGAACTTGAACTTCATAATAAACACTTAGCTTTCAAAGGCTAATGATACTTAATCTTTTTTTAAATCCTAATAAAATTATGATCAATGTTTGATATATTCATGCTATTTCTCAGGCCTCTTCTGGCTTTGAATTATATGCTCTGAAGCCTCATTTGGTTGCACGCCCCTCAGATCCATTGGTCTCACTGGCACATATTGTGGTACTCTTTTTTTTTTAGCCTTTCACGTAAATGGGATGCCTCAGCACAGTTGCCCTAGATCATGGCAGTAGTTTTGATTGGATGATTTACAAGTAGCTTAAGCCCATCTGCTTCCATACCTGTAAGATCATGGATCATGTGGCAGCAGATGCAAATAGTCACTAAGAATGCAAAGATCCCCCAAATCTACCTTTAACAAAGTCTTTACTTAAGCTAGTACAAGAATTATCTACATATTGCAGTAAAATAACTGTATTTGCTTATCCCAGTTTCATCAGTATTCTTAAAAATAATTTACACAAATTCTCTGCTCAGTCAGGAGTTTATAATCCCTCTACCCTTCTGTGACTCCTTTCCCTAATTACGTTGTGCATCTGCCTCCACATTGCAATCTGTTTCCTTCTTCCTTGGCTAATGTGAGAAGTTTCCCTCTGTTATAAACATATCCCTTCCATCTTTATGAATCTTTTCTTCACTTCTCTGCTCCTGATTTCTCTTTCTCTCAGCCTGTCAGGTGCTATGTTTTGTGTTTCCCAGTGCTAGTATCTGGAAAGTTTGTTCTTTTGGCTCAACTGTCCATGTCACCAAGTCACAGAGCTCCAGTCCCCAGACCCAGGCTAACTGAAATGAACAGGCTCAGTTATCTTACCCAGAGAGAGCAGCCATACCTACTCTGTATGGCTCATCCTTCCACTCTCCTCTGCCCCTCTGGCCTGTGATACAAGAGAGCAGCCATACCTACTCTGTATGGCTCATCCTTCCACTCTCCTCTGCCCCTCTGGCCTGTTATCTTTTGCTGTTAAGAGATAGGAGGTTCTTTTCCAACTCACTGAATTACTGCAAGGATTATGTTGTAGACCATAGGAACAGTGTTTATATAATGAAAAAGATGAGAGTACATGTTCTGTCTTTGGGACACGTGAGAGCACATGAGAAAACACAAAGCCTGGTGGTGTCAAAAGATGATGTAAAGCCAGGAAGACAAGCCTGTGGCAGTTTTGTCCACATTCATTTCCAGGAGCTGTCTTGGACACCAGTGAAGCTGAAGACCATGTCCAGGTATTGTTGTGTGCTGCTTGCTGGAGGCATTGGAAGCAAAATACAGGGACAAAAACACAACAAATCTTCTTTGTGGAAGATCAGTGGTCCAATACTTGTATTCATTTCCATATATTTTTTAGCAACATAAATGTACCCGAACGACATAAATCCTCATATCCTGCTTTGACAGTTGTGTAACTTCATTAGCTTCAAATGAGGTGCTCTTCATTTAAAATCACAGAAATCACATGAGATTAAGACATTAGAGGTTTCAGTCATCCGAATTACTTTAATATTTACATTTTATTTTAGCAACAATAATTGTCAAATTGTCACTCACCCCATAGCCAGATTTGGAGGAAAAAAATCAACAAACCATCACATTCCTTGTGTGTACTGTATTAGATGGAAGACATGCTTGTTCTTAATGAAATTTTGGATGGTTAAGTGTGACCAAAATCTGAATTTTGCTTCTGTCAGTAGCAGTGACTACTTTTTTTTTATTTTAAGAATTTTTTTCTGATATCTCACCTCTGAGTTTTTAATACTATACAGCAGAGAACACCCATGACTCACATGTCAACAAAGTATCTTTAGCACACCTAAAAATTACCAAACTACCTCCTAATAATAGTACTAGGTGGTTTGTGAAATGAAATATACCTAAGCTTGCCTCCTTCCTTCCTTCCTTCCTTCCTTCCTTCCTTCCGCCACTTCCGCCACTTCCGCCACTTCCGCCACTTCCGCCACTTCCGCCACTTCCGCCACTTCCTTCCGCCACTTCCTTCCGCCACTTCCTTCCGCCACTTCCTTCCGCCACTTCCTTCCTTCCTTCCGCCACTTCCTTCCTTCCGCCACTTCCTTCATTCCGCCACTTCCTTCCTTCCGCCACTTCCTTCCTTCCTTCCTTCCTTCCTTCCTTCCTTCCTTCCTTCCTTCCTTCCTTCCGCCACTTCCTTCCTTCCGCCACTTCCGCCACTTCCGCCACTTCCGCCACTTCCGCCACTTCCGCCACTTCCGCCACTTCCTTCCGCCACTTCCTTCCGCCACTTCCTTCCGCCACTTCCTTCCTTCCTTCCGCCACTTCCTTCCTTCCGCCACTTCCTTCATTCCGCCACTTCCTTCCTTCCGCCACTTCCTTCCTTCCTTCCTTCCTTCCTTCCTTCCTTCCTTCCTTCCTTCCTTCCTTCCTTCCTTCCTTCCTTCCTTCCTTCCTTCCTTCCTTCCTTCCTTCCTTCCTTCCTTCCGCCACTTCCTTCCTTCCTTCCGCCACTTCCTTCCGCCACTTCCTTCCGCCACTTCCTTCCTTCCTTCCTTCCTTCCTTCCTTCCGCCACTTCCTTCCGCCACTTCCTTCCGCCACTTCCTTCCGCCACTTCCTTCCACCACTTCCTTCCTTCCGCCACTTCCGCCACTTCCGCCACTTCCTTCCGCCACTTCCTTCCGCCACTTCCTTCCTTCCTTCCTTCCTTCCTTCCTTCCTTCCTTCCTTCCTTCCTTCCTTCCTTCCTTCCTTCCTTCCGCCACTTCCTTCCTTCCTTCCGCCACTTCCTTCCTTCCTTCCGCCACTTCCTTCCTTCCGCCACTTCCTTCCTTCCTTCCGCCACTTCCTTCCGCCACTTCCTTCCTTCCGCCACTTCCTTCCTTCCGCCACTTCCTTCCTTCCGCCACTTCCTTCCGCCACTTCCTTCCGCCACTTCCTTCCGCCACTTCCTTCCGCCACTTCCTTCCTTCCGCCACTTCCTTCCTTCCTTCCTTCCTTCCTTCCTTCCTTCCTTCCTTCCTTCCTTCCTTCCTTCCTTCCTTCCTTCCTTCCTTCCGCCACTTCCTTCCGCCACTTCCTTCCGCCACTTCCTTCCTTCCTTCCTTCCTTCCTTCCTTCCTTCCTTCCTTCCTTCCTTCCTTCCTTCCTTCCTTCCTTCCTTCCTTCCTTCCTTCCTTCCTTCCTTCCTTCCTTCCTTCCTTCCTTCCTTCCTTCCGCCACTTCCTTCCGCCACTTCCTTCCGCCACTTCCTTCCGCCACTTCCTTCCGCCACTTCCTTCCGCCACTTCCTTCCGCCACTTCCTTCCTTCCTTCCGCCACTTCCTTCCTTCCGCCACTTCCTTCATTCCGCCACTTCCTTCCTTCCGCCACTTCCTTCCTTCCTTCCTTCCTTCCTTCCTTCCTTCCTTCCTTCCTTCCTTCCTTCCTTCCTTCCTTCCTTCCTTCCTTCCTTCCTTCCTTCCTTCCTTCCTTCCTTCCTTCCGCCACTTCCTTCCTTCCTTCCTTCCTTCCTTCCTTCCTTCCTTCCTTCCTTCCTTCCTTCCTTCCTTCCTTCCTTCCTTCCTTCCTTCCGCCACTTCCTTCCGCCACTTCCTTCCTTCCTTCCGCCACTTCCTTCCTTCCTTCCTTCCTTCCGCCACTTCCTTCCGCCACTTCCTTCCGCCACTTCCTTCCGCCACTTCCTTCCGCCACTTCCTTCCTTCCGCCACTTCCTTCCTTCCGCCACTTCCTTCCGCCACTTCCTTCCGCCACTTCCTTCCGCCACTTCCTTCCGCCACTTCCTTCCGCCACTTCCTTCCGCCACTTCCTTCCTTCCGCCACTTCCTTCCTTCCGCCACTTCCTTCCGCCACTTCCGCCACTTCCTTCCACCACTTCCGCCACTTCCTTCCGCCACTTCTTTCCGCCACTTCCTTCCGCCACTTCCTTCCACCACTTCCTTCCTTCCTTCCTTCCTTCCTTCCTTCCTTCCTTCCTTCCTTCCTTCCGCCACTTCCGCCACTTCCGCCACTTCCGCCACTTCCTTCCGCCATGTCCTTCCTTCCTTCCTTCCGCCACTTCCTTCCTTCCTTCCTTCCTTCCGCCACTTCCTTCCTTCCTTCCTTCCTTCCTTCCTTCCTTCCTTCCTTCCTTCCTTCCTTCCTTCCTTCCTTCCTTCCTTCCTTCCTTCCGCCACTTCCTTCCTTCCTTCCTTCCTTCCTTCCTTCCTTCCTTCCTTCCTTCCTTCCTTCCTTCCTTCCTTCCTTCCTTCCTTCCTTCCTTCCTTCCTTCCTTCCTTCCTTCCGCCACTTCCTTCCTTCCGCCACTTCCTTCCGCCACTTCCTTCCGCCACTTCCTTCCTTCCGCCACTTCCTTCCTTCCGCCACTTCCTTCCTTCCTTCCGCCACTTCCGCCACTTCCGCCACTTCCGCCACTTCCTTCCACCACTTCCGCCACTTCCTTCCTTCCTTCCTTCCTTCCTTCCTTCCTTCCTTCCTTCCTTCCTTCCTTCCTTCCTTCCGCCACTTCCTTCCTTCCTTCCGCCACTTCCTTCCTTCCTTCCGCCACTTCCTTCCGCCACTTCCTTCCGCCACTTCCTTCCTTCCGCCACTTCCTTCCGCCACTTCCGCCACTTCCTTCCTTCTGCCACTTCCTTCCGCCACTTCCGCCACTTCCTTCCACCACTTCCGCCACTTCCTTCCGCCACTTCCTTCCGCCACTTCCTTCCGCCACTTCCTTCCTTCCGCCACTTCCGCCACTTCCGCCACTTCTGCCACTTCCTTCCGCCATGTCCTTCCTTCCTTCCTTCCTTCCTTCCTTCCTTCCTTCCTTCCTTCCTTCCGCCACTTCCTTCCGCCACTTCCTTCCGCCACTTCCTTCCTTCCTTCCGCCACTTCCTTCCGCCACTTCCTTCCGCCACTTCCTTCCTTCCGCCACTTCCTTCCTTCCTTCCTTCCTTCCTTCCTTCCTTCCTTCCGCCACTTCCTTCCGCCACTTCCTTCCGCCACTTCCTTCCGCCACTTCCTTCCTTCCGCCACTTCCTTCCTTCCGCCACTTCCTTCCGCCACTTCCTTCCGCCACTTCCTTCCGCCACTTCCTTCCTCTCTAAAGATGACATTTACAGTCATAGAATCCTGCAATGGTTTGTGTTGGAAGGGACCCCTGCCATGGATGGGAACACCTGTCACCCAATCTGGTTGCTCAGATCTCCCTCCAACCTGACCTTGAACACTTCCAGGGATGGGACATGCACAACTTCCTGGGGCAGCCTGTTCCAGTGCCTCACCATTCTCACAGTCAAGAATTTTTTTCTAATATCTAATCTAAACCTACTCTCAGTTTGAAGCCATTCCCCCTTGTCCTGACACCACACGCTCTTGGAAAAAGTCTCTCTCCTCCTTTCTTGTAGGCTTCTTTCTGCTATAACCAATAGGAGACGGTGGATGAATCATCAGTGTAGAAAGTCCTGTGTTTGATTTTCTTCCAGGCAGCGCTTCTAAGCTAGCCACGTAAGCCTGTGCAAACACAAAGTAAATTTGGAAAATTTTTATGTGGATTACATGTTAATTACCATTTCCACTAACAAAAGCTCTTTTTTTGTCTGTTTTGAAAGATGAGTTGATATTGGATTACTTAAAACATCCTACATCCAGTGAAGCAAATCTATTCCAAAAATAAAAATAGCTTGGAGAAAATCTTGCCCAATTTTCAGGCTTGCTAAAATTGCTTGGTTCATGCTTTGACTAGCTGGCAAACATAGGTTATGAATTAGTAGGAGGACATGTGTATGCACTTTCAATGATAATGAGAACAGCTGAGAAACTATTTCATTGTGAATCTGTGAATGAATGAATGAATGTAGAAATTCAAAGCCTGAGGAGCAGCTATCTCAGTTATTCTGGTCATTAAGGTATTAAAAATTTAATCAAGCCAGATTCTGCTCTTATTATATCACTTTTATTCTATTACCTTGTTGCATTGTTTGAAACTAGTCAGAGATGCAGAAAATACAAAGAGTTTACTGGAGAAAATGAAAAAAATTTATAGAAAAATTCTATTTTCTTACAGTTGGGTTGAGATGAAGACTGAATTTGCAAAAAAAATTTAATTCCTCTTATAAGTGGCAAATATTTCCCTTTTGTCTGCAGATCAAAACCAAACTGGAACAGAGAGGAAGTCAGAACTGTTGCTACAAAGAAGAGCTTTCTAATCAGGGTTTTTCTGTGGGTTTGGCAATTTTCTGTTTGGTTTTGGGTTTGGGGATTTTTGGTGTTTTGGGGTTTTTTTGTTTGTTTGTTTTTGTGGTTGTTTTGTTGTGAGTTTTTCTGTTTGTTTGTTTGGGTTTTTTGTTTGGTTTTTTTTTGTTTTTTGGTTTATTGCTTTTTTGTTTGTCTGTTTTTTGGGGGGGTTTCTTCATGGCTTTTTGTGGGTTTTTGCTTGGTTGCTTTTTTGTTTTGCTTTTTGGTGGGGTTTGGTTTTGGGTTTTTTAATATATTTTTATTTGTCATATTTTGGAGTTTTGTCAGGAGGGAGTGATAAATTTGTAAGTCTGTTCATTATGCTGCAGTACTTAAAAACAAAATGCAAAAAATGTGAAGAAAACCTTTAAACTAAACAGATTTTTTTTTTTTTCCTTCAAGATAGGACACAGTCCTTTCTCCTTTTTATTTTTTTTCCAGGACCTAATTTCATGGGCCACTTTTATATCTCAGTGTGATTATACATGAATGAAGTCTCTGTCACATTAAAAGGACAAGGTCAATACAGATGAAAAATAGACACAACAATAATCTTTTTAGAAAGGAATAATGGCATTTATATTCATAATGGTAAATTTTAATCAAATAGCATAAAAAGACCCAGGAACACAAAGGCTGGATAGCTACTGGAAAGCTCCTTACTCAGTTATTCTTGGTAATAATAATGACAGTATTCATCATGTGTTTTTAAATGTCAGAATTAAACAAGTTCACACAGCCATCTTCAGAGGGAAAAAATAATTGACTGAGGCCCCTAAATACTGAGGGTTAGGGAGGCAGTGCAGGGGAAAAGGAAAGGTACAAAGGCCTTTGGAAAGAGATAAGCCAGAGAATAGGAATTCATTGTCATTAAAAGTGTTCTTAATGGCACTTGGAAAGTCTGACATCCTCTAAAATGTATTTCATATTTTGCAGTGGTGAAATCCTGTTACATGTGTGTGGTGTAACTGGGTTTTCAGGTGGCTGAATGGTGAAAATTGAAAGCAGATCTTAACTGTTCTGTGGCAGACTGCAGTTTTTAACATTTGCTTTCACTGGGACTAGTGTTCTTTCCCACAGTAATTATAGTGACCAGAAGAGGGTTTCAGTAAGAGCTGAGCTTTTACTATTGTTTTGGTTTTAGCTGCCAGGAAAAAAGTGACCTCTTAAAGTCTTCAGCAAGTCTGGCTTGTGTTTAGATGGGTGATCAGCTGCATTTCAATTTAAGTGAAAATAACTTTATACAGAAATAGGTTGGAGGCAGCATACTGAACATGCAGGGAAGGAAGGACTAAATAGTTCCTTCTTCCTCCTATTACATGTCAGCATAAAAAGGGGTATCAAAAGCAGTACTTGCCTTCAAGAGAGGAAAGATTGTTTCCCCTGTGAGTGCCTCATGAGAAAAATGGTCTGGGGAGGGAGTGCAGTAGAAAAATCAGTTGCACTTCTGCTTCTGCTCTTTTGCTTCTGTGCTTGGTTTACTGAGGAGGAGAGAGCATGCCACATTCATTAGGAGGTTCTAGAAAAGAAATGCCCAGCAATTAGGGGAAATCTGAATTGGTACTCTTCTTCCCTCATTAAGATCTCCTGATGATCCCTCAAGGACAGCGTCCATTCTGCACCTTCTAACCAAGTGGCATCTTCCTGAAAGGCAGGTCAGTTTGTTGGGAAGTGCTAAATGCATTAAACAGTACCTAAAACAAGGCATACACACCCAAGGCAATTTTATATAAGCCTGGATATAAGCCTG
Organism: Ammospiza nelsoni; assembly: GCF_027579445.1. NCBI lineage: Eukaryota > Metazoa > Chordata > Aves > Passeriformes > Passerellidae > Ammospiza > Ammospiza nelsoni. Next base: position 95,716,061 of record NC_080634.1, on the reverse strand, counting down.
GGCAAAAGACTTAATTTGCCTTTCTTTATGAGTGCTGTCTAGTAATTTACTGTGAGAGACACAAGTCTCTGTGCAAGAAACAAAGCAAAACTGGAAAAGCTTTCAGAGGACCTCCAGAAGAAAAAAAAATATAACCTATCAATATGTTTTCTAAGACTGATATATAAGCAAATATTAGGAGAAAAGAAGAGTATTCTCTTCAGAAATGAATGGGAATATTAAGCCAATACACTTGCAGAATACTATTAGTGCTTTGGAGTGTCTACTCAGTGCTCAACTGTACAGTCCCAGCCACAGCTGAAACATCTTTGACATACTGTGGTAGCTCATTATCACATTTTTGTGGGCAACAAGGTAAACTTGAATGTAAGACAGTGCAGTAAATATATTCATGCACACAAATGTGCAGTGTTGAGAACACAGGAAAACTATTTTTACAACATCATTTCAACTAGTTTCACAAACTGTTTCATGAGGAATTAAAACAGATTCTTCATGCAGGAAAATGTTCTTGCAAGCAATCCTCTCAATTCTATTAAGACATCTGAAGGTGAAATTGTGATACAGGCCTCCAGAGTTAAAATCTAAGCTCTGGGTTCAGATAAAACATAGAAGAAAATAAAAAAAATAAAAGACTTCACAAAAAAAATAAACCATTTCACCAGTTTTGTTGCAAATTTAAATTTAATGAATAATCAAACCTAATTATTTTATATTTTGAAAAAAAAAATTAAAACGTAATTGTTTACCAAGGCCATATGATTTGTTGACAAGCTTTAGTCTCCAGTCAAGCTTTATGGCAAATTTATAAACCATGAAATGTTAGGTTTTAGAAGGCTGGCTGACACAGCCTTCTGCTGTGGTGCTCACAACCACAATAAATGAGTACTGCAATTTTGATTTATAGTATCATAAGAGCATCATCTACATTCCATCAAACTCAATGGGAGTCTCTCCATGGGCTTGAATGAAAGCTGAATCAGACATGCAAAAAAGATGGGAAACAGTCTTAGAGAGCTTAACTCAGAGCTGAGAACAAGGATCCAAAGATCTAAATAGACTGAAAGATGCTTTACTTATTCTTTCCCCTTCTCACCCTCTAACAGGTCATCTTTAAACTAAGCATGAAAATCTGGTGTATGTTTGAGGGCTCATGTTTTTGTGCATGGTGCATAAATCACCCCAGGTGTCTGCCTTTGTTCAGAAGCACTTACCAGTAGGTGAGAAGTCATTTCATTCCAAAAAATGTCATTTCATTCCAAAAAAGGCATCAAAGGATTCCTTCCATCCTAAAGCATTCAGGAATTATGGAGAGAGGGTAAAACTAAAAGAATCAACATAATACCTCTGCAGTGTAGCTTCTCCATGAAATCTATGTCAAGGCCTAGAATCACAGAATCTCAGAATTGTAGAATATCCTGAGTAGGAAGTGACCCCTGAGAGTCACACCCTGTGCCTGAGAGCATTGTCCAAACACTTCTTGAGCTCTGCCAGGCTTGGTGCTGTGACCGCTTCCCTGGGGAGCCCGTTCCAGTTCCCAAACACCCTATAGGTGAAGAACCTTCTTCTGATATTCAACCTATACTTCTCCTTACACAACTTCAGGCCATTCCCTCAAGTGGTGTCACTAGTCACCAGTGGGAAGAGATTGGTGATTGTCCCTCAGCTTCCCCTTGTCAGTAAGTTGAGGGGTGCAATGAGGTCTGTCTTCAGTCTCCTCTTCTCCAGGCTGAACACACCAAGTGACATTAGCCATTTCTTCTATGGCTTCCCCTCGAGGCCCTTCACCATCATCTTCATGGTGCTCCTTTGGATGGTCTCTAATAGCCTTTCTTATATTGTGGCACCCAAAACTGCCCCCAGCACTCGAGGTGAGGCCACCCCAGCTCAGGGCAGAGCAGGACAATCCCCTCCCTTGCCCAGCTGGCCATGCTGTGCCTGATGCCCCCCAGGTCAGGGATGTCCCTCCTGGCTGTCAGGGCACTGCTGGCTCACGTTCAGCTTGCCAATGACCAGGAACCACAGGTCCCTTTCCATGGCATTGCTCTTCAGCCTCTCATTCCCCAGTCTGTACATCCAGGGTAGCCCCATCCCAGGTGCAAAATACAGACTCTTCCCTTGTTGAACTTCATAGAGTTGGAGAAGTTCAGCCTTCTTATTTGTCAAGGTCTCTCTGCAGGGTCTCTTTGCCATAGAGGGAGTAGACAGCTTCTCCTGATTTTGTATCATCTGCAGACTTACTTAGTCCTGTGTCCAAGTCATTTATGAAGGTCTTGAAGAGCACAGGGCTGAGGATGGAGGGCTGTGGGACCCCTCTAGTGACAGCTCACTAGTCTGATGACACCCAAGTCACTATTTTTTTGCCTGACCCATGAGTCAGTTGCTCACCCATCACAGGATGTGTTTATCCAGTTGTGTGCTGGACAGTTTTTCCTGAAGAGGAAAAACTATGAGAGGCACTATCCAAAACTTTACTGAAATCCAGAAAGGTTACATCAACTGGCTTCCCTTGGTCACGTAGGTGGGGTATCCTCTCATAAAAGGAAATTAGGTTTGACAAACAGGACTTTCCTCTCATGAAAGGACCAATGACTGGGTGCTCATTCTGGTGTTTTTCAATACCTCAGAATAATCTCTTCCATAAGCTTACCAGGCACTGAAGTGTCACTGACAGGGCTATTGTCATGTCAGATCGTAGAACCCCACTGCCTGATGTGAAGGAGACCTGTTGTCACACAAATAATGAAGAGACCAAGAGCTGCAAGTAGATTGACCAGTTTATTTCCATGCAGCCAAATTTCAGTTGGACATCTGCAAAGCTAATGTTGCTTGCCACTGAAACTTCAAAACTGTGCTGATTAGTAAAAATCACAGAGAGAATTATTTCCTCCTTCTTCTAACATTTACATCCCAAACTACATAAGAACAGTGGCTACTTAATTGATGCCCTAGGGTAGAAGTATCACCTCTTTGTCAAGTTCACCAGGAACTTCAAAGCACTTTCAAAAACCTATGCATTCCATGCAATCTTCCCACAAACTGCTACGATGGAATGTGTTTGCTACCTTTTGCAGTTAGGCTCAGTTAGATTTATAGATTTATACAGTTAGATTTAATATCATATCCTACGAGTGTCATTAAATACCAGTTTCTTTGCTATTATTCTTTTGCTATACTTTTTTCAGAGCACTCTTACATTGTGTTGCTGTGTTTGATTTTAGAAGTGTTGTTGTTCCAGCTTTGTGGTTTAGAAAAACACCTGGGATAAAATTTGTGTCATTAAGCTGCTGCCATTTAAAGGGTCATGCAATGACTGTAACTGCATGGATTTCTTTCTGACAAATAGGTTCCCCATCAAATTCACACAAACTGCAGATGAGGCTGTGCAAACAGAAGGTAACAGAATGCATGTAATGGGTCAAAATTTAAGATAGGCATAATGAAAGCCAAATGTATTTCAAACCTGACTTCACAGAATCCAAGAATCGTTTGTATTGGAAGCACCCTTTGAAGATCATCTGTTTCAGTCACCCTGCCATGGGTAGGCATGTCTTTCACCAGATTAGGTTGTTCAAAGCCCTGTCCATTTCAGCACAAGGAAATACTGTGCAAAATTATATCAGACAGGATCTAAGCCTTAGACTGGAAAAAATTAGTCTGATTTCCAACTCTTAAAGTCTCTAACCAGGTCACTGGCCATGTAGTTTTATTTGCCAAAAAAATTAATTGAAAAATACAAGTGGGTGGAAGTCTGCCACAGAAAACTCCATAAAATAGCTAAAACAAAAAAGGTCATGCTATGAAAATAACTGTTTAAAGATTTTTTTCACAAATTCAATATTTCCTTTTTTTATTTTAATATGCACTTCTTTTTGTTAATTATGTAACTTTTTTCATCTGCATTTGGAGGTTATAATTTTAACAGATTTCCACTAACTGATCTTTTTATGACCAGATTAAAGGTATGTTTTTTTATTCTATTAAAGAGCACCTAGTTGCTGACTAAAAACTACATGTCTATTAAAATCAAGCAATAACATGTGCTTTGGTAGATATAGTATCCTGGGAATAACTTCAGGAATGCAGAGGTTCACTCTCACCTTTTTCTCTTGGAGCAATATGATTGTTTACCTGTAAAATTCTCATAGGAATGTAAATTACTGTACCATTATTTTGCTTCCACCATTACTTTTCTTCAATCTGATACATGCCTAATAAAATATTAATTTAGTTTGTGCCTAGGGTGAAATATACAATAGGCACATGAGAGTGGTCTGTGTAATCAACCTAAGGTTCCTGTTCTTATGCCAGGAAGAGTGCAGATTAAGCAATTCTCAGCCTTGTCTTCATATGACTGGTGAAGAATTGTCTTTGTCATGATTGCTGTCCACTGGTTTTGGTATTGGACTGTTTTCAAATAAAAATAAGAGAAAGCAGTACAATGATTGTATTTATTGTTTACTGAGATTGCAATTAGCTATCAACATTTCCATGATTCACATTAAGAGGCCATGTCTTCATGCTTGACTGATTTCCAGTTGTGTTCAACAACCAAAACTCCGCCTGAAGGTAACAGAATCTAAGAGTTCTCTGTACTTCTAGAAATATCAACATACCTTTTCTGAGAGTGTCAAGCTGCATTTAGCTGCCTCCTTTCAAAATGTGAATACTATGCCTAGCAACTACAAGATGTTACCCACTTGGAAAGAACCCTTGTATTTTTACTAATCAGTATCTTTGATTAGTTTGATCCTTTGATCCTTTGCTACACTCATCTTGTGGCAAAAAAAAACAAGAGTAGAATTTGAGAATTCTTGGTTTCTGTTCCTGAACTCAGACCAGTAGGAAATACCTTTTTAGAGAAGAAAACTGTGGGCTTAAGAACTTTATTAAAAGGCAATTCCAAATCAAGACACATATTCCTTCATTTCCATTTCTTGATCCAATTCTGCAGGTCAGCATACACTCAGAACTAAATCAGAATTTTCTGATTTATTTGTTATAGCTGGTTTCATTTCCATCCATACACAAAACTCCTTCAACTTCCAGGACACTTTTTAGGTGCTGGAAGTTTGCTCCTTTGCTTCCTGTTGTGTTGACATGTTCCATCAGGTAAAGCTTTATGTGTTCTCTTGGAAAAATGAGGGCATTTTAATCTGCCCATACTGAACAAGGCAGCATGTAGCTATGAATTTTCTATATTTATGTCAGAGAAGGAAGTACCATAGGAGGCTGCAAAATGGCCTTGGAATTTGGCCATATGGTCATTTATATAATTTTTGTCCCAGACTTAAATTCATCTCTTGCAGAGATGAAAACCAGTAGCTGCAGACAGCACCCAGGATCTTATTCCAACAGTTTGTTCCAGGAAGTGTAGAAAATTAAATCAAGTTATAACTGCAGAGGGTATTTAAAGTAGCAATACATAATGATCTAATTAAACAGCTCCAAACTACAATTTTGCCATGATTAACAGATCCTACTTCTGCAAAAGTATCAGTGGACTATGCAGCCAAGTCCTCAGCTTTACATCAACTATCAATATTCTTAACAGTACTTTTTATCACACTTGTATTCTATTCATACAAACCACCACCACCACCCTTACCAGTCTATTCTGAATGTTTAGTAAGGCACTCAGCAGAATAGATTCCTTTGGGAGTGAAAAACTTGTTAATATAAGCTAATACTGTTTTTAATGAAGACAGATATGTTAATCTCCAACGACATGACTGTGTCATGGAACAAATTAAGTAAATGAATGTATTCAAATTTGCCCCAGAAGAAGAGGCCATCTTTTGTTCAGCCAGAGGAGGATGTGCCAATCAGTCCCTCCAGGCCAGTAGTGAACTCTTTACCGTAATCATTGAGCAATTGTTCACCTTGGTAATCCTATTACTAAATAATCATTTACTACACCCACATTTGGACTACAGCAATAATCTTCTTCAAAAAAATTGTTTATGGGTGTGAGCAGGATTTTCATGCTCTGGTCCTTTGACATCTATATTTCATGTATGGGGAAGGAATCCTTCCTGTTAAGCAGCCTACACACATATTAGTGCCTGTGTATGCAATTATCATGGATGGGTCAATCACAACTCCTTCTGAAGTACAGTCATCATCTATTTTATGAAACTGTCTTTCTCATGGATCATAAGACACCAAATAATTTTCTTAAAATGCTACAGCACAGTAGAAACCCTCAGTATTTCCTACCACCTACATTTTTTACATTCCTGGATGACTGTCACAAATCTTGTGAGCAAAATATACCACTGAGTATATATTTAAATATATTTAAACAAATATATATATATACATTTAAATAGTCAGCAACAGAATGGACTGATCCTGTTTAAACCTGCATATTGCTAATATGTGCTAGAAAGACACAGAGTAAGGACCAAGAATGAAATACAGGGTGAACTTGATACTCTTTTGTGTGGATTATCTGCACCTGAAAACGTTTTCCATCCGTAAATATTCCAACTATTCATTTATTTATGAAACCTCCTGCCTACACAGTTCTGTTTTACACATGCATGTGTGTGCGCCAATATGCAGAGCAGTAAGGAGATAGATGTTTTTGTATCAGGTCTGCACCCAATGCTGTGTTTGTGATATGGCCAGCTCAGATGCTTTCCTCCTCCACTCTCAGTGTGGGTGTCCTCTCTGCTGGGCTCCTTTTCAGATACTCCTCCTCGACTTCCCTTCCCACAGCCTCTCATGATTCCAGCTGAGCACTGCCATGACTGTGTGTGAGTCTGTTTATGAAACAGAGACGTGGAGCTGCACACCCTGACAGTAAGAGGGCACCTTAGCTGGTGGCTGGGAATTGTGCTAGAACCTGCAAAGGAGTGCCCTTTTTCCACACAGAAGTGATGTATTTGGTAACGCTCCAGTTTCACCCAGGGAGTAATCATAGCATGGATAAAAATGTTAATGGCTGCCCTTGGAAACAATTCCTTGCATTTGGTTTCATACTGTCCTTTCAGAAATTGTAAGTTCTTGAAACAGAAAACAAAGAAACTGTGATAAAAATAATAGACACATAAAGGATTGTTTTTCAAGTTATACTGAGTACATAATGATACCTAGCAGTATTATTATTATTACAAGTTGCTCAAAGTTTCCACTCCAAATCACTTTTTACAGAATGCAATGTCCTGGACATTTCAAAACATATTTTGGTCAAACTTGATGTACAAGGCACCTATAATCTCAACGAGGCACTTTTAACATATCTGCTTATACCCAAAAATTTCTTGACCCTGAGATTCTTTGTAAAGCAAAATACTCTTTTCATCAAGAGGGACCTGACATAAAGAGGTACAGAGAAAATAAATGCTTTGTGGGGTTTTTCAGCTTTTACATTGACAGGTTTGTTTGCCCGTGATGAAGAACAGTTCACAGAAAGTTGCAGAAAATGCTGTGAAAGGTTTGGTATCTGAAAGGCACTACTCAATATAATCAAATGATTACTGTGTTGGAGGAGCTGCACCCTCCTACCAAGAAACAAGCAGCACCAGATCATTAGTCTTCCTGAAGGAGGTGTGTGAAAAGCATAAGGTAAAGCAGTTGATTTTTGGCTGGTGGGAGGTTTGGGGTGGATTGCAGAATGAAGTAGATGAGACACATGAAGCTTTAGAAACCCACTCCATAGATGGAGATGGCAAGCCACACATTAATTGCCTGCCCACACAGCACTGGTGGCAAAGCAGAAATGTGGGTGCTGCAAGTGGGGGTGGCTGAAAATTCTGAAGGATGCGAGATCTTCCCCAGGCTCTGCACACTGGCAAGAAGGGGTTGAAACTGACATGGTTTTGAGGACAGGTGGAAAGAATAGATTGCAGTTAACATATTCTTTATGTTAGTCCTGAAATCGTCCCGTGAAATTATGTTCTGTGGCTTAATAAACCAGTGTGGATTTAACCAAAGAATACCTGGTGAGGGATAGCAAACTGGAAATCCAATAACAAGACATTCTTCATATTTGCTTTATATACTGTGGATGATGCAGAAGTATTCGGTATTTCTACAGCCCTTTGTCTGGAAATTTACACTTAAAAAATACCATCAACATCTCAGCAAGAGCTACAGGAATTGGGGAACCATAGTAGGACCTCTGGATTTTAATCTATGAATGTTTACTTTTGAGTGGCACAAGATAAAAGAACAAGTTAAAGGAAACAATACTGTAATCAGTGGCACTTAAACCCTTGCATTTAGTTTTGGAGAGATGGCCAAGACCCAGACATGTCTAAAGTTTCATCTAAAGAATCATCTGTGCATTCAGTTTCTCTAAGATTGTACAAATACTTGCATTCTGCTTCTTATCGCTTTGAGGTCTTCTAAATATCAACATTATAAAGGAGTAGATTTTTTTTCCTGCAGCATTATTTTCGAAGTGGCAGAAGGGCAACTTCAGAAAGCAGTTTTTCATCCACTACTGTCATAATTTCTGTTGTTTACAACTGCCATAATGATGAATCTAAAATATTTATTTTTTATGTCTCTAGAATTTTAGTTATTAACAGTCTGACCTATTTTTTACAAGGTCTTTTGAACCTTGTGTATTCTCCACTGCCACAAAACTGAAGTACTTCATAATAATTTCTAATTTTCATCCTAAAAAACTCTCTATCATGATAGTATAAAACCCCCTCTGATTTACACATAAAGAATTGAGGTACAAGAAGACTAAAAGTAACATAATATTTAGAATGATGACAATTAAAATCAGCCTTTTTAGCTAACACACTGGAACACATGTACAATTATGCAATTCTCTAGAATTTTTCTTTTCAGGACACGCACATACTGAAACAAGCAATTATTTTCACCTTTCTTTAACTTTGAGGGGTACAACTGGTTTACCTAGTTGGGCAAAAAGCACTAAAAGCAAAATCTAGCAGTGATCTAAGCTGTTTATCTTGATCATGATTTCTTCAGGGTGTGACAGCTCGGGCTGCAGGCCACGTCAGGGATCCTTGGTATCTTACATCCACTAGGAAACAAACTTTCTGGAAAGCTGATCCTCCTTGCATGCAGTGCTATTTCACTGATGGTGTCAGTGTCCCCCATTTTGCTGAAAGCTGTTCTGAACATTCAGTGTCCTGGAGAGCTGAAGGAAACTTCTCATGTTTTTTTCTGCCAATATTTGGGGCCTCATCCAAGTCCATTGGATCACACCCCAATCCACACTTGTGTATTCTCGTAGAAAGCTTTTATCTGTTAATTGCTGCCACATCTGTCTCTCTTTAAAATTTATTGTAATAGTTGTTGAGTCCCTAATAAAATAAAGCACATATTGTATTTGTTTCTTTTTTTATTAAGCTCTAATGACTTACATATTAGCTTTTTTTTCTTTTGGGAAAGACCTTTTATTTTTTCATCTCTACAAAAGCCCATTTTCTGGAAAGGCACATGAAAAATTGTCCCACCTTTTTGTTTCACACCCATTTATGCATTTTTAATATTAAAATCTTAATTCATAATGACATCCTTCTGCATTTGGCCAGCTTGATAATGTCTGCTCCCCTTAGCTCTGTGTCAGACTGCTTCCTTTTTTTAGCTATAATTTTTTATCATGACATTTACCTAGTGAAATTAGCCTCAGGGCTTTACTTTTGGGCACTTCAAAATCTCTTCTTTTTTCTTTTTAACTAGCCTAAAATAGACTATGTTCTGCTAGTTGCAGAGGTATTCTCACTTCTGTCATTACCAGAAAGAGACATTTTAAAACTCTTTCACTATTTACAATCTACAGTTGGAACTTCAGTCAGGAAGATGAAGACTCTTCTCTGGAGTCAAATGTTCTCGGCACCAAAAGCCAAATCAATTCATTTTTAGACCCTTGTCTTTTAACAGACATTTTAACAGGCATTCTTCTTATGAAGTCTCTTGGAAATGTGCCCAGGATTATTTTTGTTTATTTGTTCCAAATTCCATTCTACTCGTACTAACACAGAATTTTAATCTCTGCCTGCTGGCAGTGAGGGGGTTTATTATAATGCTGGAGAAATATGTTAAAGGAATATTTTTTTTATCCTATCCTTGGAATTTCTGGTCTGCACTAGTAGTTTGAAGAGACATTGTCTTTGCAATTCATGCCAACCTGATCAAGACAGAAAACATTTTCTCCCCTGAAGATTAAGTCAGAGAGACTGGAGGAGAGTAGGTTTCCCCTCTCCCTCGATACACTCAAGCTCCAAAGCACAACAAGATCTCAAACTATGCCATGCTCACTTTTTTGTTGAGATGTATGCAACAGTTGGGATGTTCCATTTTGAAATCAAAGCTTGGTTGTATAGCTAATCTAATTCAGGTTAGCATTCATAAAAGTTTCTTGTGCAGCACCACATGTCAGCACTCAGGCAGTCTGTGCCTTCCACTCCCTCACTTGTTTATGCCAGTTTGTGTCTTGGATCACCTCTGGGCAAAATAGTGCCAAGCTGCTCTGTAAACAAACACAGCTATTACAAGGCTCTTGCACAAAGAAATGAACCCATCGTTTAGCTTGAGTGGTGGCAAACTGCAAATGTGCCTTCAGATCTGGGATTAAGCTGTGCCCCAGATGAGGGGCTGTGCTGTGTGTGGCAGAGCTTCCCCGGGGCCTCCCTCAGCTGCAGCATCCCCATTAATCCCAGCTGCCTCCAGGGCCACGGGAAAGGATTCATTAAAATTTTAGAACCAACATCTTGAAGCAATTTTGAGCTACCAGCAGGAGCCAGAGAAAGGGGCAGAGCTCTGGTGTGGTGTTCTGTCTACCATCTAATCCTTTTAGGAGGCAAGTTGCTGCAGGCTGAACCAGTTACTGCTTTCATGTGGCTTTCCACTTCATCTCACATAAAAACAATTATACTGGGGTTTGATTCTTCACCTGACCTTACCTGACACCTCTCTTGCATTACCCTTTTTGATGATGAGACATCTGTTATTCAGATGCTTCACTGCATTATTGTTATTACACTAGGTAGACGTATCCCTCTCCCCCCTCACAAATAATGGTAAAAGTACAGGACACAAAGTCCATCAGATGAAAAATCTGGTTCTTATTGCTAAGATTAGGCTCTTCTTGATGGATCACACAAATAATGTATTAGACTTCCATAAAGTCCTTCAGCAAGGGCTGTCCACCTGCTAATCTAAGAGCACAGAAGGACCCTACCAGTACCCAGGGAGGTGCAGAAAGGGTCTGGGTGTTACAGCTTACCCCAAGCAGGGTTCTCATCTGCTGATTTAATTAATGTGATAGTGAAACTTGGTGACAATCTTTCTGTTTACAGAAATTTATCAGATATCTTTCTCTTTATCATTATCTGTCTTATCTTGTGCCTCTAAGAGAGACTTACACCTACTTCTTCATGTTTTATTGACCTGAAGAGATGTGTAGGCACTTTCTCACTTGTGGTATTGAATTCTGGCCCTTCTCCTAATGTGTTCCAGGAAGTGTGCATTCCTCACTGTCAGAAATGTTCAATGAGCATGATTCCTGCCACCTTCACTCAAAGAGGAAGCATTAGGCAGAAATGTTTGTCTTTGTATAAGGAGAAATAATTTTTTTTCCATCAGCAAGAACACCTTGTTCTCCTGGAATGTTCAACATGTTAAGGAAACTCAGTCCTTTAAAGGATATGGATTATGCATAATATAATTAGTCTGCTAAAGAATGGGCCTAGGTAGCATTATTAGCATTTCCCTCTGCTAAGTGGAACAAAATACATAAACTGAGTGTAGCTGTGCCTTAGTTTAGTACACAATATGACCAAGGACACAGTGTTTGTTTTTATAGTAACTGTTTATTGGATCACTTTCTTATTATTTTCGCTTTTTCTTTAGTATTAAAAGATTTTAATTTGCCTTTAAGAGTATTACAAAAGCTATGGCATTTACATAAATGTAAACGCTGCCTCCTCCCTAAAAATGCAGAATAGGTAGGAGGGCTTTTTTTTTAATTTCAACCATGACCTGGTTCACAATATATGTGCCTCAGGTCAGAGTCATGAACTACCAAAATCATCTACCTGGAGAATCTTTATTCTCATTACTCAGTGGGTAGTTACCAGGATTCCTTATATGGGCAATCTTAGAGATCCATGAAGCCTTATTTTGTATGTTGTCTTGGAAATTAGATGCTACCTAAAACTGAGGTGGAATTTCATAAATTATGTGTAAATGTAAAAGAGTACAGTTGGGTGCTGAGAATGACAGATCCTTGATTTTCAGAGTATAACTCTTTGATTTTCAGAGTATATTCTCTTTTGCTCATTGCTCATGGTTCATTTTTAGCTCAAAAAAATTATTTGGCTTAGAACTGTAGAATGGGTAACCTTGATACCTTGATTCTGAACAGTTTCACTTCAGTGTCTGTGGCTTTTTCTAGTTTTTTTGTTGCTTAAGAGATGAGCTTTTTTTTTTTGCCTTTTTTTTTTTTTTTTTTGCTAATTGAACTATCCCTGAGTGAGCAAATAAACAGACTCTGTAAGTTGCTTTCTTTGTTGTCAAACCTGGTGTCAATGTTTTTGGGAAATAGTTTCATAGAATATCATTATTTTTTTCAGGCAATCCTGCAACTTATTCAATATATACCTACCGCTCTGGTTGTGCTGGTTTTTGTTTCTAGCTTACAATGGATGCATTTTCCCTCTGTAGAGAAGGATGCAAGATGTCTCTATGGAAAATAGGATTTTTCCATGGATGAGGTGGGCCAGACTGTGAGCAGCAGTGCGGATCATTTCTTTCCCATTTTGTTTACCCTTTTTGACTGTCTCCTATAAGCTTGGACTAAAGATATGTGCAGGGCCAAGAGCTGGACTCAATGATCCTTGTGTGTCCCTTCTAGCTCAATATGTTCTGTGATTCTGTGCTATGTAGATGAAAAATTATCATAATTATCACTTCTTCATTAAATGGTGCATAACTGTGTCCTGCAAAGGGAAGGACATCAAACTCCCCCGACTGGAATGCTTTTACTTCCTTTTTAAGTACCTCAACCAGGACATGCCAGTTTATTTCAATGGAGATGCCTTGAACAAAAGCAACAATAGGAGGGCTAAGGAGAGTCACCATCCTGGACGCAGAGAAAACAGTGGAGGAAGAAAGGGCTGAAGTGCTTTATACCTTCTTTGCCTCTGTCTTGAACAGTAAGAACAGTTGTGCTCCAATACCCAACCCCCTAGCTGGAAGACAGAAAGAGGGAGCAGAATGAAGCCCCATAATACAAGTGGGAATAGTCAGCAACCTGCTCCCACCACTCAGACCCACAGAAGTCCATGAGGATGGATGGGATCCACCCAAGGGTACTGAGGGAGATGGCAGAAGAGCTCACCAGAGACCACTTTCAATCATTTACCATCAAGTCCTGGTCAAATTACACATTAGTAAATGTGGCACCCATCTAAAGGAAGGGCAGGAAGGAGAATCCAGGGTACAATGATGCTGACCTCAGTGCTGATGACCAAAGGAGGACAAGGAAGCTGGTGAAGGCTCTGGAGCACAAGTCCTGTCAGAAGCAGCTGAGGGAGCCATGGCTTTCAGCCTGGAGAAAAGGAGGCTCAGGAGAGACCATCACTCTGTAAAACTCCCTGAAGGAAGTTTTACCTTCAGGGAGTTTTAGAACCACATGGGGATCAGCCTCCTCTCACAAGTACAAAGGCACAAGAGGAAATGCCCCCAGTTCACACTGGGGGAGGCTCAGACTGGATATTAGAAACCTTTTATAATTGAAAGGGATATCAAACCAGGGAAGGCTAACCAGGGAAGTGCTGAACTCACTATTCCTGGAGGTAGTTTAAAAGGACATGATTTAGGGCTGGACTTGGCAGTGCTGAGTTAACTGTGGACTTGATGATCTTAGAGGTCTTTTCCAGCCTAAATAATTCTATGATTCTATAATTCTGCTGCATCCAGAGGAATATCTTATTAACCTAAAACAAATTTGCATCTAACTTTGGGAAGAGATCTTTCACTAGCTTCCACCTTTGACTTTTGGTTTAATTAACCAGTTAAATAAGAACACCTTTCTATCTCTGCTACCAGCATTGTGAACTTTGGTGCTTCCTTCAGGCAGTTTTACCAGTTCAGCTAAACTAAGTACCTCCAGATCTGGTTCCCTCCAGAAGGACTCCTAAGAAACTAGTACTTCTTTACTTTCAGTAAGTTTTGGAAATAGTATTCTCAAAAGAAAACCAAACAAACAAACTCCAAACAAAAACAAAAAACAAACAAACAAACAAACAAACAAAACAAAAAGAAAACAAAACAAAAAAAGAAACAAAAATAAAAATCATCACATTTCCTGCTGGAAAACAACAGTTAGTCATTGCATCATCACTAACAATGTTGAAAACACTATCCAAGCTGGAAAAAATCCCTCAGTTTGCACACAATTAACACAAACAAATAATTTCCAAAGGTTTTTCAGCTTTTGTTCACAGTTGACTCTTGTTCTTGTCTGTTTTTTTTACTTTTTCAGTTTAACTATGACATGCTAATCGATGATTCCTGGGTGTATCAAGTTTTAAAAGAATGAATAGAAGATAACAGTAGAGTATGTGATAGAAGACACAAAAAAGGAGTCTAGTGAAAGAAAAGACACAAAAAGGTGTTAGTAGACTGAAAGAGATAAGGGAAGAGTGATTGGAAGTGAAGAAATAGCACATTTGCCTCTGAAAGGAAAACAGAACTCTACAGCTGTATTTGATCATTCAGATTGGAACTTGCTACCCTTGAACTGTGACTTTCTGTCTGGTGAGATCTTACTGTAAAATGTATGAACACAGCACCTTTGTGTTATTTCTAGAAGATGTTCCTTCAAGACAGTGATCACAATTCATTAATCAAGTAATCACAAGTGATTAATTATAAAATAAATAAATCAAATATCTATATTTTATACAAGCTAAAGAGGTATAAAAATTTCTGGAATATCAGATTAATTTCACTATATTCTTTGCTTAGCTGCCAAAATATCAGGAAAACATCATTGCTGATGTATTTAAGCATCACATTGCATAGAAGTTATATTTCTAAGATATGTTCTTCATCAGAAAGGTAGGGGAAAAATGTTGTTACACAACCAGTTCTAATGCAGTACCATGTAGAAAGTAAAGTGTTTTCTTAGCTTGGTTTGAAAATCATTGCTATGACTTAAGGATAAACTATCACAACAAATCTCATATTAAAAGTCAGATTTCAGATTTAGCTGCTCTTCAAATTATTTAACATAAAGTCCATTCTCAAGTTTTAAAAATGGGGTTTTTCCCCTAGGAATTCTTCTGCCTGATTCTCCCTGGCTTTTATTATCTCTCTAACAACACAGCAGGAGCCCCTTTAAGCTCCCAAACTCACTTGATTAACATGTTGCAGGTAAGAAAGAGACATGAATTGAAAGGAATTGAATTTCAGAGGGGGGTGCAGGGCACAGGACAGTGATGATGGTGCATCTTTGCACAGCTGTCCTTGCTCCTGTGAGAACACTCACTACACACACAATTTAACAGCCTGCACAGCCAGCCCACAGCCTGCAAGTCTCTGCTTTCTCATTGAAATAACTGCTTATTTAAAACATATTTGAATATTGTATCAGAAAGGATGTTCTATCTCAATTGATATGTTGTAGTACATAGAGAGAGGTAATAGATTTCTTGGAAAATATCTGTAAAACAAGCTGTGAAGTGAAAATAACAAATAATACTGCCTAAAATCCTGTCTTTAATACCATCTAACTTCCCCTGCAATTGCTGATGTCACTTTTACAGAAATATAGATTTTGGAGTATTTTAAAATATAGACATCTGGCTCTATCCCGTGACACACTAGCCATGCTGATCCGATCTAGCAAAGCAGGAACTCTAATGCATTCCTAAGCTTCACTGAGTTTTCTTTTGTGCTTAAGTTGCACTCTTCAACACTTGCTTGATTCGTACTAGAGCTTTTAGCACTTACAAGAGCAAACCAAGTGAACTTAGAACTGGCTCCTCCTACATCTGATAGAACACAGAACAATAGCCAGCTTTGAAATCTTCATACTGCCTTGAACACATTTCAAGTAAAGGTGTGAAAATAGAGATGCCATCTACTATTTGGAAGCACAGAATTGATGGCTGGCTGATCTTTCCTTCCTAAATATTCTCCCTGATCATTTTGTGGAAAATGTAGATGAAAACTCAGACTTGTCATCTCTTAAGCTGCCTCATGCTGTCCAGATCACAGGCCCCTTTCTGCTCTTATGTCTGGCTTTGCCCCCAGTGAAAACAATGGCAGAAGGAACAATGAGGATAACGCAGCTGGCGTTTTTGCCAGGGATATACCAAGAAGACATATGAGACTCCAGAACTATTAAGAACCCTTGATTTCCATTTTTTAGCAATAGACATAAAGTCGACATAACTTTTGTCATTGATCTAATATCAGTTGAGAATTCACTCTCTTTCATTTGTATGTGACTAAGCATGAAATACTACTTTAAACTTGAGTTCACTTTTAAAATTGCAGAGCTGAAGTCAATTTGTTTTTTCCTGTTATGAAATGGGAAATAATTATTAAGCTCACAGTGAAAATGACGCATTACAAAACTACCCTGAAGGAAAATATCCAACTAGACTAGTAGGATAGAGAGGAGAGGGGAAGTAGGCAGAATCTCAAAATGCTGAGCAGTTGTTCAGGGTCATAGCAGGACGGATGTGGCAGGGCTGGACCTGGAAGCACAGGGAGGATGGAAGGTGGAGGGGGGACACCACAGCCATCTGTCAGACTCAAGCTGTGCTGGGAACTCCTCAAAGGGTAAAAATGTCCCCCTCCACTTCCTCCTGCCCCACCCATCAGTCCCAGGACTCTCTCAACTCTGTGGGCAGCTCCTCCTCAGGCTCAAGTGCAGAGTCACAGTTTTGGGTTGAACTCAAGGACTGGGCATGCTGAGAGCTGCAGTGACCTGAAGGAACATGACTCTGGCTGAGAAGTCCACAGCCAGGTGGAACTATCTGTAATTTTCACACTGACTTGAAGCGACAAAGTGTGCTGGAAGCACTGTGAAAGATGTGGACTGTTTTTTAAGGATACCTTACAAACATTTTCAGTATAATGCCTAGAAATTTTTGTAGTCACTCCACAATTAATCCAGAGCACCATTGATGAAGACAGTGTATTCACTCTAATGTAACTAATAGCAAAATTCGGTTCCCTGTGGATGCATCTCCCATCCAGTCATCCTGTTTGTTTCTGCTTCACCCCATCTCCCCTGAAATGATGGATTTTCATTAAATTGAAAACATCTCTCCTCATGGTGTCATCACAAGCACCATAATGTGCGTGTGTTGTATTGCCAAGCATTGCTTAGCAACGGGACCTTGTGTTCTGCCAACTTTCTTTTCATGCTGTCAGTCTGAATTTAACTGAACTTGCTGTGTTGTGTTTCAGAGGACTGACTACATGTCAGTAACGTGACTGATGAATGCTCCAAATATACAAACAAAAACTGGCACTGACCCGCTGTATTTAATAAATAGTGTGCATTTCAAGAAGTCACTTTACATTCACTTTATTCAAAGGCAAATTGTTTACAATCATGATAATTAATCTTGATAAATCCTCATAAAACACTAACCAATTGGAAAGTATAATTAGATTCTTTCAGTTTTGAAGCTACATTCAATAGGACTCTATGGCTCAGCCCTCTACAACATCTACCAGACAAGAGTCACTGTTGTAGTAAAAATCACCAGTCATTTATCACTTAGTGAAATAAAGTGTTGAAAATTTTGAAGGTTTGCATTTGCAAAATCACCTCATCACTTAAAATATTGTCTCTTAAATAAGTTACACAGAGTTGGAATTAATGGGTCTGGAGAATCTGATTATGTGTTCCCATGCCACCATGAGCAGAAGACTTCTCTAGGCAATGCTCAGAACACTGTAAAATTGGATGGAGATGCAGATATCCTGGAGGACACCAGCATTTGCAAAACTGAGCTCACTGCTCACTGTTTCAGCCTGGTTGAACAGCTCCAGATCTAGCTCACTACCTTTCAGGTTAAATATATTTGAGAAACCCAAGCTGCTCCTAGTTTAAAATCATATGGTTGACTCTTCTGATAAGATTCCTGATAAACTGACCTGGTATTCTTAGCCCAATTTCATTAGCTGGAGATCTAAAAGTTTGATTATGAAAGGTTTTATCAGAGACATCAAATTAGCATTTATATCTTTCTACATATTACACCTTTAAGTAAGATTTTTGTTTTGTGTGTTTGTCTATAGACCTTTACCTATTCATGGTTATCTACATGCAATCCAGAGCCTTCCAACAATACTAAAGGAGCAGGTAGAGTGAGGCTTAATTGCCCAAAGGTAGTGCCTCTGATGAAATGTGGATCTTTATCATAGCCTCTATCATCTAGCTCTGTGCAACTGTCTTGGATACCCTCAAATGTCAGAAATGGCACTATGTACCTGAATTTTGGAAAAGGAATCCTATATTTTGTATCTCAGGTGTATTAGTCCACCTATAATGTTTGCCTGCTGGAAAGCTTTTCCATCAGCCAGTAAGTATTCTCTGTTAGAAATGCACTCGTGTGATGTAACAGCTTTTAATGCCACTTCTAGGCCTCCTTAGAAAGTGGAGGGGAAAAAAAGCAATGTTGATGTTTTCTAGGCTTTAGAAGGTTGCAGCTAAAGGCTTGGGTAAATCATGAATGGAAATGGTTCTGCTATGTTTTGGAAAACTCTTGTGCTGTTGCTCATTGCCTGTAGTAGAGGCTCCTTATTCAATCATCCAATTCACCAAGTACTGAGAGCTCCAGGGGAAAAAATTCTAGAAACATAATATTACTGCTGGTGCAGGATTAAAACAGAAATCCATCAAGGAATCAAGTGCTAATGGGAAGATTTTGAGCATATAAGAAATTTGTTCTTGCCAGGTAGGTAATTTCTCCCAAAATATTCTTCCAAGGCCTGTATTACTGAAGATTAAGAAACAGATATCAGCACTATCATATATGAAATAAATTTGTGCTTTCTTGGGAACATACTGAGACACAAAATAGGAATATGGATAAAGAACTTTTGAGAAATAATGGTTAGAAACCATCTGCTAGGCTCATTTTACTTTTCAGGCAGGGACGAACCAGTCTGCAAGGAACAAGTTAGGCATAACTATAAACCTTGAAAATTACAATGGAGCTTTGGTAAATTCACAAAAAAGTTATGCTAAAGTGTTCCTACATTGTTTCATTGTTCCTACATCCTACATTGTTTCAAAATGTGGTAATTTATAATTTTGATAAGACCTTTTCCATCAAGCATCCCTTGTTCACTCTTACCTTGCTGGAGCTTTTTACGCAAATATTACCATGTATAGGATTTTCTCCTTTCCCAGTTGTCTTATATTTCTCCAAGAGTACTATTCCTGTGGGTTCTGTTTTACTGGAACAAGTTACTATGCTATCAAGTGTAATAATCCTAATGATAATTGTGTAACTGTAGAAAGTCTACTTGTACGTGGAACATATGACTTGCAATACCTACAAGGGTACAGCGTGTTCAGAGGCAGACTTTTATTCAACTCTTAATATACATGTGTACTTTGCTTGTTGGTTTCTTTATTTTTCTGATTCTTAGCTACAAAAGTTTGAACTATATTCACTGAATTTCATTAGATTTCTATTTAAGAGCAACTTCAGTTTAAAGCTTACTTTCAGCTCCTCTTATACTGCCACTTCATTCTAGTTGCACTCACACTTCCAATCATGTAAGGGTTTTGGTAGGAAGATTCTCTATGCCCATTAATGTCCTAAATTGCTTCATGTATGCAGCTAGGCTCCTAGGTCTCCTGACACTTTAAGCAAGGGAGAATACCCATTTAATGCCAAGGGTGTTGGGAATGCTCCATGGAGCATCCATCACCCACAATGCTGGCAGGCATTGCACTACATTGCATTTCTGAGGTGCCTACCACTCTTTCCAGGCTGACTGCAATTGGCCATTTCATTCAGTATTTGTTAGGGAGGTACTAAGAGGTAGTGTGATCAGTTAAGTTCCTGGTCCTTAGGAAATCAGATCAGATATTAAGTAAATCTGGATGTGAACCTGAAGATGATCCCCATATCCCAGGGTTGAACATTCCCAGAGCTTGGTAAAATCTGGATTCACTTCTGACATTCACAGCCAGCTCACAGCTTTATAATAAGCTGAAACAAAAAATATTCAAACAGAGTTTGAATATTTCCTAATTTGGAAACATTTTTGCTTATGCCAAATGTGTGACTCAGACCATTTCTAGTTAATTCTAGGAGTGGAGAATGTTATCATTTCTTTCACATGGCCATGTGATGTCCAGAGAGAAGCACAGAGACTCTGCTTTTCCTGTAATTGATACATACAGAAATACTTTAAAGCCCAAAAGTAATATAAATGGAATCTAAAGAACAGATAAAATTCGATCAATATTCTTAAATGTTTGCTTACAACTGCTGACCTAAGCATATGCCAGCAGGCTAAGAAGCCACTTGCTAATCTGTCTAAAGCTGAATTTAAAAAAACATTTTGATTTTATGGTAAGCTCTCAGAAAATTAAAAAAAAAATTGTGTCTGAAAATTTCAGCCTTTCTCTGATACAAATGTATCAGACAAATAGTGACCTAGTTCAACAGTCTTTTACACATATACATGCAAGTATCCCTTCCTTTTACACTCTTTACTAATTTGAGTTTAAGGTGAGACCCCTAAACAGCTACTCTGCAGTGATGGAAGCACTACCTCAGATAGTGAAATAAACTAGTTTTTGTACCTATATCCATCTTCTTGCCATACCACTGAGCTTTGAGCAAGCTAATTTACTCTATTTTTCAATGACAAGCAGAGGCTTAGGCTTCTGAAGTAACACTGACTGGAGTTTAAAACCTCTGTCAAAGCCTTGGGAACCCAGGCTGGAACTGGGGGTTGCAGTTTGGGTCACAGACTCAGCAGATATTTGGGAACAGACATCTGTACATGCATCAAATTTTCATGAAATTATAGAATCATGGAGCCACAGAAATCATAATGTCATAGAATCATAGAATGGCAGTGGTTGGAAGGGACCTTAAAGATCATTCAGTTCCAACCCCACCACCAGGGCCAGGGATGACCTCCACCTTCTCCCTACGTGGCTCTGGAAGATGATTTCTCTTGCATGTTGTGCCTGATTGTACACTTATCGAGGTACCCACTTGTTTCTGCCAGTATTGATCAGTATGGAGAGGAGAGGAGAGGAGAGGAGAGGAGAGGAGAGGAGAGGAGAGGAGAGGAGAGGAGAGGAGAGGAGAGGAGAGGAGAGGAGAGGAGAGGAGAGGAGAGGAGAGGAGAGGGAGAGGAGAGGGAGAGGAGAGGAGAGAGGAGAGGAGGAGAGGAGAGGAGAGGAGAGGAGAGGAGAGGAGAGGAGAGGAGAGGAGAGAGAGGAGAGGAGAGGAGAGGAGAGGAGAGGAGAGGAGAGGAGAGGAGAGGAGAGGAGAGGAGAGGAGAGGAGAGGAGAGGAGAGGAGAGGAGAGGAGAGGAGAGGAGAGGAGAGGAGAGGAGAGGAGAGGAGAGGAGAGGAGAGGAGAGGAGAGGAGAGGAGAGGAGAGGAGAGGAGAGGAGAGGAGAGGAGAGGAGAGGAGAGGAGAGGAGAGAGGAGAGGAGAGGAGAGGAGAGGAGAGGAGAGGAGAGGAGAGGAGAGAGAGGAGAGGAGAGGAGAGGAGAGGAGAGGAGAGGAGAGGAGAGGAGAGGAGAGGAGAGGAGAGGAGAGGAGAGGAGAGGAGAGAAGAGAAGAGAAGAGAAGAGAAGAGAAGAGAAGAGAAGAGAAGAGAAGAGAAGAGAAGAGAAGAGAAGAGAAGAGAAGAGAAGAGAAGAGAAGAAGAAGAGAAGAGAAGAGAAGAGAAGAGAAGAGAAGAGAAGAGAAGAGAAGAGAAGAGAAGAGAAGAGAAGAGAAGAGAAGAGAAGAGAAGAGAAGAGAAGAGAAGAGAAGAGAAGAGAAAGGAGACCTTAGCCTTGAGTTTTGAAAGGAACTCTGTGGATGTGGTCTTCTGATCTTTGTACAGAGGTAGAGAACATTGAAAAGACATATTCCAAATTCATTTCTAACCTACTGGGAAGTGTTCACACAGCTTTCTAAGCATAGATTGCCCTTAGCTCCACAAATTCTCCCTGATATATTCTTCATGGCTTAGACAACATTTATTTTAATCCAAAACTTAAAAGTTTACTAAATTTAGTAAATGCATTAAAATTTAGTAAACTTAGTAAATTAAACTTTATTATGTTTTTCTCTGAAATTCTTTTCCTAGCCTCAAAAGCTATTGCTTTGACAAGAATTTTTATGGACTCATGATGCATCCATCTGTGGGACAAGCTGGAATGAGTAATTTTGTTTTGAAAGCACAGACTAGCTGGTACAGAAAGTCTCCTTTACTGACCCAATTGCATTAACTGAGCCTGTAGGGGTGGCAGTGGCAGGAAATACATAGAGGATTTTTGTTCTGCTCAGTGGGAATACACTAACAATATTCTGTGTAAAAACACTATTCATATTTGATGCTGGTCATCTTCTAATGAATGGCATTCAGATACATGCACAAAATAGCTTACTGGCAATTCAATAGTATCAACACTCCTAAACACTGGGTGGACTTACAGCTCAAATAGTCATCACACACCCCCTCAACTGTGTCAGTTTATGAAGGAAAACCACAAAATGTGATGTTGTAAGAGCATTTTGCCTGACCGGCTCTGTACAATCCATGGGAGAGGCACTGCTTAAACTTTTCTTCACAGCTAAATATTTTACTGAGTATTTAAAATGAAGTTCGTGGGGAGAAAAAAATACTACTACTT